>NC_141696.1:927565496-927877996 GCF_964263255.1 Lissotriton vulgaris | reverse complement strand
ACAGTAAATTAGAACATTTGGCCCACAGGTACTTAGGGGGTGATTATAATGGCGGGCGGATCGCCACCGCCGGGACGGCAGGTGCAGCACATAAGAAAAGAGGAAGTTAAGGAGGAGAAATGAAGATATTTCTCCCTATTACAACAGCCTTGGCTAGGCACACCGTTGTGGCGCAAACCCATGCTTACTGACTTCGTTAGATAGGATTTGCATTGCAATACATGGGTGGATGCATGGGAATGCCCATTCTCCACCCACATAACGTCTACATGATGTAAGGTAACACAAGGCAGTGCTATGTGCTTGTGTTAATTTTTGGATAATATCCCACACAAGTCTTGATTTCCATGGCTTGGTAAATGCAACATGGATTTTGAATATCCTTTCCATACTGAGCATACGAGAGGCTTGAGACCGCGCATCAAGGCGGACCGCTCTGCAATTTGGAGTTTCATGTGACTACCAGGGGTATGCGCCCAACTTTACTTATCTGCAACGTCTTTATCCACTCGCCTTTGCCATGAGGAGGGAAGATCTAACCCTTTAAAATTTGGTTACATTGCAAGTGCGATTTTCATAGTTAGCCACGGACTACAGAAGTATCAATTTCGACGTTTGGAGTTTTATACTCTGCTCTTTGAGCCCTGAAGAAGTTCTAACAGGCTTGTGCCTTATAAGAACGAAACGCGTTGGCAGCTTTTATGATAACATGGATATTTAAATAAAGGATGAAAACGAAGAAAACATTAATGGACTGAAATGTACTTTGTTTGGTGCACCTCCTTTTGTTAAATTTGTTGATTTAATCTGTGACCAGTGGCACCAAAGGGTGACAGGTGCTGGAGCATTGTGCACAAATAACAACCTTGATACAACAGCAGTGTAAGAGTGAGGTGTTTTTTTGTGGTCCATCACCCTTTTCTTTTGTTTATAAATGGATTTTGAATATGGCTGCACCACAAAAGTGGTGCACCTATTACACAAAACCTTCCTAAATGTGAAGCGAATCCTGGTCCTTAGTAAGTGGTAGTGAAAACAGTGTGGTAATTGTTGCGATAGTGTTTGGTTGATAGGAGCTGATGTACAGATTGTTCTTTTCTAAAAAAATTGTATTGTTTTTTTTAAAAGTGCATGGTGTAGTTATAAGACAAATTGCTCAAGGGATGGTGTGTGTTAGTGCTTTCATTAGTAGTTTTACTAGTTTTAGTAGTTGTTAAAACCAACATGTCAAGTATTTTGTTGCATATTTAAGAAAGTTTATATGTCCGTCATCCTTACTTTGTCAAATGTCAACATGATGATCCTTTACCAAAACCTATTAAAAGTGGGGACATATAAGCCTTTACCAGTTTCATGGCCTTAATGGACAGCCCACTCTCGAAATGGCAAACCATGAAAAAACATTAAAGTAAATGCCTGAAAATGGCTGACACAGTCACAAAGTCCTCTGTTTGCTTGTACTTCTAGGTGTACATGTTTAAAAATAAATGACTTTGAGACCGCTAAATCTGGCTGTAGTCAGTCCAAAAAAAGCATTGCTTTATTTACTTAAGGCTGAAAGAAGAAATAACAATTTGGGCAAAGGACTTTACAAGTGAGGAAGTCACGGACAATGCCCCTCTGAAGGTCTTGATTAAATAGACAGAAACTGAAAAATCTAAAGTGAAAAATATAACAAAAATGAATGTAAGTAAATCATATACACTATATAAACAATTTGGAAAGCGCTATCACAATAAATGAAACCCACTAGGGCTCAACATTTTTCTAAAATATATACAATTTAACCAAGATAAACTGTATAGCGAGGCTATTTGCACAAAAAAACAAATAGTTCCTAAACTCAAAAAAGTCAATTGACACATTATTGTGTGAAACTGTATCCATTATACAACCATATTTATTTAAACGTAAAAGAATGACATAACATCAAGTGGATTTTTTCTTTAATACTTGGATGCAGAACTGTTATCACCCGTGTTCTTTAAGATCTGTTCCACCGCTAACAGATGGTTCTATTCCAAGACGCCCTGCCGGCAGGCCACTTATCTCAAATTAAAATTGTGCTTGCTGAGCAGAGTTAGTTTATATCGTCGTAGTAATGGGGTTCAATTTGAACTGATGTTTATATTGAAAATCTTTTTTATTAGGGTTTAGCTAGGTAGCTTAGGAAAATGGCTGATTTCCCCTCTGCAATCTGGAAATGAAAAAATTGACCCTTTTTGCCCATTCTGTGTGAGTTATAACACAGATGCCCTGGAAGTAAATCTTGCCGGCTTTTATCCCTAGGCTTGTGACATGATGCTTTAATTTAAGCTACAAGACTTATACTGTAGGAGGTGAACAGGAACTATGGTGAAAGGACACAAGATCACCGGTTTACCTGGAGCTTCTGTTTTTTCTTCTGACTTCCTGGTGATTGCTGCTCGTAATAATTAGCTGATTTTGCTTTTGCCCCTTGAAAACCCAAGCGGGGTGCTGGTCATATAGGTGTTATGCAAGACTCAGCAGAGACTATTAATAGCTCTTGTCAGTGTCAGAACCACTGTTGCAGAGCCCCACTGTACAGCCATTTTGTAGTGGCTGGGCAAAATGAGCTAGAGTCTCCATTTAGAGCTCTTAATTATGGGGTAGATTTATGAGTTGCCATGCAGTGCTGCGCAGCAACTCACCTTGCTGCGCTGCACTGCGTGACAGTGAAAGGGTAGGTATGTGCTGCATTTAAAAGAATACAGCACATTCCTGCCTTTTCCCTGCTCTGACGCCCTTTTGGCAGCCTAGCATCAACGCAGGCACCCTTGCATCATGTTGCATGATTGCTTTTGTGCAGGAAGGGCCACCCTCCTGCACAAAAACAATCCTGAGAGTCATATCCCTCTTTTTCTGCTGCAAACTGTAGCATACACAGAAAGAGGAAGTAACAAAGGTAAATAAAAATATTTCTCCTCGTTTCAGCTCTCCTAGGAAGGCATATCTTTTTGCAGCATTCCCAGGTTTTACCAGTTCTGGTAAATCTGGGAATACCTAAAAAACCATGGGAGTTGCATGGGAAAACCCAGCCTCCATAGAGCAGAATACAGTAAGGGAGCGTTATTCACTGTAGTGCTTTACTCAAGACTTATGGAGCCACTCAAGGCCACACTAAGTCACCTTGCGAGGCTTCATAAATCTCATGTAAGGTTTGTGTCACCCATGTACCATGTTGCATGGTCCAAATGCAATGCAACCCAGCTCATAAATATGCCCCTTAATATGTAATAGTGACCACCTTGAAACAAGTGTACAGCCGCAGCCCATACAGGTAGGAGCGGTGGTGGGGCCGGGTTGGGGGGGATTCGACAAACGACCGCCAGGGAAAATTAAATAAATAATTAATTTTCCCTCGTTTTTGTCTGTCAAAAACCCCCTCCACCCGGGCCCACCACTCTTACATGTTTGGACTGTGGCTGCAACTCTAGGAGAAAACATATAGTTTAGACTTTCTCTCACTCTCGTACTCGAGGCAGTCAATTTGCATGAAAAAATCAATATTATCCCTGCAAAATAAAGAAGCAAGGCTCAATGGGACCATCATAAAGGTATACTCCATACAGTAAATAAACTTCGGTGTGGGCTATATTAAAGCAAATAAAAAATGTGTCTCTACTTGCCATTTTGATCTTGCTACTGCACACTTTGGTAATTCATCCCTCTGTCTCAAAAGTTACTGATTTTATCTTTTGAATGGAGCCTCGGGTAGTATCGCTTATTATCAGCCTCTATATTTCTGGTCCCAATGACTTTTATAATCTTTAAGCAAAGTAAGCAAATACATCATGTACATTTGCCCTAGCACATGAGTGTACAATGCACACAACCGAAGTGGCACACCTTGAAACTCGCATCTCCCCCGATTCCATTTTGCTTGGGTTAAAGATCCAGATCTATAAAATAGATGTGGAACTTCCCATTCAGAATCTTGTCTAGTTCTTCCTCATTGTATTGTCTAGCAGGAACCTATAGGTTTTGGGGTTCTAGAGTCTGAATTGAAAGGTTAGATAAAGTGTCATAAAAGTTTCTGGAGATAATTAACAATTAGGTCCACCTGGCAGGATCACCTAATCCACCTCCAAAAAGTCCTGAAGGCTCTGTAGACTTTAGGCCTCAATGTCAAGGTTAGTAAGGGCTAGATAGGGCAGGGCAAGGCTGTATACGTGGGGCCACCTTGTGGGTGGATGCCAACTTCAGCCCCTACAACTCAAAAGCCAGACAATTGTGCATTTGGTAGCTCCAATCACCTAGAACTACATCAGGGCATTCCTTGGCTTGACTGGGTACTAAAGGAGGTTTGTGCAGGGATATAGGTCCATTGTGGCCATCCTCACAGAAACGACCTCTAAGAAAATACACAAAAAGGTTAACTGAACAGTAAGCTGTCACAAGGCTTTTGACACATTGAAGGAAGCAATGTGCTCAGCACCCATTCTAAAAGTTCCACATTATACCAAGCAATGCATAGTGCAGACAGATGCCTCTGAACGTGGGATAGGAGCTGTGCTATCACAGACCAATGATGATGGCCATGACCAACCTGTTGCTTTTATAAGCAAGAGGCTTCTCCCCAGACAGAAGTGTTGGAGTGCCACAGAGAGGGAAGCCTTTGCTGTTGTTTGAACCCTTATGAAGCTGAGACCATACCTGTTTGGTATTCACTTCCTTGTCCAAACTGACCATAGAACTCTCAGATGGCTCATGCAAATGAAAGGAGAAAACCCCAAATTGATAAGGTGGTCCATATACCTACAGGGAATGGACGTTACAGTGAAACACAGACCTGGGGCTGACCATGCTAATGCAGATGGCTTTTCTAGGTTCTTCCACTTAGACGATGAAGAATCTCTAGGGAAAGGTTAGTCTCATTCTCTTTCATTTGGGGTAGGTGTGTATAAATTGCCTCTTTTGACAGGGTTAGACTCCACTTTTTGCTTGATACCTGATGTGATTTCGAACTGTGAGTCCCTGTTAACCATGTTGCCAGAGCTCTTTCCCAAAACTATTCCACAATTGGAAAACCTTCAGCAACCGTTGTAAGACCCTAGTAAATGCTACCCCTGGTACCTAGGGCATGGGTACTGAAGTGGGTTTGTTGGGGTTGCAGTACCAATTGAGCCACTCCAGAGACCCTTCACCAAAACCATGCAAACGTCCACTGCATGCTGCAAGTCTTGGTGCTGAGAAAATTGCAGAGTAGACATGGCACATAGCCCTGTGCTCCATGCCCTCACACACTGCAAGAGATATAGGTAAGTCACCCCTACTGCAGGCCTTACAACCATAAGGTAGGGTGTACTATACCCCAAGTGTGGGCATATATACATGGAGATATGATCCTAAAATATCTGAGCAATCTTGGATATTGTAATTGCACAGGGAACTCATAAAGAGTACATGGGTTGGAACCTTGTCATCTCAAGTTTCCTAGCTCCATGATGGCTTCACTGTACCCTAAATTGTTTTGTATCAAACATCTTGTCTTAATAAATACTCACTGATGCCAGTGAGGGATTTATTAATAAATGCACTCAGGAGACAATTTAGACGGTGGTCCTAGCAACCTAGCAAGCATTGTTGTGGTCTCTGGCTAGTTCTAGCCAGCCTCTCACTACCAGACATGCTTCTTTTGTTATGGGGTGAGAGTGTGCAAAATAAGAAGAAAGAAACAAAAGCATGCTCTGGGCAGGGGTGCTTCACACCTCCTTCAGACCGGAACAGCCTTCCAGAGCAAGAAGCTTTAAATGTGTTGCTGCCTTTGAAGGACAGCCCAGGCTTCTCCAGATAGTGGAAATGACAACCTCCCTGTCCTGCTCTACATTTGTTGGGAGTATATGCAGACAAATTAATTAGATGAGTAGAAGGGGCCCCACTCACCCAGCACTACACCTTGGGTTGCGAAGGATATACTAATCCCTGTTCTAAAAATCCATCATTTTGGGATGGTGGAGAAACAACCTTTCAGGGCTAGGGTAGTGCCTTTTTCCACAGGAAAGGTAACTTAGAGGGTGTAAACACCCTAACTGTAGTTAGCTTTTTGGCTACTAGTTTTCTCCCCCTGTAATGCTCCTAAATTCAATATGTAAGTGACATCCCTAGACCTGAAAATTAGATTTCTTGGACAGGAAGAAGAGAAGGACAAAGAAGACCCACTGGACGAGAATTGCAGCCCTTCAGCAGAAGAAAACTGGCACCAAACCCTGCCTGCTGCTCCTTGGCCTTCGACTATCGTCATGTGCTGTGTTGTCCTGAACCTGTGAGGACCCCAAGATCACTAGCGCTCCTCCAGACTTCGAAAAAGCACCAAGAACCTCCCTGTGAATGAAGGTATCACTCCCCTGCACACCACAGCCACCGATCCTGAGACGTTTGGTGTGTCGTACTGCTGCTACCCAGTGACCCTGAAGTAGCATCTTCTTCGAAACAGGTACAACAGCTCCAGGGGCTCAGATCTGCCTCTCCACCAAGTTTGGAGGCACCAGGTTCTACCAGAGATGCACTGTGGCAATACCCATTGTACAAGACAGCCACCTGCAAAACGCAAGAAGAAGAGTACACTCCAAACTCCCATGATACCTGAAGCAGCTTCCATTGAGGGACACCGACACACACAAGACCAATTTCCACCAGCCCCAGTAGTGATGAACCAGCTGTGCTCCCATGGTCCCCAGGCACTTGCTACCTCTCCCCTGAAGGAGACCTCTCTGACTTACTTTTAAGTCACCCTGTGCAGTGTTTTTGCAAGTGGTCCCCTTGGTCCTAGCGCACCAGCTACCATCATCTTCATTTCTCTGAACCCGGCTGATCCGAGGTGCTCCTCAACGTCTGCTGCTAGAACATTAGACCTGGTTCTTTTACTGACCTACAATGAGAAGGTGAACTTCATGAAAGCATTGCCCTATTTTCTATGCATTTTTACACTTTAGCCCATTGACTTCAAAGGTGCATAGTTGCACACAAATGTAACATCTTTTCCGAACTGTGAAAAATCATAACTTCTAAAGTACTTAATGTAAATCAAAGTTTTGGGTCTTAAAAATTATATAAAAATCGATGCTATTCCTGTAAATTGGTCTCTGATTTATTCTTGAGTGTGTGTCTCATTTATTGCCTCTGTGAGTATAATAAATGCTTAGCAGTACCCTCTGAAAACCTAAAAGCTCACCACACTACCACGAAAAGAGCATTAGAATTATCTGCTGTTACCTCTGCATCCAATTTGGGGATCCACTGGACTCTCTGCACCGTGTACTTCATTTTAGTACTCTATGTTAGAGCCATCTCCATATACAAATCCTACAAAACGTATTTTCCACTTTGATAGGTGGTGAGTAGCTTGGGGGAATTATATCCATCTTCACCAACAGAAAAGTGGACATGCCAGATATGCTTCGGAGCTTAATAAATATTTATGGTGTTTGAAAATACACTTTTCACCATAATATAAGTCCTTAATCTACAAGGGAGGCAATATCAAGCAGTAAATGTTCACAAAAAAGCAATATCATTTTCAAAAATGAAATGTCCTTTTGTCCACAGATGATCTTATAGTCAAAACCTCCACAATCCAAATATCCATGCTAAGGAAAATACTCCTTCTCCTTCATGATGCTTAAGCTGGTCTGCAAAAATCTACTCAAAATAAAAAATACAAATACAAAATCTAGCAGCCAAATTTGAGTTAATGTCAGGACATGTTAGCCTACTTAGCCACTTCGAAGACTCTTTGCTGGCAACCAGTACAAGTGAGGTTCAACATTAAGATAATATGTATCATATTGAACTAGAACACAGGGCATGGCCAAGCTGACCTCAAAACCAATCCTCAGTTAACCAATCTATGAAGATATTCAGATCGTCCAATGCACCGCAACTCATTACTCAAAAACCTAAAAGCTTGAAACAAGAATCAAGATCTTTAAATCGTTAACATCCTTGGCCCTCCCTTAAGAAACTAAGAAAACTCTTAAAAATTCAGAAAAGAACAAAAAAAATAAATTCAGAAATGAAAAGCTTTTGATATATCCCTTTGTTTGTTAGGCTTATTGTACACATAGACTGAACAGTGCTCTGTTAAGTTATTTCGATTCAGAAAAGGGGGTGGTGATGAACAGAGTGTCTGAATTAAGCAGACCACTCTTACCCAGTCCAAAGATCAGGGCTTGATCCATCACCGTTATTTATCTCAATGCACCATCCCAGCTCAGAACCTGGCTATATGCAAATCAGTCTGTCCCTGGCCCAGTGCATCATGGGAACAGGGCAGACTAAACTACCAAGCCAATTCTTCACCAGAAAGGAGACAAGCTACCGGGGACCGGTTTCTGGCATTTCAGCCATCTTCGGCCCGGCTTGCTTGAATCCTGATGGTGCAGTGAGAAAGGGACTCATGTCTGAGTATACCCTGCCACACCTATAGTGGCCAAAAACGATTCAGAAAAGGGGGTGGTGATGAACAGAGTGTCTGAATTAAGCAGACCACTCTTACCCAGTCCAAAGATCAGGGCTTGATCCATCACCGTTATTTATCTCACTGCACCATCCCAGCTCAGAACCTGGTTATATGCAAATCAGTCTGTCCCTGGCCCAGTGCATCATGGGAACAGGGCAGACTAAACTACCAAGCCAATTCTTCACCAGAAAGGAGACAAGCTACCGGGGACCGGTTTCTGGCATTTCAGCCATCTTCGGCCCGGCTTGCTTGAATCCTGATGGTGCAGTGAGAAAGGGACTCATGTCTGAGTATACCCTGCCACACCTATAGTGGCCAAAAACGATTCAGAAAAGGGGGTGGTGATGAACAGAGTGTCTGAATTAAGCAGACCACTCTTACCCAGTCCAAAGATCAGGGCTTGATCCATCACCGTTATTTATCTCACTGCACCATCCCAGCTCAGAACCTGGCTATATGCAAATCAGTCTGTCCCTGGCCCAGTGCATCATGGGAACAGGGCACACTAAACTACCAAACCAATTCTTCACCAGAAAGGAGACAAGCTACTCCAATTCTTCACCAGAAAGGAGACAAGCTACTGGGTAGGAGTGCTCTGCTTAATTCAGATACTCTGTCCATCACCACCCCCTTTTCTGAATCGTTTTGTCCACCATAAGCGTGGAAGGGTATACTCAGATGTGAGTCCCTTGCTCACTGCACCATCAGGATTCAAGCAAGCCGGGCCGAAGACGGCTGAAATGCCAGAAACCGGTCCCCGGAAGCTTGTTTCCTTCCCAGTATAATTAGCTTGGTAGTTTGGTCTGCCCTGTTCCCATGATGCACTGGGCCAGGGACAGACTAATTTGCATGTAGCCAGGTTCTGAGCTGGGATGGTGCAGTGAGCTAAAAAACGGTGATGGATCAAGCCCTGATCTTTGGACTGAGTAGGAGTGTTCTGCTTAATTCAGATACTCTGTCCATCACCACCCCCTTTTCTGAATCTGTTAAGTTATTTCGTCAAGATACCAATTTAATGTATTATCAATAATGATTTCACTTTTCCCAATCCTGTCCTGTTTCCTTTTTTCTCCATATACTTTTTACTTCTGCTTAACTTGAATCTGTCCCCTACAAAACTCTCTAAGTACATACCTGATTTGAATAAGATAAAATAACACAGAAGATAAACATTTACATTAACAGACCAGAGTGAGCAGTTCCAGGAGGTCTGGTACAGAATATCATTGTGGTGACCTGCATTTTGTCTACAAAAATATTGCATCGATTAAGCGGGTATTAGAAAATCTACACACAATGGGACATTAAATGATCCTTAGGATATCATATGTATACCAGGCATTACTTCGGTATTGTTTATTCTAACATATAACCACTTCAGTATATTTCTCTGCTTCTTTCACTGTGCAGTAATCATTCCATTGTGGTGGTTGCAATGACAGTACATGATGCTGTACGGCTTTCCTTCAGTACTTGACTAGAGTGCAATGCAGCAGAAATACATCAATTTCAATGAGCCTTTCACACTTCCCAGCACTTCGTGTCTGAAAGGCAACCTCGCTCATGTTGGATAATGTTTTAGTGGCGTTGGCAGCAGTAAGTGCATAAGCGAGGTGGTGGGACCATGTCAGCTTTCACCGGGCTTTCAAATTTAATTCCAGACGCTGTACTGATGAAATAGAACCTGACACATTTTGCTGTTGATCTTGTCCTGCCTCAAAGGGGATTGTCTGAACACATTCAGATGCGTTTATAAGATGCTACTTTAGACATTCAATCACCAAAGTACACACAATTTACCGATTGATTCTCATTACCAAAATCGTGCATCGTGACCTGAGGTTAACCCTCAAATTATTATGTTTTATTTTTGCATGAGGCTACGAGTATAGATTTGTAAACAATTTCTAACTAGATGTAAATAAAAGGATCTTGACATTTATGGGTCCCTGTTCCTTAGGCGCAGAAATGACACATTTGTTGTTGCTGATGCTGTGTTTACTCATCTTATTTTGATGACATGAAAGAGGTCATCTTGTGAATATATTAGATAATGACAGGGCGGCGCCCTAAAAATGTGGTAACCTGGTTCCATGGGTTCACCGCGTGTCGTAATGGGAACCACGCGTCTGCAACAAACACTCCTTTCTTCAGTGCCACCATTTTTTATCAGATTTGGGATAGCCTGGGAATATTAACTGCCGCCTTTGAGGATATCAAAGACTATCTCATGAACCGTGTTCTGGGTTGAAGTCAAACATTACTAAACCTCCTCCACTCAAATGATAGCTGGTGTAGGGCGTTTTTTCACAGACTTTATGTTATTTCACAGTTTCACATAGAAATCAGTTGTGTGTTATATTGTCACTCACTTATGCCGTTTTTTATGTAAGTATTGGAATTGTAGTGACCAATGTTAATAGAAGTCTAGTAATTAAGTGCTCATAGTTATTCCCTTTGCCACCAATATTTCCTGATAGTATAGGAAACTTTTTACTGCCTGAGATTGGCTGAGGGAACTCTTATTAGCTGCTCATTGGTTGTCGCTACACTAGCCTGTAGGAAACATGCAGCGCAGATCCCACAGTCTATATCTTTAGTTTAGTGTCTGGCAGGTATGAGACCTGTGAGATTGTTGAGCAACCAGGTAGAGCCCACTGCTTGAACGAGTCAGTGGCGCAGACCTATCTGCAGCTGCTCACCAGTGAGAAGCCTCAGAGCTCTGCAGCAAACTGAATCCGTTTTTGGCTGAATCCTCAAGCTGTCTCGTTTTTTATCCTATGGTCTACAGTCAGGAAAGATTGGTTGGCCTAGTCCCCAGTCCACATGCGTGCGGTGTTATGCACAACAGCATCCATAGGAAGAGAAGCCCATGTGGGGAGACTTTAAAGAGTAGTGTCGTCCTTGACTACAGCTCTAGCTTGAATTACCCCTGCTGGCTGGATCAGTGGCAGCATTATGCTTGGAAGTGTGTGTGTGTGTTTGTGTGTCTGTGTGTGTGTGCAAGCATGGCAGTTATGTTAAGCCAGAGTAAAACATTTCTCTAAAGTGACAAAACAATGGTTAAAATTAGCACAAGTAAGTGGCTGGCCTAGGAAGGGGCTTTGTTGGGCTTGGCCCTTTTGGTAGGTTCAACCTTAAACTTTTTGCATTCTCCTAGCCTTTTTCTGTAACGTGGTGTTGGTGATTTTAGGCCTCTGGGCACTTTAGCACTGTAGTCCAGTGTAAAGTTCGTGCTCTCTCTGTGTACTTGTGGCGAGATTGTCCTGGCCTCCCATAGGAATGCATTGGGGATAAGTGTGTCCATGGTAATTCATGGTATGAGAGGAGTGCAGGGTCGAGTATAGTATGTATGAACTTGTGAGAATAAATGCTGCACAATGGTGTGCAGAGGTTTATGACAACTGGTGGAGAAATGAAACTTTTAGAAGTTGGCATTTCTGTGTTCTATGCGTCTGCCTGCCTGATGTGAATTGCATGTCTTGCTTGTGAGTAACAGGGGCTGAGAGGTGTGTGTGGCTCCAAGAGGGGCAGGGTGAGTCAGCGGTAGGCTGAATGGGACACCTGGGCTAAGATAGTGGAAGGAGGGATCCCCTGACTCTGAATAGGATGGGGTCTTCCCTAGTGAATGCTGGCTCCGCCCCTGTGGTGTGTCTGATGACGAGCCCCCACCTGACAAAGGGGAAGAGGAGCTTGCTAAACAAAGTATGCCAAATCCCCCCTGAACCAGTTGCATTTGGTTCCACCATGCCCTACACCTTATATAAAGAGAAAGGGTGTATAAAAGTAGGGGCTATGACCCCATGAGGTGGTTCTGTACCTGATCCAAATCCTGCGTGAGCGTGTTGATGCTGGGGCCCGGGAGGACCTGCCAGGAGGGCTGTCTCCATGGGCCCAGCATGGCCCCCTTGATTCCTAAAGACCCCCAAGTCTTTGCTGCATCTAGTGCCTGGTGAGAGCCACATTTTTCTTCCCCAGAAGAAGGAGCACAAGGGTTTCGCAGCTCTGAGCTGCCCATAGAACCCCCGCATTCCTGTCATACCGAGCAGGAGCCCACCCCGCTTTATGACACTTTGAAAATCACTGGTGCCCACCCTGTGTTGTGTGGCCTTTTTGGGTGCCAAGCCTACTTATGTGCTTTGTTGTAGGCGGCTGCCCACCCCGCCATTGTCCCAGTAAAATGGGAGCCTATCCCGTCCTGCCGCTGAAGGAATCGCAGGGCCGCTGCTGAGTGCGATCCGGAAGTAGAGAGGTGGGCAGGGCGGCGCCCCAAGCATGTCCGGAGCCCTGCGGGCCCTCAGTCAAAGTCCCAGTCTCGAAAGAGGGGACCTGGCGAAGCGAAGGAGAAGTCCCGGGACCCAGGAGGGGACCCGGGTGAAGCTGAGGGAAGCTGCAGGAAGGCGGAAGCCCATCCCTCCTGCATGGATACCATCAGAGTGGAGGCAGGGCTGTCATGAAGAGAGAGAGCCCCTTGTGTTGCTGTCACCATGAGCTAAAGCGAGAGAAGTCCCTACAACAGGACTGGGCGAAGGCAGAGATCACTGGACCGGAGGAGTCCCCAGCAGAGAGCCCGGTGAGTGGGGCTCACCTTGGTACGGTGGCAGTCCTGAGTGCTGAGAGATACCGCCAGAGAGCGGGTCGCTCCTACGATCGGGAGGCCGCATTTAGTTTGAGAAAGTCCCGGAGTGGGGCATGGGGGGCCATTTTAATTTACAGAGCCCCAGAGCGGGGCCCAAGGCCCAGTGCCAGTTCAAGGGTCGGGGTGGGCCCGTAAGAAAGCAGGCCGCCCCAGCGAGTGGCATATTTGCTGTTAAAAACCCAAGGGGGTCCATTGCGCCCTTTGGTGATCTCTCAGTTGCACCACCATAGCGAGTAACTGCAAAGTGGGCCATAATCTGTTTTACAGAGTCCCTGAGTGGGACAGAGGAGGCACAATGGTGCCAGGACCCTTTCCTTTGTTCTCAGCTGCGCCGCACTAGCGCAAGCAGCTGCAACTTTTTGGGCAGATTGGCATAGCAGTCCCTGAGTGGGACAGGAGAGAGGAGTCAGTGAATGCCCATGCCGTCAGTGCTTCACAGCTGCCCAGCATATACGAGACAGGAGTGAGATACACTCCTTTGCCCCAGCGCAATTGCGCAAGTGTGGATTGTGCTGCATTGACAGCCGGGCTGAAATTTTGGGACAGAGGGCATTTGAGCCCCAGCGACAGGCCAGTTGGCTTGGAGGTCCTGGTGTGCACCGTGAGTTTTTGCACACCGTGTTTATGATGGTGATGCCTAATGTGATTATTGCATAATGTCTTTATGCTTGTGAAGGTTATTGCCACATGTGATGTATGCACTTTGTCAGTGAGCTGTGGTGCACTGCGTTCTAGGGCATAATGTGGATATGCTAATGCCTAATGTCATTCTATGATGATTTGGGGTAGTACCAATTTGCGTAAGGTGTTTATGCCCATGAGCTTGTTGTATAATGTGTATATGATAGTGAGGCTCTTTGCATAATATGTTTATGCTGATAAGGTTTGGGCCTACTGTGGGTTTATGTCTAATGTTATATAATGCTTAGGTCGTTATGGTACCAGTAGTTACTGGTTGTGTTTTATATTTGCATTTACCTACTTGCTCTGATGGTTCTGACAGTGGCCCGATTGGCCCTGTCCTGTATATAATCACATGTGAATATTGCCTGTGCCGGTTGGCACAGTGTAAATGTGTGATTATGTTTCTAATGTGTTATGACAATACAAAGGCTATTTTTATATAACCTTGTGTGGAGTTTCTTTAGTGGTGTGCCTAGTGTGTTGCTGCTGTGTGTGTGTGTAGCGCAAATGCTTTACACATTGCCTCTGGGATAAGCCTGACTGCTCATGCCAAGCTACCAAGGGGGTGAGCAGGTAGCTCCCTTGCCCTGACTAGAGTGGTGGTTTCTGCCTGGCTTCGGCGCAAGCCCAGCCAACCCGAAATCCCATTTCTAATAGGCTTTTAATCCTAAGAGCAGATTAACCATGGTTTAGAAGATGGTGGTTGCAGCAGGAGGGGCAACCGGAGTGTGCAACCAGGGTAAAGGGAGTCTAGAAAGGAACTGTGGAGCTTATTTATAAGCCCATTGCACCAGTGGTGCATCACTTTTTTAGAAGCACCGGCAGTGCAGTGTGCCTGTCTATATTTACAAGGCCACGTAAAGTCACCCTGAGTGACTTTTTATGGCCTTGTGAAATATGGACCCCTTTCATGCTTTACTCTGTGTGAAAGGCGCATTCCATGGGTGTACCCCTGGGTGTTCCCTTGTAACATCTATGGAACCTGACACATTCACAGATTTACAAAGTGTCGTAAACCTGGGAATGCATCCGAAACCTGGAGGCATAGGAGTGGCACAACAAGGAAAAATACTTTTGCTGTTTAGAAAAATGCCAATAATGATTGTTTTTGTGCAGGAAGGTGTTCCTTCCTGCACAACAATAACCATCCCTGCAACACAGGCACCAATTGCACCATGGTTCAAGGGCCTCTGCGTTCATGCATGGCTCCTATTTGTGTAGTGGCACAGGGGAGGACAGGAATTTGCCGTATCTTGTAGATATGGTGCATTCCTGCCTTTTTATTTTGATACACGGTAGCGCAGCAGGAAGGCTTCCTGTGCTGCTTTGTGTCAAAATATAGTAATTGAGGCCCTTCTTATTTTTTCCACTTAGGCTGGTCAATTTTTATATTAAACATTCTCCTTCACCCGATTGACCTAAGTAACAAAAGTGTGCCACTGCTAGTCCGGATTGAGGCTCCTGCTTCCTCTATAGGCTAGGCAAGCCGATTGTGAGCCAGCCCCCAGCAGCACACCAGCGCCCTTCCACATAGGAAGGTGTAATTTGAAGAAGTAATACAGTACTAGCATAAGAAGTGACCAGGAGACCACTTACTTGGCTGAGGCTTCTAAATGGGGCACTGAAATTTGTAACATTTTCATGTTCTGCATTTTTAGACAATCAGTATGCAAACATGATGCTTCTTTGATTAAATGATTTTAAGTCATTTCAAATCTGAAGACTCAACACAGATAAGTCAACACTTAGGCAAAGGATTATAAATCATGAGTATTAAAATTGCTATTTGTATTGTTTACATTATGATATAGACAGATTACTATCCCACAGACTATCCTTCACTTACAATAGGTGTATCAGATTGTCTTGCCCATTATAGGACCTGTTGAGAGGCAGATGGTGAACGGAGATTGAGAGTCTAATCTCGTCCTAATTTCTGAAAGAAGAATCTCTCATGTCCACCGAGACTTTGTGTGACTAGCTCATTCAGGTCAGATTTTTCCTTTACGTTTTGGACATGCAGTCCTTTTTATGCCATTAAATATTCAGGAGAACAATTTCCATATGCAAAGAAAATCCCTGTACGGGGTGAGCCACTCACGTATGACTAGGAAACATGAGAGCTTTGCTGACAGAGGACTTATGACTTGCAAACCAGTTACTTTACAGCACACATCAAACTAATTTACTTCCTGTCAGCTGGGTGTTCTGACTGTCAGAAGAAATAAACTTCATTAAGTGATGTGCCCCGTGATACTGGAAGAAAGAGTTAAATTAACCCGCACTTTTTAGTTACTAAAGACTGCAGCAGCAAATGTAAATGAAACATTGTTTACGGTGTTTACCGGTCACAATTTGTTGGGGGTAAAAAGACAGTGTGAATTCTCTACTCTGGCTTTATTTGAGGTAGAGGAGTATTTTATTATTTTCAGAAAGCTAATCGTATCTGCCATACTGCACATTCAAAAACAATACTCGCATAACATAGAACTCCTTCTTAACCCCTCGCATGCTCATGACGAGCTCAGCTCGTCCTGAGCTACGGTTCCCGTGTGTCATGACTGTTGGAACGCTTGCACGTGGGGCTAATTCCTCTGCTGTGCTGAGCGTTCCATTAAATGGGCGTGGTCGTGACGAGCTCAGCTCTTCATGAGCACATGCATTGCGTTATAAAAATAGTACCAGGATCCGCTAAATGTAAACGAAAATATTCGGCCATACCACATGAACTTTATGCTGCAAAAAAATGCTTTATTGTACCAGGCATTCTTCAAAGATGGCCTACATTACAATTTGATGATGGAATGAAAACTAAATCCCATTGCAGCTTTGAACCTAATGGAAATGTAGCAAAATATCTCCCCATCCTTGAACTGTTATAATCATATTGCTTGACCTTTGTTTAAACCTGGAACGAAAACCAAATAATCCATTTAACAGCCTCTCGCTATACTTTTTGAAAATATGTTTGAGAAAGAAAAACACATTAGGTGTACTCTTTCTTTGATACAGTGATTGGTTCACTGTTTTGAATAAAATCAGAATGTATTTTCTCAAAATGACAACTCTTTGCTAATGTATATGTAACATCAACGGCTAAACAATTGTGTATGATAGTTTGTTCTGTTACAAAAAACAAAACTAGAACGTTTTACCCATAAGGAACATATCTATATACATATCTGTATTAATTTCCACAGAAACAGCAAAGCACATATTTTGACCCTGGCTATAGCTATTAATGTCTCAAACTTTCTACTATTTTCGACTTTAGAAATGTGGCCTCAGATAATCCAAAACGCAATCATTGTTTTCAGAGTGTAATCTTCTACAGGTAATCTTATCAGCAGCGATTTTGAGATAATTTGCTTTATTTTAAGAAGGTACTGCAAATGTAGATGTATCCCTAAAAGCAGTTCATGAAAATTGAAAAACAAATTCGCAAGCAGTCAAAGTAACTTGCGGATGTACCTGTAAACAAACCTTAGCATCCATCACATCCATTCAGTTTATTATTTATGTGCTCCTTTTATCTTCTTTAAGTATACCCTTGATGAAGCAAAAATGAGGGGTGCACTGCACTAAGTCAGGAGTTCATGCAAAACTTTATTTTATTACTATCTTAAAAACATTGATATACCCACGTTTCTTTTGTCAATCCAGTGGCAATTAATGATATATGTAATGGGGTGGGGGATAACATGCCCCTTGTGCTTGCATAATGACTTATTGAGTGTTTTCTACTCGCTAACATCCGCACGTTACAAGGTTTAGTGTCAAAAGCCCATCCTCCCTTTGTCTGCTTCTGACTTCAGGAAATTGAGTGCCATCTAAATAGACTATAGGAACACCAATTACTTATAGCACATTGAAAAGACGTAAACACTATGAAAAATAAGCATTTTCAAATGCAGTAGGTTTTGTTCTTGCTCGATTCTCTATTAAAAACTCAAATATTGCCAAGGATTGATCCAGTATGTGGAGTTTTGTGGCTAGGGTTCCCTATGAATGCGTGCTAGTGTACACGGGTTACATATGTTTACTTGCACCATCCTCTCTATCCTATGGGTCTCGACTCTTTTGAGACAGATTACCGAGTAGTTGGTGAATACACAACATATCTTTATGATTCCAGACATTACTCTCCATCCATTTCAAAGCACAGTAATGTGTCATTGGCATCTGATGGTAACATGCATCAATGGGTGCAGGAACAGCATGCGTCACTAGCCGCAGAGAGTACATGCAACAAAGGCTGTGGTGCCCAATGCCAGAGTAGCGCTAGGAGGGCCAGGTTCATAATAGATTTTCAGGATACAAATTTAGATTGAACTTCATTGTAGTCAAGTCTATAGTACTTTCACACCATGTGTATTGAACCACCCTCCTGGACATTAGGAGGGACACGCTTGTTATAGGCAGCACATAAACCAACTACCGCGGTCAGACAAGTGTATGCTTGGCCACTCACAGTAACTAGCACCAATGTCCTCAAGGAATTGCCAGCTGCAGTAGTTAAACAAAGTAAATGGCTTAACAGCCACACACAGGATGGAGCATTAAACCCCCACATGAATGGTCCCAAATAGCAGCAAGTAATCTTGACCGTTTTCTAATACCCGTTGATGGCCCCTTACACAATCACCAGCTTTCATGGCCTCACATAGTAATGCATACTAAAATAGATATACAAAAACAAGATTATTTTGTGACAGAAAGTGAACTTTGCTGTCCAATTAATTCCACCAGTGCCAGTTTGCATTGCCACTCTGAAATCTGAATCACTTCTGCCACAACTACGACAGTCTCAGTGCCTCAGGATGCTGTAGCGTCTCACCGGGTGGTCAGCAAGTAGCGCAATTTGATGAGGTCATATTCAGAGCTTTAACCTCTTCAGTGCCGGCTGAGAGAAATTAGCCAGACCAATCATCAGCATCACGTGTTCAGAGCTAGGGTATGTAAATGCAGAAGGAGTATTCATACTAGCTGTAATACGATGTGCAGTGCAGGCAGGTGTTTATTCTTTTTGCGCATGCAATGTCAGTTGATGCTTTTTTCTTATGTCCATGCTTGATAATGTCATACCATTTTACCAAAAGGCTTTCTTTGTTAAGTTGTCTAAGTGACTACACACACATCACTGTCCTAAGTCAAATCTAAAATGCTGCTGCACACCATTGCAACGTTGTGGTGAAATCTAAGGGATTGTTTTGATATTTACACTATCAAAATGGAGCTGAAAAAATGAAGTCCGAAGATGAAACAAAATTTGGTGGTTTGTGTTGGCCAACCGAAACATAATGCCATTGAAGTCAAGTAGGATGAACTGTTTCTATGCAGCTGATGCCTGTACAGTCAGTTGAGCTGAATCATTATTGGGAGTATGATCAAGGTTTGTCAAAAGTGTTTCTGTGGGGTTCAGTAGAGGGGAACCTCTGATGGGATGAACGGTTGTGTTGCTGAACTTTGATGCCACTGGAGTCATTTGCTTGTTGGCGTGTTATCCCATTAAAGCAAATGGGTAAACCACTGCTGGGAGAATGCTATCACTGAAGTAAGTAGAGGTGAGCTATTGATGGTGTCTCAAGGTAATTTGTATGCCATTAAAGTCAATAGAAGTAAGCCATTGTTGAGAGCGCATGTAGAAGTTGATTTCTCAAAACGTGAGGATGATGCAAGCATGTGCAGAACAATGCCATTGCAGTAAAAAAAAAGAACAATTGTTAGATTGTTGGTAGGATGATAGAGCAATTTGTTTTGAGTGAAATCAAAGCATGTGCAACATTGGTGAGAAAGAGATTTAGGTTTGTTTGAGAGAAGTGCTCTTGAAAATCTGTTAAGGTCCATTGAGATACAAATTGGTGAAATTGGAAATTTGACCCTATGGGGTCCTGGAGGTAAATTATTGTTGAAAGGGCTATTCTACTCCTTATAATTGAAATGCTACAGGCATTAATGGGATTGGACCATTGTTGAGAGGGTGATTGTATTGAGGTCAATGAAGCTGAAGTATTGTCGGGAGGGTCATGCCAATGACCACTGCATGGAGTTTGACATAGGTTTTGTAGGAAATTGATGCTGCTAAAGTCAATAGAGATATTGTGATCTTTAAAGAGAGGAGTTTGCATGCAATGTTTATGAACTCACAATGATTTTAACAAAAAATAGAAGAACATATTTAAATTAAAATGTATACACAGAAAGGAGGTGATCATTTATCCACATTTGTAGTGTGAATGCTAAGGGTCAGAAATTATAGTACTAACTTGGAAAGAGTGAGCTCTATCTACTTAATAAACACTATCTCGCTAGGCCAAAACAGACTAATTAGAGAATCTCTGTTCAACCCCTGGTAGTTTGGATACAAACAGGCATACTGTAGAGAAATGTGTATTAAGTTCAAGACAAATAAATAAGGAGCAAGAAATACCAAGGTCAAAGAGTAAAGATTTGTCTGTCTTACAGCAGTTCTTCAGCTGGAGTCTCCCTGGTCCAGGGATGTTCCGTTGTGGTGGGGCAAACATGCGATTCATGCCCTGTACAGTAAGCAGTGAATTTCCCGTCTCAATTTGTTCACACAGTCTCCTACCTCCTTTAGAATTAATGTCTTTAATACCTTACTATGACATGACCTAGTACTCCCTGTTTCAAGATAAAGATCCTTACTGCCATTGGGCAGTCCGCTCTGGATTTCCCTATCCCACAATTACGGTTCAGTTCCAATTTCCATAAGACAGGCATGTGTGTGCTCAAAATATAACTTTTTCCTTCTTCACTTAGGCAAATCCTGGATAAATAATTCCAACTAATTTCCCACCTAAATTGTAAACTAATACTAATTTTGAGAATGTTGGTGGAATAGTAACTGTGTACAAATGTGCTTTGGGCTGCCTGAGCTACAGGGGCTTAAAACAAGTGTTGCTTTTCTGCACACCTCCACAGTTGGCAATATACATCTTTGGCTGTGACAGGTAGTGAATCTGCCTAAAAAAAGAAAATAACCTAATACAGGCAGAACAGGGTGGTGTTACCTACCAGCCACTTAGAAGGGATTAGCCATCTGGAAGGGACACAGGGCAGCTGGCAGAACAAAGGACAAACCGGTCGCTTCTTTTTTCAATTGCTCATGGCAAATGGGGCAGAGGAATCATTATTATTATTATTAATATTATTGTTAATATTATTATTATTATTATTATTATTATTATTATTATTATTAATATTATTATTATTATTATTATTATCCATTTTGGTGCTAGAAATAACCTCAAGCTAAACCATTAATCAAGGACATCTTGCAGTCAACAAGTATTAGAAATACAGAAATACCATAAAACCGTAGAAGCTGCATCTGGTAAAAAATCTCAGAAGCATAATCAGGATAACAGTAAACCAACAATGCCTGGGATTATACATATTGGTGAAAAAACATTGCCTTCTTAATTCCAAGAAAGTTCTGAGATTTTAAAGGAGGATAATTCCAGAAGTTTTACCCTGCCACTCACTTTGATTTTCCTCAGGCTTGGGCTTTGCATCTCATGGGACTTTTCTCCAGGGATCACTTTACTTAATATTGATGCATACAACATCAAAACACAAAAAATATTTAAAAATAAATATTGTTAACAAAAATATTCCCTTCCTATACTTAACTAATAAAACAAAAATATAAAGAACAAAAATATCATTGTTAAAAATGTAGATTTTTACTTATATCTAAAACACAAATACCAGGAACAGAAATATTGCCACCTTTAAATAAACATATAATATGTCATAAATATCGATTCACACAATATCGAGTATAATAATACTCCAAAAATAAATAGAGTATCTTAAATAAATGTAAAAAGAGCACTTTTTTGGTAAAACATTTATTTAAGAAAAACATAATAATCTATATACATGCATGAAATACAAATAAATGTATTCCATCGCCAAAATCTTTTTCACCCGCCCTATTAAACTATATTACTACATACATAACAGTATAAACAAACTAAAATTTGCAATAACTACAACCATTTATTAAACATTCTATATATAACAAAATAGTCCATACCCTATGGTGAAACGTTGCGGGTAAAAAAAGGATCTGCTCTGAAGCAACAGACATCAACTCCCAAATTGAAGAAATTAGTAACCACTTCTCAGAACGAGGCTACCGACAAGATGTATTTGAAACAGCGAAAACAAGAGTGGCCTTGAAAGCAAGGACAGAACTGTTAAAACCAAAACAAGAAATGGCAGGAAGAAACGAAGTCGAAAACAATATCATTCGACTTATAATGGACTTCAATAACCAGAGTGGGGAATTAAAGAAAATCGCTCGAAAAAATGGAGCATTCTGATGCGGACAAACATTGCAAAAGACTTTGTCCCAATATCCTAACATCACGTACAGAAAAACTGCATCTCTGGGGGACATTCTCACACAAAGTAATTTTGAGACTTCAAAACCAATAACATCATCATGGCTGACCTATCCAGGATTTTGGAAATGCTTTAAATGGAAAGCGTGTGAATATGGTGAGAATACTGTATCTTATCGACTGCATAATGACCAAATTGAAAACATAAAGGACCACATAACATGCAAATCAAAATTTGTAGTTTACTTACTGGAATGCTCCTGCAAAAAAACAACATGTAGGAAGCACCATCAAAAATGTAAAACTGAGAATTTTACAACACTTACGTGCCTTCAGGAACAAAGACTTCACCTATCCCATGGCCAAACCCTTTCACGAATTCCATTCAAGTGACTGTGAACACCTTAAATACCATGGGATTAGAATTGTGAAAACCAAAGAAAGAGGTGGGGATAGAACTTCGGATCTGCGAAAAACAGAATCTAGATTAATTCTAGCAATTGGCACTGAAAAACCATTTGGGCACAACCTGGATGCAGAGCTGCACATCCATCTGCAATAAACGAAGATAGGCAAATTGATCAAGGAAACTGAACAAGCATTAAAACTGCAATGGCATAAATCTTACAGTCATCACCATCACCATTGAGGAACTTATAAACCTAATCACACATTGCTTTTAAATTAACTGAATTCTCCAAAGTGGATTATGGGTCTCCTTAGAAAAGCCGATAGAGAAATTATAACAACTTAAATCTAAACGCAATTACATTATCAAGGCAATTAAGAAGAGACAAGAAGTGAACAATTAGGATACTGCCATCTCCCAATGGAACATTGTGACATTATGTTTTGAAAAATGAGTGTAGAAATTATATTGCCTTTTTTATCATGGAAAATATAGTAAGAACTGAACGAAAGAAATAAGACAACATGGGGATTATCAAATCAGAATATACTTTACAAATAGCTCTTTTAAAAAATTGTCGAAAAAATTGTTATGAATTATTATCACTTTAGGATATGCACTAGCCACTTTAAAATAGAAAACTGAAAATGACTCCCCTTTCTTACCCCTTTCCTCTTTCCCCTTCTCCCTTTTCATGTCGCTCAAATTTGATATTTAGGGTAGAGGAATGTATTCATAGGAAAACTTAACCTTGTATTCTTACTTCTTATTTCTCATACTTTTGAATAATTGACAATGAGAATTCTGCACTTCTGAACAAAGAACAATTTATTTAAACTATCTAACTATCTAAACTAACCAATAAAATCAAACTATAAACAATCTTAACCAATAAAATCGGACAATCAAATCAACAATATAAAGGGCACACTAATTTTACCAGCTAAAAAATTCAAAAACGACAAACGCTGCAAGACAAGGAAAATCTGTCAAATCCTATGACTAGCCTATTGAAGAAGAAATATATACATCTTGACAACTACTTAAGCAAGGAAGTGAAATTTATATTTAAACTAAACTTACTTGTAAATAAAATGAAAAATAGCAAATAGTTAAGAAAAAACTCTCCAGCTTCTATCTCTTCACATGTACTTCCTTAAATTAAAACATTATGGGGCCGGTTACGATCTCAATCGGAAAGCCTCTGACCTTAGGTCGCATGCTTTCCGACAAAGATCATTGCTTTGACTTCCAACTGCCTAATTACAATTTAAGTGGTCAGAAGTGAAACCAGCCTATCATTCCAGCTGGATTCTGATGGGCTCAAGGAGCTCATCAGGCAGTCAGAAACTGGCCCATAATTCATATGGATGGTGTTTCACGCTGTCCGTATTATGATGCAGGCTTTCCAAGCCGGGCTTTCTGACATGGAAACCCTGTCAGAAAGCGTGTTTGTGGACCCCTAGCAGGGCCCCCTTCTGTTTTTAGCCTCCGGTTGGGGGCCGAGGGGGCTTGATCCCTGCATTGTATGAGAGGCACTCTGACGTTCCTGCCACGTGGTGCAGGAATGAGCACAACCTCCCATTTCCATTTTGGATCTTCTGCTATGGCTTGTTTATGGCCGTAATTCATGTTCCCATAGCGAAATGTGAGTATTTGACCGCACCAGGTGCGGTCAGGACCTCTGACTGGAGGTTGTTCGGTCCCATTTCTGCGATGGATGTTGTCAGGTGGATGCAAGTCTGCCCGACATCATAATAAGCCCCCGTGGCTTCGAAAAGTGATAACCTGCTGAAAAAACACCTATTATGAACCAGCAAAAGATACAACAAAGTAAGTATACATAAATTATAAAAATATATAATCTTACCCGAAAAGCAAGTAAAAAGAAACCTAACAACCTCAGTCTCTACAAACTATCAACAAACAAAGATTTAAAAATGAAACCTATGCTTTACTTTTCTTCCAACAGAAAAGAAAGCACCTGATTTACATTACAACACCTCAACAGCAAAGCTGCAAAACTGTCTGAAACATCAAAAAAGAAAATACAAGTATAATAATTTTATAACTGAATAATAAAAGTATTTACTTAAAAAATGACATTCATTCATATCATTACACTACTCTCAGATACAATGACAGAGAGAGCTAAATATCCGAGGAAGGAAAGCAGTTATTAAGTCACACCGGCTACACCTACAACCAAGAAAGTACTTCGACAGTAAATGAGATTTGGAAATGTAGCAAATATTATTCTAATACATGCTGTGGGAGGGACTCTACAAAATATGATGTAATTAATGTAAGGGAACACAACCCCCCTCCAAATGTGACCGAAATAGAAGTAAGAGAGATATTGCAGGATATAAAAGAAGCAAGCACTGGCTCCCAGGAACCCACAACCAAAATACTAAAAGATATACTAACTGTAGTCCCAAAGCACATCACAGGTCAAGTACCAACTATTCCAACTCTAAAAAGTTTAAATGCAGAAAGTAAAACAGCAACCAACTAAGAAGCAGGTACTAAAACATTGAAATAGATTTAAAATGACACCTAGGCCCTCATTAGGATGTCGGGACTGCCTCATTAGGATGCAACCAAACACTGTTCGGATGTATTCCTACATTTTACTTTGACAGCATGCATTCTGGTTTTAAACTGGCTGTAATTCATCCTCCCATAGTGAAAGGGAAGGTGCCATTCATCACTGCACCAGTGGCGGACATCTCAAGGTGCATACCACAAGGTGCAGTGATCAACAGGGGGGCAATATAGGTGCCCCCTCGGCCCCCAAATTGAGACTGTGCACCCAAGAGGTCTCTGCTGGGGGCCCAAAAAATTATTTCTGACATGGTTTCCATGTCAGACAGACGGCATGGAATCCATGTCAGAAACCGTCATCGTAATCTCAAGGGCGGGAAAAGCTGCCATTGAGATGCCAGGCCACATTCTGAATGGTGGATGGGCTCTCCGAGCCTGGCGGAAGTCAGCTGAAGTGATCATCCGGTGTCCTTTCCGACCGCCTCCATAGTAATGAGGCAGTTGGAAAGGAAACCGAATGGGACAATAAGATGCAGCTGTAAAGGCTCCGGAGCATTTGCAAGCTGCATTGTAATTGGCTCCATAATGAGGAACCTTACCTCTTATATATAACCCTAAACTAAGATAAACACATCCCACACCTTTCTACAGCAGATAACTTCCTAAAACTAAGCCAATGTCAAACTTGGATAATGGATGGGACCTTCAAAATATCTCCCAAACCATTCACTCAGATACACACCATACAGGGTGAATATCACAAAAGAAATATCCTTTTTATATATGCCCTACTGCCAAACAAACAAACCAGCACTTACTACAATATCTTGAACTAAGTGAAGCATAAAACAAATATCTAGTATCTGCACAAATTAATCTTAGACTTTGCAGAAGCGCTGATTAAAATCATTTTAAAAATGTGTCAGCACACAGCCGTAGAGTCCTGTTACTACCATTTCAATCAAAGCAAATGGAAACACCTCAACAATTCTAATGTCGGACGGGTCAGAGTCCGTCCGACATTGGTTGGGAACTGGAACCGAAAGACCTCCTGTCGTAGGTTCTAGCCCAAGAAGTAGGATGCCGGGACGGAAGTATAACTGGCGGAGAGGAGTCTGGGAGTGATTGCATTTGCCCAACAGCCCTGAAGAAGTTGAAGGGCTAACCCCTACCAAAGGAACATATGTTGGCTGGGCAATTTTTGGATTAAAGGAACAGGAGTATTACAACTACTCAGATTACTCTCATTCTGCTTTATATCTATTTATTGAATGTTTTTCTGAGTTCACAGAATGTTTACTATAAGTTGTTACTGACAGGAGCATGTGCATGGCTTGCTATACATTTGATCTGACCTTCGGGTCCACTTGGAGGGTTTGGGGTGTTCTCCCTCACCTTTTGCACCGACTTTCTCGTGTTGACTGAAACTACGCACACTCGATAGGCGCCAGTTTCTCTCATACAAGACCTACCATTCTTTCTATTTAAAACTAAGCCCCCTATTGGAATATTTCAAAGACACTTGAAATGGTAGACTGTATCACTTCGGACACAGACGCCAACCCAAATTCCAAATATCATTGTGGAATGTCTGTGACAGCACCTTGGCACACAAATCCAAAACAAACAGCGCAGTGGGAGGATGGCACAATGCCTTTTAATTCACATTAGGCATAACCCAATGTACACTATAAATTTGTAGAAGCATTACAAAAAGAGAAAAGCTATCAGCAACTACGGATGGAACAATCTGTTATCCAAATTGAACCTGTTATGTTACAATTATTTATAGAGCGCACTTTCACCAAACGGTTTCATGGCACTAAAATTAGCAAACAAACCAAAAGAATGAATGACATGCTAGAAAGTAAAGTCAAAATCCTCATAAACAACAAAGGAATAGATTACTTGGAAATAACAGCCAAGCATATTATACAATAAATAGTAATTTACAAAGATCCAAAAACAATTCCAAAATCTAATCTAACATCACAAATCATTGTTTATATAAAAGATAAACATAACACTGTAATACATCAGACTAAACATGATATACATTTCGAATATTAAATATATAAATATTAAATGAGACTGATATAATAAATGCATTAATTATTTACATGACAAATCTAAACCCCACCAGGCAAAAAAGCAAAGAACAAACTCAATCCATAAAATACAACACATAAACAATAACATTCCAATGCCAATCACATATTTACACATACAATTAAATGTAGCATTTTCCACCCCAAACTAAAAAAGTTATTATAAATTAATGTTCTGTACCTGCAGTTCTTCCTCAGTATCCACATAGTCAAAAATAATAATCCAGCATAAATGGGACAAAGATTGACCAAAAAGCACAACAAATTGCAAAAATAAAACAAATTAAATAGGAATACTCAAAGTAATTCAAAGTATTTAGAAACCATAAAAAAACTGAAAAAGTGTTTACCAAAAACAAAAACTCTACTAGAAGCCCCTCCAAAAAAGAAAATGAAAGCTAAAAATATTGCTTTAATATTTACTTACTGAAAAAAGTATATTAACATGACTTTGAAAATATGTATATAAAACCATTAGGAAATGTTTAATAAATGTTAAACAGTGGTAGAAAGTGGAACATTTACAATATGCAATAATATTTGAATATGATTTACATATTTTTATGCAATACGGAAGATTTGTTAAAAATGTAATATTTGTCTACATATTAACGTTTATATTTAAGTTTAAATCTATATGTTCATAAATATGAAAATATACAATAAATAAACTTTAAAAACATTAATATTAGAACACTTTTTTACATGTACTTATTTCATGAAATATATGCAGTACAAAATATTATTAATTAAAAACTTACAACAATGTTTTATTATATTTCTAAACACCATCAACACTAAATCAATAGCATAAACAATTTCTACTGCATGCATATAAATACAATTCAAAAACCACAGTTGATGGACAGAATGCAGAACAATGCCATACATTCACCCCAGTACAGAGATCTGGGCCTAAATCCATCGTTTTTTAGCACTCCACACCACCCCAGTTCAGACATGGCCAGACTGATTTGCATATGGGGTGTATGTATGACATTTTTCTGCATTCTGTCCAACACCTGTGGTTTTTGCATTTGTCACCCCGAGTGGGATGGGTATGCTCAGACGTGAGTCCCATGCACTCAACACCACTGGATTCAAGCAAGCCGGGCTGAAGACGGCTGGGATGCCAGAAACCGGTCCTCGGAAGCTTGTTTCCGGTCCGGGGAAGGCATGGCTTGGCAGTTCAGGCTGGACTGTTCCCATGAGGCACAGGGTCAGACTGATTTGCATATGGCCATGTCTGAACTGGGGTGGTGTGGAGTGCAAAAATACGATGGATTTGGGCCCAGATCTCTGTACTTGGGTGAATGTATGACATTGTTCTGCATTCTGTCCATCACCTGTGGTTTTTATAAATACAATTCAAGCAAAGCATTTCATACTAAATTATAAAACTAAGTAATCAATCTCCAACGTAAACCATTTTAAGAAAGTGTTGGACACTAAAGGGGTGACACTATTCTCACTCCAATCCAAATCACTATGGAGATATTGATGGACACTAGAGGTGTAAAATGTAATATGCCCACTCCTCGCCTTAACTCTGACTCTGAGCCAAAATACATCCTCAAGGCTTTCTCTGGACTTTGTGAACGTGTGAGGGATGCTCTGATTGTTGCCAGTAGAGACCATACCATCACTAGGGCAGAACTGTGGTTTGACCAGACCTGCACTAAAGAGCATAGCAATTGAAATAAGACCCTTAAACGCATGCCTGGGGAGGAGGTGAGATTTCTTATGTCACCAATATAAAAGTCTATTAAAGAAAGGAAACCGTCCTTAAAAGGCGATGCCTGGGATCAGTTAATGACTGCTTGTAATTTCCATGATAGTGCCACTTTTTCGAGGGTCATTACCAGTACATTTTTAGCAGCTGAGGATGGGCCTATTTGATCTCTGTGTAGAAGGAGAAAAATGGTTTGACCACTTCTCTCATAAATACTCTTTAGAGCCAGATTCCCCTTCCCAGTCTACCATGTTGAATTTGAATCTTTCATTCTCTATCACAGACGTTGCGAGGACCATCATGAGAATCACTAGAAATAAGGCAATCCTCTTATTTTGGAACCCCTGTTAACTAAGGTATTAAATGCTGCTGTGATATTTGGTTTGCAAAGCTCATGGGCCCAATCTATAATTGTTTCTATTTTTAAAATGGGGCATTGAGCCGATCAAAGATGTTACAGGCCCATTTCCCTGATTAATACAACTATCAAGGATTTGGGTCAGGTAAGCTTGTAAAGGCTATCTCTATGGGCCAAGGAGAATAATGATCAGAAGCAGACAGGCTCAGGAAGCGCAGATATCATGAATACTGAGTCAATGATGGTGTAAAGAGTAGGTTATCATTTTTGGTGTATTATCACATCTTGGAGATTGGTTCTGATTATTTATTCATACCATTGATATGGATCTTCTATTGTATTGAATGACATGAGAGACGCCCCTGAGGCAGGGACCTTGCAGTCCCGAAATGTATTGGGCATGGAAATGAACGGGACAAATATTTTGATGTAGTGCATAAAATGTTTTGTTTTCACGTTTATGTCATATTTTGTATCAATTCAGAAAAGGGGGGTGGTGGTGAACAGAGTGTCTGAATTAAGCAGACCACTCTTACCCAGTCCAAAGATCAGGGCTTGATCCATCACCGTTATTTATCTCACTGCCCCATCCCAGCTCAGAACCTTGTTGTAAATATTTTTGTCCACCCTAAGCGTGGAAGGGTATTCTCAGATGTGAGACCCTTGCTCATTGCACCATCAGGATTCAAGCAAACCGGGTCGAAGACGGCTGTTATGCCAGAAACCGGTCCCCGGGAGCTTGTTTCCTTCCCAGTGTAAGAATTGGCTTTTGTAGTTTGGTTTGCCCTGTTCCCATCATGCACTGGGACAGGAACAGACTAATTTGCATACAGCCAGGTTCTGAAACTGGGATGGTGCAGTGAGCTAAAAAACGGTGTTGGATCTAGCCCTGATCTCTTGACTGGGTGAGAGCTTTCTGCTTAATTCAGAGACTCTGTCCCTCATCACCCCTTGTTGTAAATATTTTTGTCCACCCTAAGCGTGGAAGGGTATTCTCAGATGTGAGACCCTTGCTCATTGCACCATCAGGATTCAAGCAAACCGGGCCGAAGACGGCTGTAATGCCAGAAACCGGTCCCCGGGAGCTTGTTTCCTTCCCAGTGTAAGAATTGGCTTTTGTAGTTTGGTTTGCCCTGTTCCCATCATGCACTGGGACAGGAACAGACTAATTTGCATACAGCCAGGTTCTGAAACTGGGATGGTGCAGTGAGCTAAAAAACGGTGTTGGATCTAGCCCTGATCTCTTGACTGGGTGAGAGCTTTCTGCTTAATTCAGAGACTCTGTCCCTCACCACCCCTTGTTGTAAATATTTTTGTCCACCCTAAGCGTGGAAGGGTATTCTCAGATGTGAGACCCTTGCTCATTGCACCATCAGGATTCAAGCAAACCGGGCCGAAGACGGCTGTAATGCCAGAAACCGGTCCCCGGGAGCTTGTTTCCTTCCCAGTGTAAGAATTGGCTTTTGTAGTTTGGTTTGCCCTGTTCCCATCATGCACTGGGACAGGAACAGACTAATTTGCATACAGCCAGGTTCTGAAACTGGGATGGTGCAGTGAGCTAAAAAACGGTGTTGGATCTAGCCCTGATCTCTTGACTGGGTGAGAGCTTTCTGCTTAATTCAGAGACTCTGTCCCTCACCACCCCTTGTTGTAAATATTTTGTATCAAAGCAAATTTTGTTGAAAAAACCTTTTGGTTGTAAGGAATACGCACCTGATACTAGCAGTATGGTACCAGATGTAATGAACTAATTATACATCATGAACAAAGAAATAAATGCTTAAAAAATGCAGTAATAAGCAGATTGTGGTTCAGATTGTGATTGCTCTAGTTATGAATTTTGGTTCTAAGTAAACAGTGCACACTGCATCCAATTCTGTGTACTTGTTAAATTTTGCTAGTTTATGTGACATGCGTCGACAGCACATGCAATGGTGTACCACCACTTGATTAGTTTGAAAAGATTTCATTTGAGAAGGAATAACAACAGGAAATAAAAGGAGTGCAACTCTCAATAAAATACTGTCCAAGGAGAATAATATCACATTCGACATACAGAATGGGCTTGGGCCTGGTCTAGGTACCATTGACAAGTGCCTCAACATATCCTTAATAACTCAGAACTATACCATGGTCAAAAAACACACCCTTTCCTTAAGTTTCATGGACCTCACCTCAGCATTCAACCGGATAAATCACACCAAACTCTGGGACATAGAAAAGCACTGTTGTACTTCTTGGGGTGCATACATAGGGATATGTCTGTTTCTGTAATGTTAACCATCTATATTAATCCCCTAGAGGCAGTGTTGATAGATAAGAAATATGAGGTTCCCCAGGTACGCCACCATGCGATACCAGTTCTGCTTTATGCAGATGATTGCACCCACCCTCATGCCAAGAATGGCTATGAGAAGGCAAATATTAATAACACCTTTTCCAATTTTATGGATGATGTAAATCTTTCTATAAATCACATAAGTTTGTTTGTAGTGGTCCTAAGCCTTGTAAACACAAAGCCCTCATCAGTAACCTGTGTAATGTTGCCCAAGTACACACCTTTAACTTTTTGGGTATTTTGTTTGATAAGAGGAATTCCTGGGGTCCCCTTCCTACATCTAAAAGACTAATTCTTGTTCCATCCTGGGGAGTGGTTTTGGTGCAAGGATGGGCAGGAGATCAATTAAGCTCGTCTTTCAGGTTTATAGGGCCAAATGTATATTTGGAGATGCAAGAATTGAATCATTATTTAGATTGAGGTGAATAGGTTTGCCAGACGTTTACTGGGGGTCCAGCAAAGTACCTCAGCTGTTGTTGTTCACGAAGAACTGGTTCTTGAATACTTTGCAGACACCACTGCATTGACACATTTTCTATGATGGATTTTGGTTTGACATAACAATTAGTTTTTATAATCTGTTTATATTTATCCTTTCTGGTTATATTTTAACCAAATAAAGGTTTATACTACCACTCTACTATTCCCACTCCAAAATAAACCAATTTGGCAAAGGTGTTGGACTCTAGTCTAAAAGGGTGACATTTATTATTCCTGATTCTATCTAAACCAAATTGTGGAAGGTATTGGACATTAAAGGGGTAATACTAACTATTCCCCATCCAATAAACCAATTTGATGAATGTGTTTGATACTGAAAGTATGACAATTTTGTTTTCCACTGCATAAAGTGTGTCACAAAATGGGCTACGTACATGATGAGGGTATCGTAACATCACACATAAAAAACTAGCCAATCAACATCAGTATCAGGAAGGTAGAGTTAACCACACAACAGCCAATTAATTGTTTTTCAAAATCTGCGCAAGGAAAGGGATTGGTCAGTAATACGTCTTCTTACAATGCTTCACAACCAATGAAAAAGAGGTGTAGAAAGTTTCTGTTTTTAACATATGAGCAAATCAGATGACCTTGCAAGTACACGCAGCGAGAGACAATTATTAAAGATAACTTGCTTTCGCAAGACCCCGAAAGGCTTCTTGCAGAATAACTACGCACTTATCTGCCAGACCCAATTTAATGACTAACCAGGCTCTCAGGCCTAAACACGTCGGAAATCATCTCTCGTCACTTTCTCTTTTTCCAGGATCACTGCAAAAGTGAGTGTCTCCTTCTCTTTTAACTCCTTTCTTTTTCATATTAATTGTTACTCATACACTATCCAGCGAATACCCCAAAGATGCAAGCCCTTGGATATGCAATATTAATTGCTACTCATACACTATCCAACACATACCCTACAGATGCACCCTCCTGCAGTTAGAATAGTAATTGTTACCCCTACACTAACATGCACTTACCCTACGGATGCACCCCCCTGGACTTAGAATAGTAATAGTTACCCCTATAGTAACCTGCACTTAGCCTACAAATGCACCCTGCTCTCTCTTTCAAAAACCAAACCAGATTTACAACCCTCTTGCACCACTTTCGCATTACTTTTCCCATCCTAAAAGTAATGCGGGGAGCCGGCAGGACCGTGGAGACATTGTGGCTCCCCCCACGGTCCCCAACATTTTTTATAAGACCCGGGGGGATAGGGTCCCCGGGGATATTAGAAATTACTGATAGGGGCTATTTTTATGAAAAAATAAAAGTAGCACATCCAGCGCAGCGCTCAGTGCGGCCCCCTGGTGTACACGCGCTGGATGCACGACTCATAATCTGTAGGGTGCATGACTCTACCGCCTTTGGTGCACAACTTCTACGCGTTTGGGACCCAGCATTGCTTTTCCACATGGTGAGCTACTAACATGCAGCTCCCCATGTTGAAAACCAATCTGATTTACATTTTGAAAGAGAAAACAGATTTCCTTGCTATGGAAGGGTGGGATGGACACCCCGACACAGTGCAGGAACCGGCACTCCCACAATACATAAAGCCCCGCGGAGAGGTGGTCCCTGAGGCTTTGGAGACCTTGCAGACGCCCCACCATTTTTTTAAGCCCCCGGGGGTAATGGGGCACTCCAGTGCTCCAGGAGGGGGGCCACTCAGTCACCTTCCCGCAATACATAAAATCCCGGGGGGGGGAGGGGTCCCCGCGGCTTTGGGGACCTTGGACCCCTCCCCCCACCATTTTTTGTTTTTTAAGCCCTGGGGCTGACGATCCCCGGGGCTGGGAGGCCCCTCTGGGTCCCACATAATATTTTATATATTTGCCCCCAGTATTTATCCCCTGGGAACTAATTATAAAAAACGTAACTATGTTTTATTTATTTTAAGGAACAGTACGCGCACCCTACACGCAACTGTCGGGTTTAAAAAAAAAATGTGGGCCCAGGGGGTCCTTCTGGGATCCCCTAAGCAGGTCAAGAGGGTAAAATTATTTCTACCCTGCCCCCTTTCTACGTTTTGCACACATATTTCACTGAGTTCCTCAGCCTCGCTTCTACCAAGGCACAAAATGGCTGCCAAAAGTTCCTAGTTTCGAATGTTTACAACCACTTGACAACCAATCAGCATTCAGCGCGTGATCGGGATGGTGCGCTTATGGTACGATGACAATCCTCACATACTCTGTGGATCCACCTCGCCCATAGACATATAAATGACTTTAACTGTGATTTTCTCAGGAACTACTGAACAGATTGACACCATATAAGCAAAAGGCACAAGTAGGCACTGAGGACTACCTCTTTGCCAAATTTGGCGTATTTCTGTTCAGCTGTTCGAGCTATAGCTGTGACTAAAGGTCCTATGGGAAATTGCATGGGGAAAACATATTCTGGGACCCCCCTTTTTTCTCAAATCCCACTTGACGAATCACCCCAAAACTTTCAGGATAGGAGCAGACCAGAGCTGGCCAAAAGTTTGGAAAATTTTTCAAAGATTCATCAATCGGTGCCAAAGATATTAGGAATAGAATGTTGCGGATTTCCTGTGCATAATAGGTCCTAACTATAACTACCTACTGGTGTCCGCCAGTAGGTAATATATATATATTAGGTAGTTATAGTTAGGACCTGGTTACCATAGGAAAATCGTAATATTCTATTCCCAATAACTTTGGCGCTGGTCGACGAATCTTCGCGAAATTATCAAAACGTATAGCCCGCTCCGGTCCGCTCCTATGTTGAAAGTTTCGGGGTGATTTGGCAAGCGGGCATAAGAAAAAAGGGGGTCCCAAAATGTGTTTTCCCTATGCTATTTCCCATAGGAAACTTTAGCCGCGGCTACTGCCGGAACTGCTGAACGGAATTACACCACATTTGGCAAAAAGGTAGCCATTGGTTCAGAAAGAACTCTTTTTGTTAAATGGTATAAATCTGTTCAGTATTTACTGAGAAATTTGAAAAAGAAAAAATATTGATATCTGGGCCGAGCCTAATCACACATGTCATCGTGAGATCTGATTGGCTGTCAGCACTTCATCCTCGAATCGCTGGTAGCCATCTTGGGACCAATATACATGTACCCCATTGAAATGCATTGTAGTAAATCGAAGATTATGAGGGTTACCAAAATGGGAACTATAAAGGGTGATAACAGACTTTAGTTACATTAGAATTCAGTTGTTGATGGTACCATACTAATTTCAGGAATTATGGTGTGTTCTAAGGTGATTTTACCCTGTGAAAAACCTTCTGCTGGGATATGATTAGTCATGTTTGAGAGAAAACTATTTCCACATGCTTGTCCCATAGAGTTTTGGAAGGTGCTCCAGAAGCTAAAATGAGAGCATATTTGCTGTAAATTTACATTATCTTTCTCAGTCATGTGAGAATGAAGTCTGACATTCTCAGTAAAACATGTACATCCAACAAGGGCAGAGACTGTCAATTGACTCCATTGTGTTCTACTGCAGCATCTCAGAGTGTTCTAAAGAACAACTAGAGCTCTATCAGCCTTACTTATGACGAAAGTATGGCACACCTGAAACCATCTTGATTGGAATAAACTGGTAACACTTAAAACATATAATTTAAAAGGAACAAAATGAAGGGGTTCATGATGTCATAGAAATTATGGTTAGTGCTGTAGAAAGAAAAATTAGGACATGTTTTAAGTTTGATCTCAAATATCTTCCTGTTATATTTCAACAGGAGCAGCATGTCAATTGATGCCTTTAAGTTCTACTGCAGCTTCCCAGAGTGTTCCAAAGAACAACTAGAGTGCTAACAGTCTTAAATATGACAAAATTATGGCACACCTGAAGCCATCTTGATTGGAATAAACTGGTAACTCCAAAACATTTAATTTAAAAAGGAACAAAATGAGGGGGTTCATTTTGTCATAGAAATTATGGTTAGTGCTGTAGAAAGAAAAATTAGGACAGGTTTTAAGTGAGATCTCAAATATCTTCCTGTTATATTTCAACAGGAGCAGCCAGTTGTCATGGTTCCTTGACCCCCCGCCCTGTTTCCCCTTCTCTCCGCTTGCCTGTTGTCCGTGTGCTTGTGTGGACCCTCGTATGGGTGCAGGCATCCTCACTTCCGGTCTAGGCTGGTAGCAGTTCAGTTGACGGCCAGAAGCGCAACCACGTCACCAGAGCTTCCGGGGAAGTCGCTTATCAAGCGTGACTCCCCGGAGCTCAGTGCTTCGTGTACTTTCCACGGCGTGTTCTGTTACTGAACGCCTTTCCTTGTATCCGGACCCGACCGCGCTAGGAGCGTTAAACTTTCCATGTGGGTAGCGTAGGAGCGCATCCACATTGCTTTTCCGACCGCGCTAGGAAGCGCATCCGCATTGTTTTTTAGACCGCGCTAGGAGCGCTTGACTATTGACCAGTTGCCGCGCGCAAGGGAGCTTGACATTTAACTAATTACAGCACCAGGAGTGCTTGGCTGGTCCTTTCTACAAGCGCAGGAGCACTTGGATTTATCCTTTGCTACAGCGCAAGGAGCGCTTGGTATTTCCTTTGCTACAGCGCAAAGAGAGCTTGGTGTTTTGTTATATCCACTTCCTGGAGTGTTTGTGGATACCTACCTTTCGTTTTCCATGATGGCAGCAGGGCCGCTGTGTATATGAAGAGTTGGTGCTCTGGGACTACTCTCGAGAGGGACTTCCGCCACCACATACATACCCCACATTCCTGCCCAGACCTTTCTGTTGCCATCCTCCCTCGCATCCTATTCCTGGTCTTGTTTCCTATCCAGAGCACGGTAGGGTGTGTGTGGGGGTGGTGGTTTGTGTCGTCTCTACGAGGACCCACCACAAGAAGCAGGTACTTTGTGGGTAGCCCCCAAACACCAGTCAGTTGATGTGTTTGTGTTCTACTGCAGCTTCCCAGAGTGTTCTAAAGAACAACTAGAGAGCTAACAGTCTTACTAATGACAAAATTATGGCACAGCTGAAGCCATCTTGATTGGAATAAACTGGTAACACTTACAACATTTAATTTAAAAAGGAACAAAATGAGGGGGTTAATTTTGTCATAGAAATGATGGTTAGTGCTGCAGAAAGAACATTTAGGGCATGTTTTAAGTGAGATCTCAAATCCTCATCTATTTCATTAGAAAATTCTGACATGCAGACTGAAACAATCACTTTCAATACGAGCAGTAGACTTCCTGTTAACTCCCCGGTGAGCAGTAGCTTTACAACAGTGATCTAATGAACAACTAGAGTGCTAACTGTTAGACCTGTCAGCCCTTTGGGTGGTCCCTCCCTATTTTTCTCCCCTTTTTGCCTTCTATTTTTGTGTCCACCGTAATTTTTGGGTGTTGACCATATGTCTCTGGGTGCCTTGTCACTGCTAACCAGTGCTGAGGCGCAGGTGCACCTTTTCTAAAATGGTGGCGTAGGTAAGCTTCCTAAGATGGTTGCCCTGTCAGGAGTTACCTCAGAGCTTTGGCCCATAGGATAGCATTAGGGGAATCTAGAACCTTTCGGCCTATTCTGGTGACTTGGGCCTAGACTATATAAGGGTGGACACTGGGTGGCCATTTTGGGCACTGTTGGGCTGGCTGGAGGACAGGCTGTGGTGTTAGGGGGATAGGGTGCTGAGGGGATTGACTACTCCTAGGGGTTGCTTCCTTGCTGCTGTTGCTGCCCCCCTACCTAGAGATCTGTCCCCACCTTAGAAATCATCCATTTGAAATCTTACCCAGGTGTCTCCACATTAAGGAAGGGGGACCGTTCTCCCCCCCCCCCCCCCCCCCACTGGATTGTACCCAAACAGCTATTGGAGGTCGTGCTGATTGTGGAGTGCTGCCCCCACTGAACTGAAGTAAAGATAGTGAAGAACTCGCCCCCCCCCCTCTCTTCTTAGCATCACCATTACTGTCGGGGATTCTGTGCGGTTGTAAAAAGCAAAGGCCTGGCCAGAATTACCTGAGTTGAGGAGCGCTGGGAGGTCGCACTGCCGCTGACCCCTTGGAGCGCTTTCGCGGGGGCGCTGCTGTGTAGAGGAGTCGCCTGCTCTGTGTTGTCGGGCTGAAAGCTCAGTGAGGCCTTGGTGTGATTTGGAGCTGGAAACACCCTGCTGTAAGGCACCGCGGCTTCCTCTCAGAGTGGGGGACTAGCGGTTGAGACGGTGCCTGCGCAGCCGCCTCTCGCTGAGGAGGCGGCGTTGCTCTGTGGTGTCCTTCCGACCGCGCAGGCCCAGTGGAGGGCTTGGCGTCACGGGAGAGGCGGCGCTGCTCTGTGGTGTCCTCCTACCGCGCAGGCCCAGTGGAGGGCTTGGCACCTTCGCTGGGAAGGCGGATCTGCATCGGAATTGAAGAATTGTGGCCTGAAGAGGTTCTCGAGCCTCGGCAGCCTTGCCTGGGCTCTCCAACGGAAGCGTCCTCTCTCCAGAGCAGGTCTAAAGTGAAGGCCCGCCTTTCTTGCGCGAGGGCGGGTATTTTCAACGGGAGCCTGCCAGTGAGGAAGTAAGCTCCCCAAGCTGCCGGTGACGGCTAAAATCATTACTAATAACCTCGAGCCTACAAGTAAGCAGGGATTTGGGGCTGGTGGGGGACACAGACTAGGGGAAATCACTACAGGGCCTAGTGGTTAGCCTAATTTCCTGTTCCCTGGTAGTAGATGTAACAAGAAACCAGGGGAACTTAAACTAATAAAACTACTCCACAGAATTTAGGTTCCTGCCAATCATAAAACACCTGCTGGACCATTACTCGGGCTAATCAGAAGCCAGGGAGTTGTATGTTACCATACCAAGTACATGATTACTGGCCAAAATTAATGCATGTTCTTGTTTCACTGGGGATACATACCTCTGGTCTCTGTTTTATTAATGCAAATACCCGTCTTACTAAAAGAAGGATGTAATTCTGTTTCTTTATCAAAGTAATGTACAGTATAGTTTCACTGAATGGAAGCACTTTTCTTGCTGCTTGTTTTACTTAAACTGCGAAGTAACTACTGGAAGATTGAGGTACTAGGGTACTTACTGAGCTCCTTTCTTTTTGGAGAAAAAGTTTGTTAGCTAATGCAATGTGGAGCTCTATTGATGCAAATAATCAAATGTGGAAGTGCTTAATGTGTTAACGATATACACTGCTAAAAGAGTAAGTCAATTTAAGGATTTTTATAAAGTATTCCATCCTTTTCTAAAAAGGTGTGGTGTCATTTTTGGTGGAAGGGCGCTGGGTTGCTGTGGTGAGTGTGACATAAAATGGCTATTTCCAACAGGAAAAAGGTCTTACAGAGAGATGCATGGGATAAGCTGAATGAAGCAGTTGAGACTAAAAATAGTAAACTCTACTGGGAAACAGTCAATAGCTCATTTTTAAATACAGAAGGTATTCCGGAAATCACCTCTTATGTCGCATGTGAGGAGTGGATCACTCACTTCACCAATATTTTTAACCCTGCAGGGTTATTATTAACCGTACCTTCTGTTGATTGGTCCATCTGGACACCCCATACCCCTGGGGATATCCCTGGAAGAGGGATTTGAGGGCCTGGTAAACATTAAAGGGGGGAAGGCCCCTGGACCCGATGGGATGCCCATAGATTTATTAAAAGCTGAACCTAACCTATGGGCCCCCATTCTGGTGAGGACATTCAATTGTGCAGCCGAAGGTAATATACCCCCCTCCTGGGGACAATCGGCTATCATCCCCCTCTTTAAAAAAGGTAGTAAATCTGAGGCCTCCAATTACCGACCAATATCTTTATTGGATGCCTCAGTAAAGGTTATGAGCAGAATCCTGCTCAAAAGATTAGAAACCTGGGCTGAAGACATGAACATTCTAACTAAAGTACAATATGGCTTTAGGAAAGGCATGGGTACTCTAGAGCAATGCGTAAACTTGGATCTTTTAATTAACAAATACACAGTAGCTAAAAAGGGCAATTTATTTTTATGTTTTGCTGACCTGAGCAGCGAGTTTGATTTAGTTGACCATGGTATTCTTTGGCAGGTTTTACTGGAGCTAGGGGCACCAAAAGAAATAGTCCACTTTTTAGCAAGGCTTTACGAGAAACTTTCTTGTAAAGTCCGATACGGTACCCTAGGTGAATGCACACCGTTCTTTAAAGTGTCTAGGGGCATCCGCCAAGGTTGCGTATTAGCCCCCCTTTTATTTTCTCTTTTTATTAATTGTGTTGATCGCACCTTAGCTTCTATACCGGCTGATGCTCCGCTGATTGGAGGTAAACCAGTCACAATTTTATTATATGCGAATGACGCTGTCCTTTTATCCCGCACTCAGTTAGGCCTACAACGTCTCATTGACTGCTTCATGCTGTTCATACAAAATAGGAGACTACGTGTAAACAAATCTAAGACCTACGTCATGTCGTGTGGTCAGTCAGCCAATAAATTGAAGTCCAGTTTTTATTTAGATAGTGACAAAATGCAACAAGTCAAAACATTCTGTTACCTAGGAATTACCTTTGCTAATGATGGGTCCTGGAAACCCGAGTTTGATAACATTAGGATGAAAATGATGCGAACTACTAGCAGTGTATTTCGATTTGCTTCCAAGCTTGGCTCGAGAAGCATCCGAGATATGATTCACATCTATAACATCCGCTGCGTCCCCTCGGCATTGTACGGGGCGGGTGTGTGGGGTCACATAGATGGCACTCCCTTACAAAAAGATGAAAACAAGTTTCTAAAAAGAGTGTTATGTGTCCCCCATTCCGCTTCAGTTCAATTAATCCATGACGAGGTTGGGGTCGAGTTTATTTCTGATTAGCAGCCGTTCGTCCACTCTTATTGTGGCGCTCTATTTGGGCTAAGACAGAGACTCTATTCACTCAAGAAATTATTCTTGATTGTATAGGTTTGGACAATTCAGTACGCATCTTATGGTTGAAATATATCCACTTTTGGTACAAAACTTTGTTTGATATTGATGTCCTACTTAATCCTGAACTGGCGGTTGAAATCCCAAAAAAAGAAATCAAACAAACTTTTTTAATGTATAAAAAGAAAGGCCGAGATGAAATACATGGTAAGCTGGCCACTGTGAAGTTCTATAAGGAACTTAATTTAACATCGGGGTTTCAAGCTTACCTTCTAAATGTCAGCCGTCCTTCTCACCAATTTGTTTTAACTCGTGTCAGGCTGGGCATTGTTCATCACCTTGTTGCGTTTCCAGTACAGAAACTTAAATCAGAAACTCCCTGCCCCTGCGACAACGTTTCACGCCAGAGTTGCTGCCACTTTTTATTATTTTGTAAATTTTATCACTTTTTAAGATTAAGGTACCTAAAACCTATTTTCATCAAATTTAATATAAGGTCTTTTAAGAATGCCCTTGTGTTACTATCAACCCTAGAAAATGTGGACATTTGTTTTTTTGTTGCCACCTATATTTTGAAATGTACAGCTGCCAGGAAAAGCATTTTACTGCCATGATTTTATATATTCCTGTCTGTACATACTGTTTTTGTATAGCATGTGACTAATAATCATGCAAAATGTCTCTTTATTCTTGGTTTTTTCGTAAAAAGTACAGCTGCCAGGAAAAGCACATCGTGTGATAATGTTTTTTAATCCTGTCTGTACATGTATGCTCCTCTGATTTAGCATTCTTAATGGTACAGCTGCCAGGTAGTGTTTAGTGTGTTATATTTTTACACCATCCTGTCTGTACCTACTTGTTTCGCAAATTTACTTCGGAATCCATAATGTCCCATACCTCCGGCTTTGGGTAATTTTAAATTGTACAGTTGTTATTTTAAAATGTACAGTCGTCAGGATAAGTATCCTATGTGATAATTTATTTATCCCTGTCTGTACGTGTATGTTTCCCGCATTTTCTAGTTTACCCTCACATTTCCACTCATGATTTGATGTCTAGTGTTTGCCAGTATATGCTCCTTGCCCATATAAATATTCCGAATTTCTCTTGTATCTTTCAAGATGGATTTTGTATTTTATAATAATTTAAATGTAATGAATTGCTTTTCAAATTTTGCTTGTATGATTTGTATTCACAAATCGAATAAAAGCTTTGAAAATTGAAAAATTGAGTGTGACACAAGTACAACACAAATCCTTGGAGTTAGGTCTTCCCACTTGTGCCAAGCTACCCTAGGTGGACTGGTGTTCCCGGGTCCAACACTAACATTCTGAATTTATGGCAAATGTGTGACACATATGAATGCTTTCTTGATGGAATCAAAGTAAGTACTGAGGACACTGCAGTAAATAAGGAAATTAGGAAACTTCATAACAAGTAAGTCTCCCAAGATGGCCACCAGAGAAAAAAGAGCCCAAATGTAGCACAAATATCACCCAGATGTAGCCCACATATAGCCCAATGACAAAAGTGTGCAAAACACTTTTTATTTTAAGTTTTTCTGCAGCTTTATATAGTGAACACTGATCAGGTATTGGAGCGTTACATCTTACTTGGACCCCTTATTGAACTTTACGATTCTGTTAACCTGAAGTTGCTCTGAACCGGGCTTTGTAACACCCGTTTTTACCTACTGGTTTTTAATGAATTCTCACTGTATTGTATTAGGAAATAGGATTTAGTGTTTTTATGTACACTTTTATGATCTATGTTTCTAAATCAGATTGAATAAAGTGTAATGAATTATATGGCAGGGCGGAGGCGAGGATTATGCATATCTTTCCTTACTTTATTTGCATAGCAGTTCAAAAGAAAACGTAACACAACAATCATTAAACAAAAGACTACACAAACCATGAACCATTAAGGGGGTAGTCTCCAAGGCAACTGTAGTCCAATCATATCACAGTCCATCGTATATAATATCCTGACATCCCTTCTGCTTCCTCTTTCTTCCCTGCTAGTCAGATAAGTGCATTCCTTACATTCTTGGCTTAATCTGATGTTGTTGCTGTTTGTATAGCGGTTTCTTGTGCACGTTATAGCATTATTGCATTGGTATTGTTTCATATTCCCTGTGCTTGCGCTGCAGGCTCTTGCCCGAGCGTTTTCTCCCACGCACAGTTTCTCCCGCTGTGCACTCTGCGCGCAGTAAGATCCTGTCAGGCACGTCTGGTCCGAGCGAAGCAGCTCCGTCGAGTGCTCTCGCTGGTTTTTATGCACGTTTGGGAATATGGTCCATCCTTTAGTGTCAGCTTGATTCCTAACCAACCCTTGCCTAATTTTGACACCGCTACGCGGTGATTTCCCCACAGGGCCAAATTAGTGACCAGCGCCACCTGTTGGTGGTAATTGGTATTGTGCCTCAGTCTATTCTTATAACAGCTTCAGGGAAAGCCCAGCTTTTGGAGCACAGGCGAGGGGGCTGTTTTAAGGATTTTAATGGTTTTTGTTCTGTGCTCACACCCTCTGCTATCATGTCTTCTCCAGAAGACCATTTTTACACCTCCTACCAGGAAGTGGAGGAGGTATGCCCCCCCAAATTCTCCCTCCAGCAGTTGAACAAGCGCTCTCTCTGGCTATTTCTTGGGCGCTGGCTCCTCTGAGGGATCAGGTTGATAAGCTGGCGAAAAGCATCCCTGGGGGGTTCAGTGGCCCAGATCTGGTGGTGGCAGGTCCCTGTAGCTCCCAGATGGGGAATAAAAGGCCCATTAAGCATAACACAGGGCACATGGAAGGATTTGATAAACTTATGGAGACCGTCCTCAAGAGTGCGCAAACAGTAAAACATGCACCCTGCCGGGAGGAGGAGGAGCCCGGAGACAATTGCGATGCTGTCACCACTATTGTAGACCCCGAAGGTGTGTTTACCTTAGAGGGGGAGGGTGTATAGTAGGACGATTTCTCCTCCGATGAGGATAAGGACCCGAGGCTTCACTGGCGTCCAGAGTACCACTCCTCTCAGTCCCCGGTTGGGGACGGGGTCCACTCGGACATGTTCAAGCATGCCCAAATTTACCATCCTAGGTCGGCGGAGTGGACTCCTGGCACCAAAGTGGTAGAGTATGTGGTCAGAAAAATCCATCAACCCCTTGAAAGGGAGGTCTGCAATAGGATGAGGGGAGAATGCCCCAGGCCCTCACTGAAGGGGAAGGTGGCACACACTCCTGAAATTGATGAGAAACTATGTACCTTTTCTCCAAGTATATGAGGGATCCCATGAAAGGAATTGATGCGTCTTGGACATGGTAGGGCCCTTGTCCCAAATTATTCAATTGGCGGAGCATTCAAAAGAGTCAGGATCCCCTTTGTCCACGGATATTGTGGCTGGTTGGGCGCACTACCCTAAACCCTAAAACACTACCCTCAGCACGACACCCTACACTACCCAAACATAACTGCACTACCCTAAACCCTAAATCTACCCCAGCACAATTCCCTACACTACCGAAACACCACTGCACTACCCTAAACCCTAAAATACTACCCCAGCAAGACCCCCTACACTACCCAAACACCAATGCACTACCCTATACCCTAAAACATGACCCCTTACACTACACACATACCACTGCACTACCCTAAACCCTGAGACACTACCCCCTACGCTACAAAAACACCACTGCACTACCCTAAACCCCCCTACACTATACAAACACCACTGCACTACCCTAAACCCTAAAACCCTACCCCCAGCATGACCCCCTACACTACATATACACCACTGCACTACCCTAAACCAATTGGTGGAGAGTTCAAAAGAGTCAGGAACCCCTTTGTCCACAGATATTGGACCCTAAACCCTAAATCACTACCCATTCCACTACCCAAACACCAGTGTACTACCCTAAACCCTAAAACACTATCCCAGCAAAACACAAACACCACTGCACCACCCTAAACAATAAATCTACCCCCAGCCCAACCCCCTACACTAGGCAAACAACACTGCCTTACCCTAAACCCTAAAACATTACCCCCAGCATAGACCCCTACACTAGCCAAACACCACTGTACTACCCTAAACCCTAAAACACTACCCCCCTCACAACGCATTTTTTTAGAGCGCATGGTCATTTACCATACATACCTTTACAACAAAAATGTTGTAAAAACATGCTTGGTAAATGACCATCCGTTGTAAAAAAATGCGTAGTAATTACGTCGCAATGTACAACGCATGCGTGGTAATGCATGCGTTGTATGGTATCGCGAAGTGAAAAAGTCATTGTAATGGCTGTTTACCAATCAAATCTGGCCCCTGGTCTTCAGTGAGAGGTTTATTTGATTAATTAGGAGGAAGGAATGTGTTTTTTTTACCTAAAAGTGCATTGCCGTCTGATGTATTGTGAATGTGTCCGTGTGGCCTGGTTTCCCTTCCGGTCAGAGAGTGGAAGAGTCTGCTTGGATCTAAAGGAGTTCTGTTGTTGGACGGGGCCGGCCCCACATGTCATAAGAAAACATAGCTAATGGAAAGCGTCCTCCCTGAAGTGTGGAGCAGTGCCATGAGTGTGCGTTCCACTGCAGTATGACTGTACCGCGTGACCCATGTGCCGGCTCCAGGATACGGGAGGCAGAAGCAGCATCGCGGGTCCTCTTGAAGACCATTGTAGCACTAATTCTACATTTTGGTACTAGGGCATTTTAACTTTGTTGCTCCTGCCAGATATAAAGAGTAGATCCTGTGTTATTCAGTGCCCTCGTTACCTTTTTTGTGGGTTGTGGTGCGTGTCACTTTGCTGCACCGTGGGTGCACCTGACTGGCACCCCACCTTGTGTGCCATCTGCAGGGCCTCTGCCCTCGGATCACTGGTTTTGGTTTCTGGAGTGGCAACAGTTGCTCCCAAAGGACTAGCCTAAACACTTAGGTGAATATCCCCTGCACCAGCATTCCACGGAAATTCTTTCCTAGCTCTCCCACATCGACGAGCACGTCATAATAGCACGGCTCCGCTCGCAACACCGTATGACGTCATCAGAGCCATAAGAGAACCTTGTCGGCGTGCTGATGTCAGTTCCACCCATTTTTTCCATGCCACCAATGCAAACAGGCAGACCGAGACATTTTCACAAGTATACATAGTATAATAACTATATATATATATATATATATATATTCACTGAAAAAAACATAGGTTTCGGGCATGTTACAGTTAGAAGTTAGCATTTAAAAAACCTTTGAAATTCACTGAAAAAACCATAGGTTTCAGGCACGTTATAGTTAGAAATTAGCATTTAAAAAACCTTGAAAATTCACTGAAAAAACCATAGGTTTCAGGGGTGTTATAGTAAGTGGACGTTTCACTCATACAAAACCATAGAAAATCCCCTGTTATAGTTTGTTCAGCTAACTATAACAAGCGCGCCCGCAATGCACTGCTGATGATGTCACATATTACTTCACTCATGACATGGTCAGTAACAGCACTCATGACATCACTCATGACATCTCAAATGACATCACTGATGACATCATCCAGTGAATGTGTTTTTGTTTCAGAAAATTCAATATGTTTTATATAAGTATATCTCAAGGTCGATGGAAGAATAAATGGGTATATAAGTGTCTAAATAGATGGTTTTGTTTTGTAAAATTGACTGTATAACTGACTGATTAAGTGTATCTTAGTGACTACGTGGGTTAGTGAGTAATGTTTAAATATGTAAATATCTGTATCAGTCTCTCACTTTGTGTATAAGTGGCTGCATGGGTTTGTGAGTAGCTACATGAGTGTCTACATGGGTTATTAGTTGGTTTTTGAGTATCAGTCTGAGTGTCTGTGTGGTTCGGTGGGGGTATTACTTAGTGCATAGATGAATGAGTGGCTCACTGTTTGTATGTATTGAAGACAGCATGTGTGCAGGACTGTATAGGTGGATGAGTGTGTGTAAGAGTGAATGACTGTCACAATAGTGTCTTTATGAGTAACTACATATATATGTGAGTATTGGTATATATAAGTGAGTACATGTGAGAGTGAAAGATTGGAAGAGTTCTTGTACAAATAAGTAGGTGTTCTATAAGTGATTGTTTAAGAGAGTAAGTATGCCTAAGTTTCTGTAGAAGTAAGTGTGGTAGTATGTGTATAACTGTATATGCAAGTAAATGGATGTTTGATACTTTGTTTGTGAGTACATGTATGAGTGACTGTTGGTGAATGAGTAGATGTGTGTGTAGATCTGTGTCCATGCCCCTTCTCTATCCTTTTTGCCCCCCATGTTCCATGGACCTGCCACTCCTATCTACTCTGAGTGTTCTGTTGAGCTGCCACTCCCCTCCCACCTGCCTAGCATTGTCAAATGACTGTAACCTGTTCCTGCCACCCCCACCCTGCCTGTCCACATGCCATGCCCCTATCCCCTTCCTCCTGTCCTCCATGGTCTATTTTACTTCCACACATTTCTGCCCTCCCTGGTCCGTTGTGCTGCAACTGCTCCTCCTGCCTGCCCTGCATGGTCTGTTGTGAGGCCCTTTACCCTGAACTCGCTTATTCATGCCTAGGTCCTGACCCTCCCTTCTATCCTCATGGTCCTTTGTGCATGCCCCTGCACCCTCCTTCTTGCCCATCATAGCCATTGTGCTGCTACTAACCCACCCACTTGCCATGCATGGTCTTCTGTGCTGCCTCGCCCCCCCACTTTCCCTGTGGGGTCAGCTGGCTGCCCCTGAACCCCTCCCACCATCCCTCTATGGTTTGTGTGTATGCCATCATAGTCTCACGGTTGCTCTCCATTGTGTGTCTTGCTTCTAATGCCCATCCTGCATGACATCCATGGTCATCTTGCTGCTCCTTCCCTGCACCCTTGTCCCCAGCCCTCTGTTTCCGTGTGCCGACCCCTATTCCCTCCCTCCTGGCTTGCTGTTCCATTGTAATGCTCCTGATCTGTCCCTCCTGCCCTTTTTTGTTTGTTATGCTGCAGCTTTCTCTCCTGTCTGTCCATTATGGTCAGCTAGCTACCACTGCCTCTTTCCCTTCAGTTGTCTATGTGCATGGTCCTGTTCCCACCCTATTGCTTTCTATGGCTTGTTCTGCTGCACTCCTGTCCTGCATGCCCAGTGTGGTGTATTGTGCTGCTGCAAACCCTGATGCCTGCCCTGTAGGGTCAGTTTGGTGCACCTCTCTATGTCCCTCCTGTCCTCTGTTATCCGAGTCCATGTCCCTACCCCAATTCCTCCTGCCTTCCATGATCCAATGTACCATACTTGCTAACATTTTGAACTTGGTAAGAGGGAGATTTTGAAAAGAAACTGGGGTATTGATGTTCCCCTTTGACTTACATTGAAAAAGAGGACATTGTACACGTGAGACATTTCAAATGCAGCCCATTTGGCTTAAAAACATTGGATGTTTCCTGGCTGAATCGGGTCTGTTGGCATGTATGGTTGGACTACCACTGCCTCATCCTTCTGCCCACAATGGTCTATTATATTGCCACAGCTTCTCTTGCCAGTCCCGTATTGTTGGTTTGTTTCCCCTGCCCCACTTTCCACTGCCCTCCATAGTCTGTTGTGCTGCCACTGCCCTTCCTGCCTGCCCAGAGTGGTCAAATTGTTGCTTCTGCACCCTCCTACCTGCGTTCAATTTTCAGAGTCCGTGCCCCTGGCCTCTGCCTCCCAACAGTATCCTAATGTACAACTAGACTTTTTACAGTAACAATAACAATGTAGGTTTTTTTTTGTCGGGACATGAAAAAATACATGTACAACTTTTGAATATACAGCACCCTGCCTTAGATCTCATTAAGCCTGCCTTAGGGGTGACTTATAGATATAAAAAAAGGAAGGTTTGGGATTTGAAATTACTTTAAATGCAAAGTTGAGTTAGCAGTTTTAAACTGTTCTACCAGTCTACAATGGTAGGCTGGGAGACATGCTTAACTTAGTCAAACTCACAGTGATACAATAAATTCTGCAGCCCACAAGGGACACTTCATCTTACAGGCCGGTAGTTGCCCCTGGTAACATAAACTTATAGTATGTTAACCTACCAAAGTGGTAAAACATTAAGGCAAAAGGTGGGGTGAACCTACAAAAAAGGCATTTCCTTTCAATGTAAATATATTGATAAATTAAGTTATCCTTCACTGAGCTAAATTTAACTTGTGTACCCACATGCACTAATTATGCCTCACATATTACATCACTCATGACATGTTCAATGAAATCATTTATGACAACACAAATGGCATCATTATTGACATCACTGATGACATCATCCAAACAGTGCAAAAGTTTGCTGTATGATCATGCTACTGGAAGGTAATTAGTGAGCTTCACCTAGATCAAATTTACAATTGCTTTTGTAATCCAATAAGTGTAATTATTTTCAACGAAGTTGGTCACCTAAAGCGGTTTACATATGTGAATGAACTTAGTTCCCAAAGAAAGATGGCTTCAGAAGAAAGGGTGTGTGTAGTAAGGATTGTATCACCTAAAAAAAATGTGTAGGGCAGTGTTGTATTTGTGAAAAGTTGTCAATAGGGATCAAATGTCTCTGATAGGGGCTTGAGGATGAAAAGGGACTTAGGTGTTTGGAGGCAATTGTCTCTCTGTTAAAAGTTGTGCAAAAGGTGGAGACTGTGCCCAGTTCTGGACTGTCAACCTAATTTAGTTTAGGTATTTCAAGGAATTTAGCTTTCTGTAAAAAGATGTACACACAGTGAAGGCTGTTTAGTAGGTGGGGAGCTAATTGTATTTTGGTGTCTGGAGAAAGTGGAGTCTTTGTAAAGAGCTGTGCAAAGGGCAAGTACTGTTTGTCCTGCACTGGAAAATCAGCGCAAACTGCACCATGTGTAGAGCAAGAGGGCGTTGCTTTTTTCTGCCGCTTGAGTAGATGTTCTACTTAAGGGGCAGCTTCCTCAACGTAAACAGTAGGTTTGTCAACGTGAGCTGTAGCAGCCATCCGTGACCGCCCACATTGATAAATCTCCCTGGGAGGTGGTCTGGAGTAGTAGTGCAGCATTAAGCCATGAAGTCTATTCATTCAAATGGAGAAGTACATGTCTGTTGTGTATATGTTTCATCAGCAAACATTTAATCACTGCTTTAAAGAGGAATAATGGAGTTTTAACTTTTATCATGTAATATGAGGAAATGTTTACTTCCATCTGTTTCCTCTAGACTTGCCAGGTCTCCACAGACATGACTGAAGTAGTGGACTAGTAGATGATGGTCCGTCAGGGTGCCTGAGTTTGCAGATCTTTGCCTGGTCTCCTGAAAAATACACTATCCTTCCAAAAGAACCTAATTTATCAAAGAAACATTACACAGTCAGTATATGGAGTAGATGAGATAGAAATGCATTTTATTTACTTTCTTGCAAGTATGAAAAATTGCGCTAAAAATGCAAAATGCAAATGCATCATTTAGCACTATATTTATGGCAGAATGTGTCATAGCATCACGTTTTGCATTCAAAAAGTGCAGAAATCAAAAAGCACTGTGAACAGCCGCTCATGTTCAATTGGGCTCATAGATTTGTGGCACATTTTTACCTTGAATGGTATGTGGGTACATGATTTGGCATAATGGTGTAATTTTGGGAATTTCACATGACAAGTGTTTAAAATGGGGTACCTAGTTAGTACAGGTATGCACCATGTACAAGTAGAGGCCATCACTCTTGTTAGGGTAAGTCAGATACACAACCTAAATTAACCTTTGCTCACCGTCTGGTAGCTTGGGACAGAGCAGTCAGTCACACCTTAAAGTGTAAAGTATTTGTGCAACACTTAATAAAGTAAAACAGTGAAGGACACCACACATAATTACTCCACTCCTTGTTAGAAAAATAGAGCTTAATTTAATGAACACAACAAAATCTAGACGACAAATATCCAGTAATTAAAACAGGAGTTATGAAGTTTTCAAGATTAAATTAATATATATTGCTTAAAAGCCAATAGCACTTAGGGGTTATTTCAGGTCGCACTGGGCTGGGTCAAATATGAAACGTCAAGCTGACTGTGATGGAGCATGGGTCGGATACAGAAGTCCTGCAGGCCGCGCTGGAAACAATACCTTTATGGAGGATATGCACACAATGGTCCTGTCTCATTGTCTGTCTCATTGTCAAGTCTCTTTACGATGAGATACTGTGTTGTAAAGGAGCCTCACACTCAGGTCCTGCATCGTCATTGAACCCCTTACAATGAAGGTGCTGCATTGTCATCGAGTCATACGAACGATGATGTGGAGTCTCCTAAGCAGCCCTGCATGGGCGTTGCAGGTGAATGCATCGGTTCCAACCGGCAAAAAGTAGATGCATAGGTTTTTGTAGAAAACAGATGCAGGACCAATCTTGAAGGCCCAGATCCTGCCACCTGGCCCAGATCCTCCCACCTAGCCCAGGAAGATCCATCAGCCTGGTGATGGGCCATCAAGATGTGAATGCAACACCTCAGCTTCTTTTGTGCAAGGCTGTCTAGCGGGAATGCACAAAGCCCAGCTGTCACACACCCCAGACGTAGTTTAGAGACAGGCAGAGGTACAAAATGTTTAAAGTAAGAAAATGTCAACTTACTAAAAGTGGCATTTTTAGACTCACAAGTTAAAATCTGACTTCACCATAAGGTGTGATTTTAAATTATCAGTCTAGAGACACCAACTTAAAAAGTTCTATCTTGTTCCATTTGGAATTGACACTTATAAGAGGGAATAAGGTAATCCCAATGTTGACCTAGGCCTAGGCCTTGCAGTAGTGAAAAATGAATTTAAGAGTTTTTCACTACCTGGACATGTAAAAGTTAAAAGTACATGTCCAACTTTTTAAATTCACAGTGCCCTGCCCTAGGGGCTCCAGGGCATACCTTTGAGTTGACCTATATGTATTAAAAAAAGATGATTTGGCCAGGCAAGGAGTGATCCTGCCAGGTCGACATTGCAGTATGACATTGCACACAGGCTCTGCAATGACAGGCCTGAGACATGTTTTAAAAGGCAACTGGAGTGGGTGGGAAAATCATTACTGCAGGCCCATTTGTTGCATTTATGTTACAGGCCCTGGGCACATAAAGTACACTTTACTAGGCACTTATAAGTAAATTAAATATTTCAGTTATGGATAAGCCAATTTTACCATGGTTTAGGGACAGATCACCTGCAGTTTAGCACTGATCATCAGTGATAAATTGCCCAGAATCCTAAAGCCAGCAAATCAGGAGGTCACAAAGCAAAAAACGTCAGGGGAAACCATGCCAAGGATGTCAGGTCTAACAACAAGTAGAAGGTGAAGTTCCCCAAAATAGCAAATTGTGTCAGTGTAATTACAATTGTGTCTAATATACAGACATTGCATACATAATACAGAAAAAGTAAGAAAGGTGAATAAAGCAAAAAAGAAGTCCAACAGACTTAGAAATCAATTTCAGTATAGAGAAAATATATATTTTTTTAATATTTTCTCTAATTAAAAAAAGGCACAAATCCCAAACAGACAATAAACATACAAAACTCACTGTACGTAGACAGATAAATTAAATGTATTGCACAGGCTACAGTCTACAAAAAGCATTTCAACAGCAGCTAAGCAGAACATATTATATACAGAAAGAAGTATACCCATCATAATATAATGTAGCCAAATGTGAAGACGTTATGGCCTTCAAAAGTATTATATGTACATGGCCATCCTCAGTACATTAGGTTACAATAAGAAACGTTTGATTCTTTTTAATTTCTCCAGATATTCATATCATTTCACATGTCATCTTATGAAGCAATTCTACATGCATCACTACAACCAGTATCGCCAAAGGCAGGTAAAGCTCATAGAGTCTATGATACAAAACATATTTATGATGGTTGGATAGAGAACCTCCAATAGCAATTTGCAAGGTGTCCTGGGAGTTACTCTGAGCACAATTTGAAATGCTGTAACAAAATCACAGCATAATCTGGTTATAGCCACAAGGTGCAATATACGGGAGACCCTCTCACTCAATGATGGGCATTTGAAAAGTCAAGCAATGCTGGAGAAACTACAACGTCAGCAACCCGTGAAACTGGTGGCTCTCGGATGCAGAGGTCTCTTCCTGAGCCCACTGCGATCTTCTCTTTAAATCACTGTTCTGTGCAGATGGATGATTTAAATAGAATGAAATTCCATACTAATAATGCTCAGTGACATCGACACTGAGCACTAGAACTAAACTATAGTAAATCTGGCCCATTACTTAAAAAAGAGTAAAATTGCCTTTTTATCTGCGGCTAAAAACTGGTATAAAAAGACCTCGCCACACCATGTGGTTGTTTCTCAATGAAACTGTCCTAATTCCTTGAATTTGAAAATAATTATTTTCCAATCCTAATTAATTAGGATTGGTCAGTAGGATTTATATTCCTGTGCATCCCAAAAGTAGTAAGAGACAACCCAGATGACTGCTGCCCCCCTTCTATACTCCGGGACATCTGCCACTCTTTACCTGACTGTATTCTCCCCCTGCTAAACTCTTTTCTTTCCTCCGGTACGGTGCCGGGCTCCTTCAAGGAGGCCGTGTTGGTGCCCCTTTTGAAGAAGCCGGGGGCTGACCCCGCCGTCCCGGCGAACTACCGCCCTATCTCTCTCTTACCTTTCTTTTCAAAAATCCTGGAAGCCCACGTCACCACCTGTCTCTCACAGTTTATCGAGAGCTCCAACTTTCTCGAGGCCAACCAGGCAGGCTTCAGACCCGGCCACTCTACGGAGACAGTGATCTTGGCCGTGCTGGATGCCCTGAGAGACGGTGTCGACAAGGGCGCCCCCCCAGGCCTTGGTATTATTAGATCTGTCAGCCGCCTTCGACACGGTGGATCATAACATCCTTCTCCACCGTGTCGAGCAGGCTGGCATCCAGGGCCTGGCGTTGGCCTGGGTCAAATCCTTCCTGACCGGCAGGTCTCAGACCCTTAGCCTAGGCACCTTTAGGGCTCCTAGGGAGCACTCGCTTTGCGGGGTCCCCCAGGGTTCTTCTTTATCCCCTCTTCTTTTCAATCTTTATCTTCGCCCTCTTCTTTTCTCTTTGAGGCAGTGGGACGTTACCGTGTTTAATTACGCGGACGACCTGCAACTCATCTTTTCTCTTAATTCCCCCTCTGCTATTCCCAACTTTCAGGCAGTCATGTCCCACATTCTCCAGTGGATGGGCCACAACCAGCTAAAGCTGAACCCCGGTAAGACGGAGCTCCTCCTTCCCGGTAGGAGCGCCACCTTCTGGGGGCCACAATTCTGGCCGGCGGAACTGGGCCCCTCTCCCACCCCCGTGGCTTCGGTGAAGAGCCTGGGGGTCACAATTGACGCTGCTCTTTCCCTTGGGCCGCAGGTGGGGACTGTGGTCTCGTCCTGCATCTACCAGCTGCGCAGGATCAGGAAAGTGGCATACCTTCTTACACCTGATGCCCTCCTGCAGGACATCATAGCCCTCGTCCTCTCCCGCTTAGATTTTTCCAACGCGATCTACCATGGTCTGCCTAAAACATCGATGGCCAGACTGCAAGTGGTCCAAAATCAGGCGGCGAGACTGGCCTTAGGGATCCCGAAGTGGCAATCCGCCAGGCCCCTCCTTGTCAAACTCCACTGGCTCCCTGTCATCTCAAGGGCAGCCTTCAAGATCGGCTGCCTCATCTTCAAGTCATTAGCTGGGCCCTGTCCCGCCTTCGTGCAATCCCTCATCAGACCCTACTGCCCATCCCGTAATTTGAGATCTTCTCACCTCCATTTCCTGACTGTCCCCTCTTACAAGCTCTGCAGATCTGGAGGCCGGAGATTTGCATACCTGGCCCCCAAGCTCTGGAATTCTTTCCCCCTTTTTCTTAAAACCTCTAACTCTCTAACCCTTTTTCGTAAGTCTTTAAAAACTTGGCTTTTCCCCCAATCTGGTTAGTCTTTCTGTCCTCTCTACTTCCAACCAGCGCTAGGAAACCCATGGTGTCAGTGCGCTCTACAAGCACCCCTTACAATACAATACAATACAATACAATCCTGTGAAGATTTAGGGACTCATCATGACTTTGGCAGTGAGGCACCTGGCTTTGCGCCGGCACAGCACCACCAAAGCTGTGCATGGGCCACCCGCCAGATTATGACTAGAACTTGTGTCTGGTAGGTTTTTCTTTTGCCTTTCCTATGGTGGTGCCCTAAAAATGTGCACTGCAATGGGAACGCAAAAGCAGTTCCAGCACTGCGTGGACTGTGAACTTGGAGTGCTTGCAGACTGAGTTGTTGTGCCCCACTGAATGTATCGCCATGGCAGTGAGGGCCCTTTAGGGCTCCCTTTGCTCCCCCACCAATATTCTTTTCATTGTGTGCTCACCGCCATGAAAAAAGACTGGCAGTGGGAAAACATATCATGCTTTGCAGGCCACGGAGGTCCTGCCCAGCATTTTGGATACCCCTGTCTGCTGCGCCATCACCAGGGAATGGGGGTGCAGCGTTTGTGGTCCGAATTGCTGCACCAGACTTGTAATTTACCCCTTAGAGCCTTCAAAGCACTACATACTACATATTAAGAACACATATGACTATGAATTCAAAAGCAGAGTTTAAGCAAAGAAACTTCAATTGAATAGTCAATGACCTGCACAGAGCCGTCCATGATTTTGTAAAGAATTATCATCATCATCATTAACTTTATTCGGTCGTTCAGACCATCGCAAGTGCATAGGTGTACAAAAGTATGGTAAATAAAACAAAATTTTACATAATAAAATTGTAAGCCAAAGTAGATGATGTTATTCATACAACAACAAGCATATTAAAACCGGAGCCTTTAAAGAATATAAATAAATTAAAAGAACTTGCTTCCAAGGCGTTAAAACCATACAAGCTAAAAACACATAAAAAATACAAAAAGTGCGGGTGCATATTTGTTGGAGGTGCAGAGTAGCTCAGTTCTCTGTAGATTGTACATGAGTCATTAAATTCCATTATCATAAGACATCAAGTACAAACTAAACACTTTATTTTTTTTTTTAAGTTCAAGAAAATTTTATTAGGCAGAAAAAATAAGCATCAATACATAATATAAGCAAATAAAGAGGAGGGAAATGGGAAAAAGGGGGAAAAAGGGAAAAAAGGGGGGGAGAATAGGGTACAATATGTAAGAATAAACAACATAATACTGATCATGGGTAATTGGAAATAAGCATATAAGATACAGCAATCACAAGATAAAAACTTAATAAAAACTAAGAAGAAAAAGCAATAACATAGTAGATAATTGAGGAAGTGGAAAGGGTATCATGGAGGTTTGGGAACCTTTTGTTGAGCAGGCGTTGGGCGGGAAAAGTGGGCAGCGCAGTTATCTAAGTAAAACTAAACACTTTATGAAAAGTAATACTTAATCAGATGATATGCTCAATTCATTTTAGCTTCTGCCTCCTAATGAACCAAAACCTCCCCAGGTATTTTGCCATTGCACATACTATTAGTGGCCTTGTATCTTTTCACATTTGTTTTGTGTGAGCTAGTGATGACAGCCTGGGCGACAAGTGAAACCTTTCCATTATTTCTTTTTAACAACGTTCAAGGTGGTGTTTTGTGACTCTCTTGGTTCTCCTGGTCTATGATTAATGGTATTTTTCATTTGATTAAATTTCCATTGATTAATCATTAACTTCTTAAATAAATTACTTAACATTTTGTTTTGATTAACAGCATACGTTTATAGTAATTACCAAACACATTACCAGACACATAAGGCTGATCAGAGATGTGCTTTTTTGCCTGATACAATTCATTGTCTATCATCCATAATCATGCTGCACCTTGGTGTTGCTATATTAAAATATTAAACTCTTGGCCTATAAGCGAAGCTATGGCTGACAATTTTTTTTCCAAAATATTGATTGCATTTTATTTTCACTGGCTTTGTCGGTCTGTGCCCTTGATTAGTGAATGCATGAATCGCAAGAGCAAATTACTGTGTCTTTCTTCTTTTTTCACATTTGTGGATGCTTTCTCTTAGATATTGTTGCTCCGGTGCATTTCTTTTATTTACAAGTAGTTTCACATAATCTTGATGTGTGCAGTACAGTGCCTTTTTTTACTTGGTCACCCCCATTATTTGGACTAATGATGCTTTTTTGACTCTGTGGAGTGGGAATCTGCTAACCAGGCCCCAGGGTATGTGTTATGACCTTTAAACATGTTGAAATTGGTTATACTAATTGACATATTTAACTTAACTATGAATTCCTAGAATATGATGCAAAGTGTATCCAGGGCCTGTAAATTAAAATATCTCTAGTGGACTGCAAACAGAAATATGCTACAACCAGACTGACAGTGAAAATCATGACTGCATGCCTGCTAACAGTAACCCAATAGATCAATGAAAAATAACCCCTTGTGACAGGTTTAAATCCTCCTTTTAAATATTAATAAGTGACCTCTGAGTAAGACTGAGGTGCCCACAAGACAGCCTACATGGGGCCTCATTTATGAGAAATGACGCATCGCTGCATGAAAGCAGCGATGCGTCACTTCTCAGTGCGCACTCCTTGCGACATACCTGATGTGTCATATTTACTGTATGACGCATCATGTTGCAAGGAGTTACACATACGTCAGTATTTCTGACGTATCTGTAAGGTGCAAAAGTGACGCATTGCTGGAGTGTGTCAAAAAAGTGACGCAACCCCAGCAATGTGTCCTTTCACATGGGGCAAGCCCCATGTGAAAGGGCTTGTGTCAGTCTTACGCCTGCTGTGAGGCAGGCGTAAGATTTTGACGCATTTGAGTCCTAGAAGTGGCGCAGTGAAATCTGGTAGATTTCACTGCGTCACTTCTATGACCCTTTCTTGTCTGGGAACCCCCCCTCTGCATACATTATACCTGGCGCAGGTATAATGTAGTGAAGGGGTTTACAAAGTGACGCATCTACCTAGATGCGTCACTTTGTAAATGTGGCGCAACAAGGCGCATTTTTTACACTGCTGGTGCGTCACAAAAAGTGACGCACCAGTGGAGCAAAAGTGACGCAAGGGCTCATAAATGAGCCCCATGGTATTTAAATGTAGGACATGTAAAAGCTTAATATAAAACATTTCAATACTATAACAATACCCAAAAGCTGTTCTCACTGTAGCAGGTTTCAGCTGTTCCATACCACACCATTGAAAGTTAATAAAAAATATTATTGCTGTCTCCACTTAGGAACCAGATAAAAAGTTTTAAAATATTTATTAACAAACGCACCCAATTCTTTGACAAAGTCACATTTGTTATAAATATTTTACTAAATGTATTTTTAAAAAGTCCCCTTTTACCTGCCGAGAGCCTGTAGAATCCCATTAGCATGAGCTTCCAACTGTCACCCAAGAGTGGAATAGCTTTTTGATTACGTGCAAAGTTGATTGAAGAGTTGAGACAAAGACCTTGGATGTGGGTGGGTAGATAGGATGACCATCTGCCAGTTCCCAAGACCTTAATAATTTAAAAGAGACCTCCCCAGTCAGAGGCAAACTTAGCTCACATGTGTACCCTATCATTTTTTATCCCTCTTGTCAGTCAGGCACCAATCACAGTGGAAGAGGAGGTGCCTCGAGAACCAGTTTTGTGTGACCACAGACAAGGTGTTGCTCTTTTGCATGGCCACACTTTTAGGTTGGGTACAGAAGATCTGCACAAGGGAGGAGAGGTTCTGCCATGTTGAATTTAGGCAGAGAGTGGCACTGTGGGATAGTTTCCTGAAAGGCACACAGACATTTTTGCAAAAGTGAGTATGGGTATTCCTGGGAACTGTTTCCAAATTGGTAAAGGAGGGGTCAGGAATCACCCCACAGACATGCTAGTGCCAGGCATAAATATGACACCCTAGTTCATCCTCCTCAGAAAAATAATGGACCAGTAGAAGACAGAAGGACTGCATCTGCTGTTGAGACCTGTGAGGAGAACCCTCAGGGCTCGACCTGCTCTCACTTGTGCTCAAAACAAAAGAAGTGGAGTCCTGTTAATGCAAGAAGGTCACTTCTCTGGTAGAGCCCACCTGACCGGTTTCCATTGGATGTGCCATGGGCCTTGCTGGTAGCTGCTATTGGAGTGAGACCTTACCCCAAAATATTGTTCCTGAGGTTCTGGAACCCTTCTCTGGTGTCAGAGTGTACTTCTGCCTAAGACAAAAAACTTGCGACTTGGAAGCTTCCTGCAAACTTTTCGCCTGGAGAACACTTGGGAGGACAATGACCAACCTGATATTTTGAAGTTGCATCACTGGTGGGTCTAACTTGTCTGCATCTCCTGTTATGTTCTTCTCTCAATGCCAAAATCTGTTAATGCCACGCTCTTGCTGGTTCCACACTACAGCTTTATCATCACCACATTCGCAAGTGATCAATCTATAACAGAGACCTCTGAGGCCTATAAACTTGGGGCCTCATTTATAGACGTATCTCTAACTCCTTGCGCCATGATACGTCACACTGTAAATATGACGCATCATTGGTGTCGCAAGGAGGGCGCAGTGAAAAGTGACGCATCTCTGTTTTCACACAGCCATGCGTCACTTTTCATAAATGAGGCCCTTGAACTTCTACTAGTGGACCTTTCCCTGCCTAAACCATTGGGTTTGCCAAGACACCATCTTGCCACCTGACTCCATCGAAACTGAGTCCCTTCTTGATACCAGACCATGGCATGCTTCCCCTAAAGGCTGTCAACATCGAGCAGTAACTTCTCCACCTGGACGAACCAGGCCCTTGCTTATGACTGCACTCTATTGTGGCCGGCCTGAAAACTTACCCGTGGCTCGCTCCGGCGTGTCCAGTGGTCTGTGGTTAATGTGTTGTGCTTTTTAGTCACTATTCTCATTTAAACTTTAGAAATTCCTTCCTCTGGTTCTCCTAAGTAGATTTTTTTGTCTCTTGTTATCTACTGCAATATTCTCTATTGCTTTATGAATTGTAGTGGAATTTTATTGTGCTGTATTTGTAACTTTTTAAAAGTCTTTATACTTTTAAATGCTTTCCACATTTACTTAAGTTAAGCATGTCTGCTCCATGCCATAGACATATCTGTGTTAAAAAAAAATTGTATAAGAGTGTTCAAATTTATGCAAGTAATGGCAAACAGCAATAAGATTTTTGAAGGAAATTGATGTTTCTACTTCACTTATGAAATGCAGGCTGTATATGTTTCCAGTAACCAGAACTCTGTGCAGAGAATTTTTTAGATGGCCTTCATGGAATGAGAAACAGCACTCTCGGGCTTTATGTTCTTACTAGGAACACATCTATGTGACAGTGCTCACCCACTGGACATCCCCCCTACTTAGTGGCAAAATCCTCTTTTGGGATTTTTGGCATGTTGAGGAAATTTCTTCACTTGGGTCCTCATGAGGCCAAAAATACAGTGGTCAGATCACTGATTTTTTTTAGGTTGGACTGCTCTAATGTCCTCTACCTTGGTCTCCCGGAATATCTGATCCAGCGTTTACAGGTCATGCTGAGTATGGCAATCCGCTCATTGTACACAATTCAGAAATACACTTTGGTGTCATCTTTTCGGGGCAACTTCAATGGCTACCAGTTCATTAGCATATTAGGTATAAAGCACCGACCCTAATGCATAGGTACAATTCACATTGCCCTTGTATCGGCATAGAAATCCAGTCCTTATTTAGGCATAGCCCATGCTACCCAAATACAGGCATAGCTACTTCTATCCGTTCATCTACGTCACAACGATTTCTTGGAAAACCAGTCTCTTAAGCTGAAGGGACTTGCCCTTGCCTGTATATTGATTTCTCCAAGTACTCATTTCATACGCCTGACTTTTACATCAATACTGGCATTCCTAAACACCTTTAAGGTATAAATATACCTTTACTTGCTATGGCAAAGCACAGTGTGGTTTGGTGCAGTTCGACCGCCTACTTGCACGACGCACCTCGCTACAGCAAGTGCCAAAGGAAGCCAACTCTCCAGCTGACGCACCGACTAGAAGCTGTCATCCTCCTGCCGAGAATCCACCTCCAGGGTTTTTGACTCCCCTTTGCTGGGTTTTGGGAGATCGAGTCCAGGGAAAGAGAGACCAACCTCTCTCATTCTAAGGAATGGAACTGATTAGAACCTAGAGAAACCTTTGGAAGTCCTTTGCAGAACTAAACTAAAGCTAAAGACAGCACCTACTTCTTTCCAGGTACTAGACCTAGGTTAGGTACATTGGGGGAAGCATATTTTAGAAGCACCAGGTGAGTATTTTAGCCTGTGTCATTTATGTATGTATTTATATATATGTCATTGCAACAGACAATGCTATTACAGTATTATTTTATATTACTGTTCACGCTGTACGCATTATACTTCACATTCTGTCTAACGATTGTAGCAGTTCATATCTCTTGCATGAGAAATAGGACTGTTCAATATACCCTTTTATTGAAACGCCCATCTCACTATTTCTCTGCAACTCTGTAGAAACGAAACATTAATGATTAAGTGAGTGAAATAGTTGTCTATTGTTTCCATAACTCTGAAGATATTGTTCCAGTTCTATGAGAAACAAAGTTCCTATGTTTATGGGGTTGTCAGAGACTAATCCCTTGTTGTTTATTCGAGAACATTTCTAGTGACCTCTGAGTTAGCTGGCACACATGCAATTAAGTTTAATATATTCGATAGAGATATACTAACCTCAGTCCTATGTCAAATCTATAGTGTATATTATTCCAATGTGCAGCGCCTATTGGGAATATAGGAACTACACTACAGTAGTATGATGTTTCTCTGGTAAAGAGATAGGATTACTAAATTGTGCCAAACCTGTTGAGCACAGTGAAGAACCCAATGCTATTTTTCCAAAAACTAAGCAATATTTATTTTTATTTTATTTATAGCATTTATAAAGCACATGAATCACCCCACATGGGGTATCTCCGCGCTGAGGACTAAAGCAGTACAGACTCAAAGGGTATGTAGCTAAAAAAGATAAGTCTTGAGCTTTTTCCTAAAAGCCAAATAATTGGGATTCAGGTGAAGTTCGAGAGGCAGTTAGTTCCATAAAGTAGGAGCCATGTAGGTAAAATATTGTTCAAGATAAGCAGAAGAAGGAATTAAACCTGCCATTGAAAAGATTATTCCACAGGAAATTCTCAGGAAGTGCTTTGCAGTCCTTGCAACTCTCCCATGATAGGAATTGAGAAAATAATTGACTAATGGAGAGTTGTGCCGTGTTTAAGAAAAATATTTAAAGTAGTGATTCCATGTTGGCTGGTGGTACTGAACCCAGCAGCAAACCTGTTCCGAATTCCAACAGATGAAGAATTGTTTAAAGTAATTAACTTATGCCAAGTGCTCTCTCCCTTCCTCTCCATAATCTTAGCCAGCTTTTATTTGCATTTCAATTTCAAAATAAAGTTCCAATTTGGTTTAGCATCCCAAAAAGGCATGCTGAAAGTCTTTCAATTCTTAGCCAAATCTTGAAGAAAGATCTAGAAAATCTGAGGTTGAGTTTGTATTTCAGTCTTGGCGCAGTGCATTGATGATCTACTGGTCGCATCCAAAAAGAATCCTCCTACCACCCAGAGGGAAGTGATTATGTTTTTGGGAACTGTTGGCTACTGTCATCAGTGGATTACACACTTTTCCCTGATTACAGAACCTTTAGTATGGTTGACCGATAGCAACATTCAGGATCCAGTACCATATGAAGATAATGCTTACAGGCCTTCCAGGTAAGTTTGTGTGAAGCACACGGCCTGGAAATGCCTGACTATAATTTAGAATCTGATGTTTTCTGTCATGAGAGAAGCAGATGTGTCCTTGCTATTTTAACACAAAAACATGGATGAGTCATGAGAGCCTCAGCTACCTAGCAGGTGTTTTGGATCCAGTATTTGTAAATCTTTTCTTCTTCTTTCTTTCTCCGGCATGATAACTTTATTTTAATGATGATTTATCTGTAAAAAATAATCATAAATAATTGTATATTAATAACTTTATAATTTATACTTTTGTATTACTATACAAGCACATTTCATATAAATTCTGACAAAAAATTGTAAGTCTGAATCACAAGTGTGAAATTGGTTAGACCACTACATGCATACTACACAGGAGTTTGAAACACCGCGTGCCCTAAAGCCTAGCTCACTGCAAGAGTACATTTACATATGTGTCTGCAAACACATCAACCAACCAAATCATTCTCTCTCAATTTTCGCAAATGGTCACTGACTCACAGTGTGATTCTGGACAAATAACAGTATTTCTTATAAATGGAGTGTATAGATACTGAGTGGGGAAATGTATGCCTGTAACACAAGTGTGAAGATGGTTAGACTACTACTTGCATAGTGCATAGGAGTTTCAAGCAATGCATGCCCTAAAGCCTTGGCTCACTGCAACAGTATATGTGCTTATATGTCTGCAAACACATCAACTAACGAAATCATTCTCTCTCAATTTTCCCAAATGGACACTGACTCACAGTGTGATTCTAGACAAATAACAGTATTTCCTGCACTTCACAGAAAGGAATACTACATGCTACTGAAAGAGTCACTATGGGATTGGAAGAGCACTCACATGGTGTTTACTGGAGTGTATGGATACTAACAGGGGAATTGTAGGCCTGAAACACAAGTGTGAAGATCGTTAGACTACTACTTGCATAGTGCATAGGAGTTTCAACCACTGCATACCCTAAAGCCTGGCTCACTGCAACAGTACGTGTACTTATATGTCTGCAAACACATCAACCAACGAAAACATTCTCTCTCAGTTTTCCCAAATGGACACCTACTCACAATGTGATTCTAGACAAATAACAGTATTTCTTATAAATGGAGTATATAGATACTGACTGGGGAAATATAGGCCTGACATATGTCTAAAGATGGTTACACTACTACTTGCATAGTGCTTAGGAGTTTCAAGCGCTGCCTTCCCTAAAGCCTGGCTCACTGCAACAGTACATGTACTTATATTGTATGCAAACATATCAACCAACAAAATCATTCTCTCTCAATTTTCCCAAATGGAGACTGACTCACAGTGTGATTCTAGACAAATAACGGTATTTCTTGCACTTCACTGAAAGGATTACTACCTGCTACTGAAAGAGTCACTATGGGATTGCAAGGGCACTCACGGGGTGTTTACTGGAGTTTATGGATACTAACTGGGCAATTGTAGGCCTGAAACACAAGTATGAAGATCGTTAGACTACTACTTGCATAGTGCATAGGAGTTTTAAGCACTGCATGCCCTAAAGCCTGGCTCACTGCAACAGTACATGTACCTATGTGTCTGCAAACACATCAACCAACAAAAACATTCTCTCTCAATTCTCCCAAATGGACACTGACTCACAGTGTGATTCTAGACAAATAACAGGTTTTCTTATAAATGGAGTGTATAGATACTCACTGGGGAAATGTAGACCTGAAACACAAGTCTAAAGATGATTACCCTACTACTTGCATAGTGCATAGGAGTTTCAAGCACTGCCTGCCCTAAAGCCTGGCTCACTTCAACAGTACATGTACTTATTTGTCTGCAAACACATCAACCAACAAAATCATTCTCTCTCAATTTTCCCATATGGACACTGACTCACAGTGTGATTCTAGACAAATAACAGTATTTCTAATAAATGGAGTGTATAGATACTGACTGGGGCAATGTAGGCCTGAAACACAAGTCTAAATATTGTTACACTACTACTTGCATAGTGCAAATGAGTTTCAAGCACTGCAGGCCCTAAAGACTGGCTCACTGCAACAGTACATGTACTTTATATCTGCAAACACATCAAGCCGGCTCCCCGCATCCTACGAGAGCCAGCATTGCTTTTCCACATGGGGAGCTGCTAACATGCAGCTCCCCGTGTGGAAAAGCAATATGGTTTGGATTTTGAAAGAGAGAGCAGGTTTCCCTGCTCTCTCTTTCAAAATCCAAAACACGATTACCATGGGAGGGTGGGAGACTTCTGTCCTCTCATAGCAAACAACCGAGTCCTGGGGTGTGAACCCCAGGACACTTCAGGAGCCAGCCCTGGGGGTGTGGACCCCAAGGCCCTCAAGGTCTTCAGGAGGGGGGCCACGCTGCCCCCTCCCACAATACATAAAGCCCCGGGGGTGGTGGTCACAAATACAATAAAAAAATAAAAAAGTTAAATACATGGTTTTTAATTTACCGCTGTGCTTGATATTCAATGAAACCGGGGCTTGGGTTCCTTTCAGCCCCCCACACAAATTATACTAGAAGGGGTTTTTGAGCACCTCCCAACAATTTATTTTATAGCCCTGGGGGTGGTGGTCCCTGGGGCTGGGGGGCCCTCTGGGCCCCCTTTAAATTTAATAATTTTGACCCCGGGATTTGGTCCCCCGGGGGCTAATTATCAAAAAGCTCAGTTTTTTTTACGCCAGAGTCGGCGCACCCTACACGCACCTGCCGGGTCTTTTAAAAAAAATGAAAACATTTGTGGGTCATGGGGGTCCTTCTGGGACCCCCTAAGCAGGTCTAGAAGGGAACAAGTATTTCTACCCTGCCCCTTTTCTATGTTTTGCACACATATTCCACTGACTTCTTCAGCCTCGCTTCTACTGAGACACAAAATGGCTGCCAACAGTTCCAGGTTTCGAATGTTGACAACGACTTGACAGCCAATTATCATTCTGCGTGTGATCGAAAGGGTGCTCATGGTGCGCTCATAGTCTGCGGATCCACCGCGCCCATAGATATATAAATGCTTTTAACTGTAATTTTCTCAGGAACTACTGAACAGATTGACACCATTTAAGCAAAAGGCACAAGTCTGGACCGAGGACTACTTCTTTGCCAAATTTGGTGTAATTCCGTTCAGCAGTTCGGGCTGTACCTGTGGCTGAAGGTCCTATGGGAAATTGCATGGAGAAAACACGTTTTGGGACCTCCCTTTTTTCTCGCTCCCACTTGATGAATCACCGTGAAACTTTCAGGATAGAAGCGCACCCGAGGTAACCGTAAGTTTTAAAAATTTCACGAAGATTCGTCAACCTTCGCCAAAGATATTCTAAATAGAATGTTGCGGATTTCCTATGGAAAATAGGTACTAACTATAACTACGTACTGGCCACCGCTAGTAGGTAATATGTATATATATATATATATATATATATATATATATTACCTACTGGCGATAGCCAGTAGGTATATATAGTTAGGATTTTTTCTCTATGGGACTTTTGAAAATTCTATGCCTAATAACTTTGGCGTTTGTGGACGGAATCGGCTGAAATTTTCAGGAAAATGGCACATTTTGTTTCTGAGCAGCTCCTGGAAATTTGGGGGGGGTTCGTCAAGGGGGGGCTGAGAAAAAAGGGGGGTCCCAAAACGCGATTTTCCCATGTTAATTTCCATAGGGCGGTTGGACTCACTTTTAGCCCGAACGGCTGAATGGATTTACACGAAACTTGGCAAAATTGTAGGGACTGTTAGCCCGATGTGCCTTTGCTAGGTCTCAATATATGTGCTTCAGTGGATTTTGAGAAATTAACGTTTAAATCAAGATATATATCTGTAACAGCGCTCCGGGCAGCGATCCGGTTCGCGAACTTTTCGCGTATCGGAACTTTGCGATGCGAAGCTGATTGGCTCTCCGGTGTCTGTCAACATTCTAAACAGTCCGTAGCGGCCGCCATCTTGTCTCTCGGTAGGATCGAGAGACAAGAGGAGGCCAAAACAAAGGGGGAAATGTAGGAAAGGGGGCAATGTAGACCCCTTCTGACCCCCTAGGATTGATGAGGGGGATATTATAGAGCCACGCGGGGCAAAAAAAAAAAATCCGATTTTTTCGCCGTAAAGACGCGTCTTGGTTCGCGAACCGGGCAGCTAACCGGGCAGCTAACCGGGCAGCTAACCGGCAGCGTAACGTGAGTCGGAGGAGTAGCTGATTGGCTGTCAACATTGTAAACAGTCCGGAGCGGCTGCCATCTTGTCTCTCGAGAGACAAGATGTGGTGAAAAACGAAGGGGGAAATGAAGGAAAGGGGGCAAGGTAGACCCCTCCTGACCCCCTAGGATTGATGAGGGGGATATTATAGAGCCACGCGGGGCAAAAAAAAAAAATCCGATTTTTTCGCCGTAAAGACGCGTCTTGGTTCGCGAACCGGGCAGCTAACCGGGCAGCTAACCGGGCAGCTAACCGGGCAGCTAACCAGGCAGCTAACCGGCAGCTAAGCTAAAAAAAAAAAAAAAAAAGATTCGATTTTTTCGCCGTAGAGACGCGTCTTGGTACGCGAACCGGGCAGCTAACCGGGCAGCTAACCAGGCAGCTAACCGGCAGCTAACCGGGCAGCTATATCTGTAACAGCGCTCCGGGTAGCGCTCCGGTTCGCGAACTTTTCGCGTATCGGAACTTTGCGAAGCGGAGCTGATTGGCTCTCCGGTGTCTGTCAACATTCTAAACAGTCCAGAGCGGTAGGGATTGTTTGTTTGATGTGCCTTTGCAAGGCCTCAAGATATGTGCATGTGTGGATTTTGTCTAATTAAGGTTAAAAAAATATATATATCTGTAAGCGTGCTCCGGCGCGCTTACGTTACGGGTTTGGTTTGCGCTGCAGAGGCGACGCGTCATGAGGCGTCTCACGTGGCTACGTGATACGTCACGTAATAAAGAGTATATTTTACAGCTACAGATATTAGCTTTTAAAAAACCAATGAAATTCAATGAAAAAACCACAGGTTATAGACTATATATAGTTAGGAATTAGCATTTACAAAACCTTGAAAATTCACTGAAAAAACCATAGGTTATAGACCATATATAGTTAGGAATTAGCATTTACAAAACCTTATTTTACTCGCACAAAACCATTGAAATTCCATATATAGTTAGTTGCACTAACTATATATCGCGCACCCGCAATCCACTGCTGATGATGTCACATATTACATCATTCATGACATGGTCAGTGACATCACTGATGACATCACTGATGACATCTCAAATGACATCACTGATGACATCACTGATGACAACATCCAGTGACTGTATGTTTCTGTAAAGTTAAAATATGTCTTATATTTTGAAGAATGAGTGGATGTATAAGTGTCTGGATGAAGGATTTAGTAGGTGCATGACTGACTGATTGAGTGAGTGATTAAATGTGTCTCACTGAGTGCATGGGTTAGTGACTAAACTGTTTTAATTTGTGCATCATTATATCTGTTGTTCTACAAACTGCTGCATATGTTGATCAGTAGCTATATGAGTAACTGTATGGGTTGATTGGTTGTCCAAGTATTTGTATGGGAAACTGAGTGTGTGTGTATGGGTGGCTGGAAGGTGTGTGACTCTGTACATAGATGTGTGAGTAGTTGATTCACTATATGTATAGATTCAAAAGTGCATGTGCAAACAGCTGTATGGGCGGTTGACTGTGCATGAGTGTATTAGTGAGTGAATGGATATCTCAGTGCTACATGTCAAAATAAGTACATATGTAAAACACAGTACATGTGAGAGTTGACATCTATAAATAACTGTGCATAAGAGCCAGTGAATGTGTGAGTGGCTGTATGGATCATTGTGAACATGTATCAGAGATTGTATAAGAGAGTAAAGTAAATATGTGTTAGTATATGTTTGAATAAGTAAGGTGTGTATAACTGTATAGTTGAGAAAATGGAGGTGTGATTGATTTTTGGCATAACTGACTAGGTGTGTGAGTAACTCCATGGATGAGTGACAGTCTGTGACTGTCTGTTTACACTGATTGTATCTAAGGTTATATTAGAGTCTGAAGAGGTTCATGGTATTATCACATGAATGATATCATCAGTGATGTTATCAGTCATGTCAAATGAGATGTTTTCAGTGATGTCATCAGTGATGTCATTTGAGATGTCATCAGTGATGTCATCAGTGATGTCACTGACCATGTCATGAATGATGTAATATGTGACATCATCAGCAGTGGATTGCGGGTGCGCGATATATAGTTAGTGCAACTAACTATATATGGAATTTCAATGGTTTTGTGCGAGTAAAATAAGGTTTTGTAAATGCTAATTCCTAACTATATATGGTCTATAACCTATGGTTTTTTCAGTGAATATATATATATATATATATATATATATATATATCACCGGACTTCGCCACACAACGTCCACTCCTGGATAGACGAAAGCAGACCCAATATGGTGCAATGTGTATTTATTTTACAAAAACGCCCTGCACCACCTCCATTACGCGTTTTGCCATCAACGATGCCTTGATCACATGACGCGCTGATGTGGTGCTTTCACCTATTTAAAGTGCCAGTGCTAAACAGTTGTTTCATAGATAAACAGATAAAATGTAACCAATTATATATATGTATATCGCCTACCGGCGGTCGCAACTAGGTATAGTTAGGACCTGATTTCTATTAAAAAGCTGTTTTTGATTTACCAATAACTTTGGCATCGTTTGACGAATCGTTGCAAACTTTTTAAAACTATTGGTGCAGTCACTTCAGTGCTGTCTTGAAAATGTTGAGGTGATCCATCAAGCGGTAGCCGAGAAAATGCTTTTTCTCCATTTTATTTTCCATAGGAAACTTTAAACACGGCTACAGCTGGAACTGCTGAATAGAATTTCACCAAATTTGGCAAAAATGTGGCCCTTGGTCCAGAAAGCACTCTTGTCTTAAATGGTGTAAATCCATGCAGTAGTTCCTGAGAAATATAAAGATCTCTCAGATATACAAATGTGGCCACTCAGGTAACTTTAAAGGCTAAAGATTTCTGTTTTTGTATGAGTAAAATCTGAACCTAACTATAATGTCTATGTACCTTGTTTTTTTACTGGCTTTCTAAGGTTTTTTATATTCAGTTTGCTAAATAAAACGTCCTTGTAAACTTTCGTTTTTTTCGGGGGATTTCTACGTTTTTATTACATGCTAATTGCTATATTTTAGTGAATCTCTAAGGTTGTTTAACCAGCAGTCACGTTTGCAGAGCGGTGTAGAAGAGGGGCTGGGCCCCGGACCAGCTCTCAGGAATTCTACTGTGTAGGAATTACAGGAGGTAGCAGGAGGGCTGTTTGGTCCCCAGGGTCCCTCTCGAGCTAAGGGGACTTTATCCACTCTGCAGATGTGCCTTCTACTACTTGGTAGATGAAGTCCCCTTAGCTCTTGATGTCTAACTATAATATCCTTGTAACCTTTGGCTTTTTCAGTGAATTTATATATATAAATGTATATATACACATTACTTTTTGAGGCGTTAGAGACAATTTAATTGTTACACATACTTAGGGATGGTGCAATTGTATTTTGTTTGTCTAAACCACCAAAACACTTCATTTGTTCCATTCCATTGGATTTATGCTGGGAAATATGCATACCAAGAAAAAGCAGAATACAAGTGAATCAGGGTGTAAATGCAGATGCATATTTTCCACTGCGTCCACAGCAACTGTGTAGTGGCACGATACAGTACTTGTGGGTAGTCTGTGCATGAACATTTGTTGGCTCTCTCGTGTCTGAAGGGTATTTCCTGGAAATGTAAGTTTACGCTCAATGCTGTTATTGATGTTGCTGATAGCACAAGTGGTTGTGATTAGGCCTGGGTGGATTTTCAATTAAGGTGGAGTATTCTTAGAACTTTCGGTAATTCAGAATTACTCTATAATGCAGATTAACCAAGTCACTTGTGGTTGTTAATCATGTTCTGCTGCCTTTAGCAGTATTTCATAGTGCAAAAATGCATTCTCAATTCTATTTTGGATGTGAGGGTACATTTAGTGGTAGGAAAATAACTCTAAACGCAAGTTTGGTGAAAATCCTACCCCAAGAGCAAACTTATCAAGCACAAGCGACCTTTAGCACTCGTAAATTGTGTTCTGCTGCATTTAGCACTATTTCTTAGCACACAAATGCATTTTTGAGTCTATGTTGGACCTGAGGGGGTATTCTTATGCTATGAAATACCTGCAAATGCAGAATTACTCTACTTGCATAATTCAGCGTAATCTTTCAGAATTTTTAGGCACTTCTACATGATTATGGTACATGGAATTTCTTGAGTTACATCACCACTAGTTGTGATGGTCTATTATAGGGATACAGTTATGGTTGCTTATGGTCTACAGGTGATCTGATGTTTAGATGGTTTAGGATCTAATGTATTGCAGGGTTTTACCTATTCTGTGTCCATTGGCAAATACATTGATTATAAAAGGCCTCCGTTTCCTTTTCAAGCTTTACCTATATCAGCGGGACTGAAAGTGCCTTGAAAGCATGACTAGGATTCAAAATTCGTTTGTTTGGGTTGGATAGCTTACTCATTGTCTGAGCAGGTGCTTGTTGATTGTTGCCCAAGGCTCTTTTTTAAGTTTTAGTCTGACAATGAGGCTTTGGAGAAATAATGGAAATCAAGAACAAATATAATGTAATTTACTATGCTAAACAATCAATGTTAATAAATCTGTACCTAAACAAAATAAGAAATACTATGTTGATTTCTCTAAGGAAAAAATCCACAGGAGCACAAAATATATTTCCACTTCTTTGTTCTAGGGTCAGTGAAGTGCATGGAAACATGACTGACTACGCAGTAAAACAGCTGCAACTACCAGTCAATTCTAAGCATAACATTTGAAGAATAATAAGGGATTCTGATAACGGAATCCAATGTGAACACATCTTCCCCCTTATACCTATTTCACACAACTAAACTATCAAGAAAGAAAGAAAAGGAAAAGAAATTAGCTAATGAATACATTAAAGAATATATCAATAAAATCAAAAAGGTTATTCCCATCACCATTATTTATATAAAAACAGGTTGCAAATAGTCCTGAAATCTTGTAGGAGGGCTCCTCAAACAGGGTGACCTTAAAACATACATTCTCCCAGCACACACAACACCACCTCATCACAACTAACATGCACATTTTCACCCCACCGAGGTGACAGCCTCTCATTGTTCCACCATTTGTTATACTCCAACATGACCACACGATCCTTGAGTCTAATGACTTTCTTTGGTTGAGAAAATCTGGATCGACCTTTTACCCCGATACCTGGAAGCCAAACTCGAGGTTTGATAGATGAGGTAAGAGCCTTTTCCAGCTTCACACCATCCATACATTTCCTCTCAGAAATCTCACATCTCACTTTTACAGATGCTAGGTCTCTCTCATTTATGAAACCCCTAACCCCAAAAACAATCAACTTGGTGGCAGGCCCTGGAGGAGTGTGAAAAGAGATGGATCAGTGACCGCATTGCATGTGGTGCACATAGCCCAAGCAAATCCTTCATTTCCATCACCCAATCCAAACTACTGGTGATAGACAACTGAATGTTTTCCTTAGTGACCCTTCTAGACCTCAACATGCCCATTATTATGAGGGTGGAACAAAGACGTATTTGTGTGTATCACACCTGATTGAGGCAAAAACTGTTCAAACTCACCAGACATAAATTGAACTCCATTGTCAGTCACAACCTCATCCAGAGCGCCTTCCCTCATGAGAACTGTTTGCAGGTATCCCATGAAGAATCTGCTGACCTAACACATTCTACGTCAGGCAATCGTGAAAAGAAATCAATTAGCACAATTCCATATCTACAGCTCTCCTTCACCACATTAGTGGGTCTAATAATGTCGATCCACAATATTGACCACGCTCTGTCAGGATTAGGCACAGACTCCACCAGACTACGCATAGTGACTTGTGACTTGTCACTAATGGTTCATGACATGCATTCCCTCACAAAATGCTCTGCCTCCTTCTCCAAACCCTACCAACAAAACCGGGCCCTTATCCATCCTTTCATTGCTCTCATCCCTACATTGCCTTCATGTGCTAGCTCCAGCATCTTACAACGTATCCCACTGGGCATAATCAAAGTACCTTCTCTTCTAGTCAACCTGTCCACAACATTTAATTCAGAAAAAAAACATGCCTGTAAGCATCAGTGTGCGCAAAAAACGTGTCCTTGGGCCAGCCCTTGCCAATGAGATTTATGATATCCAACAAATCTTTGTCTCCCTCCATAGCAAATACCTACTTAACCACTGAAATGCACCCACTGGTAATGCTAGCTATACTCCCCACCATGCCAAAATCATCAGTATCATCATTGACAGCATCCTTTTCATCACTCAAGGGCAAATGGGACAGAGAGTTCCTTGCCCCCGGAATGTATTCCACCTGGTACTGAAACTCTAAAAGCCTAAATTGCCATTTGGCTATGGGTGGAGTGACATTACATGCACCTTTGGTAGTAAAAAGGGTAATGAAGGGATTGTGGTCCACCCTGATAGAGAATTCCACACCCCATAAATAATTCTTGAAGTGGCAAACCGCTCATCAACAGGCCAGGGCCTCACGTTCTAACAGAGCATGTACTTTCAGCCCCTCACAAAGCATGAGATGTGAAAGCCACCAGTTCATCTTTCCCCTCATGCATTTGTAACAACACAGCCCCTAACGCATATTGGCTAGTGTCAGTGATGACGATTGAGGAATCTCATGTGTCAAAAGGCTTTAAGGGAAAGCTTTGGCACCTTCCTTCTTGATTACCGCAAATTCACGATCTACCTCCTTACTCCACACAAAGTTCTCATTACTCTTGAGCAAACTCCTCAGATTAGAGGTTCTCTCTGCACAATTGGCTATAAAGCAGGAATACAATTACAGCAACTTGAAAAATGATCACACCTGATCCTTGTTAGTGGGAGCTGAGAATTCAGAAACTTCCCTCACTAAATTCTCTTTCAGTTCACCCCTTTTCCAGTACCTTTGTAGCTCAACTAATCGACACACTCAACTGCAAATCTGCCCTTATCTGCTCTCAACTTAATGCCTTTATCTCTCAAACCTGATAGAACCATTGGCAATTACTTGTCGTGGGAGGACATATATTGACTGAAAACCAGGATGTCATACTGAAAACATTGGATGTTGGGTAAGCCCTTACACGGTGCCTCCACAACTCTGAAGTCAAGCCAAATGGCATACCTTTAAATCTGAATGCCCCTGAAGCCTACCAATCACCTTACCGATCCTCTCCCTGCAATCGCCGTTAAAGACTTAAACCCATGGCTTCTAACTTTCTGGACCAAAATCATTAACAGTTCACTGCAACAAGGCAGCATCCCAGATTCCCTCAAAGCCAGACAGGTATCACCCATTCTAAAGAAACCAACAGCTGACCCTACGGACCTTAACAACTATCGTCCTATCTCCAATATTCCTACCTTAGCCAATTTACTTGAAAAAAGTGTACACCACCGACTACACATATTGATCACTGTGACCTTCTTAACAAACACCAATCTGGCTTCCCAGCATTGAATCAGCCATGACACAAAATCAAATCAAAATAAGCTTTATTCTTTTTTTTTTTTGTTTAAAACCATAAAAGCAGCAAGAAAAAAAAAATACATACATGTATAAATGACTCAGCATATCATTTATAAGGTAGAAAGGAACCAACTATTAAAAACAAACTAAAATCAATTTGGCAATTCAGCTGAAAGAAAAAGGTACTTGCAAAATCGAAAAAGGGTAGAGGGTTAGTAGCACAAGATTCATGGCATCCCCTTTCAACTTTCACCAAGATTTGTGGTTCCATGTCATTTGCCTTAGGGACGGATGGGGTCGGGGGCCAGGATAGAAATCGTACAAGTCCCAGATGCGAATGGGGCCATCTCCCTCTTTGGGCTTGGAAGATCGCGGATAGGGGACAATGTTCATACTCTTGAATTTATTAAAATCAGGTCGCCCGGGATGTCTTTGGGCGACGTACCTAGCCACCCCACCCTCCTGACACTCAGGATGCCGCCATCTAAAGCAGATGGCAATGGTCTGTTTTGTTTTAGCCAGGAAATGGCTTTGTTTAACAGGTCCTGGTGAGTTTCAAATTTGCCCTGACTAGGTGCAGGGACCCCAGAGAGAACAGTCACATAAGGGGCGGCTTCTGAAGGTAGGTTAATCCGATTCCTTCTTTCAAGTGCGGTCCTGGGAGCTCTATGGGGTACAGGTACCTAATTAAAAGTAATGTTCCCACTTCTTGGATTAGGTATAGACATCAGGGGTTCAAGAGTTTGAGCTTTCGTGCGTGTCCTGGGCTTGAACTTTTCATTGATACTGGGGGGAATGGGGTGAATGGGTGTAGCAATTATTTCGGTTGGAGTATAGTTCTTTAGTATTGTATTTTCGATACTGGTCAACCTGTCTCCCAGATCGTTGATTTTTGTGACCAGGGGTGATAGTGCAGTTATTAACAGTTGCTCGATCTGGGCCAGTAAGGTCAATTGAAGTGGTGATACGGAGTCAGGTATTCTGTTCACAGCCTCAATCGGTACTAATATAGGTGGGTTGGAGGGAGATAGTGAGGGGCTAGTGCACATTTTGTCATTGTCATTTTCCTCATCAGCATCTCTACCCACTATAGGGGGGGTAGATACGTCCTGGACATAGTTCGTACCACACAGGGCATTCAGCTCCTCCCAGATGGACATGATGAAAGGAAATCAGAGCTGCAACAGCAACAATAAACAGTACAGTGTGGAATCAATAATAAAACAACTCGGTACCTCCTCCTTCGTAGTAGCCAAGGGGGGTGGCCCGTCCCGGCCTCCTTGAGTCTCTGAGGGCCACAGAGGGCCTGCCCTTTGTCCCGGGCGCCGACACGCGCGCGATCTTGCGACGCGGGGGCTCGCGCTGTCCTTAAGCACATCTCCGGGGGCGGGACAGGAAACTCGCCTTCCTAGGCGCTAGTGGTGCTGGGGGATGTAGTCCCCGATCTGCTGCCTCGCCGCGATTGTAGGAAGCGGCAGGCAGCAGGGAGCCTGGTGATTGTTGCAGCAGGGCAGCGCTGAGGCTGCGGTGATCCGGAGCCCAGGTGAAGAAGACCTACCAGGTCAGTGTTGCCCCAAAGTCCCCCCAGCCATGACACATATTATTGACGATGCGTTACAAATCCTTCACCAGAATGGATCATGCCTACTCATCCTGCTAGACCTATCATCAGCCTTTGATACGGTCAAAGAAGAGAATCTGATAGATCTTCTAAAACATAGAATGGGGTTATCAGGCTCAGTATTAAACTGGTTTTCCTCTTTCCTCCCTAACCGAATGCAAAAATTCAAGGTCAACAACGCTCTTTCCGAACCCGTACCAGGGTGCGCAAGGGTTATCACTATCTCATCGACATTGTTTAACCTGTTCATGGAATCACTCACTGAAATACTACATGAGTCTAACGTGCAATGTCATATGTACACTGATGATACACAACTTTATCTTAAGATCAACACCCTAGAAGACATTAAATCACTTAACACAACACTCAGGAACACCCAGACCAGGCTGGCAGAGAACCACCTCAAATTGAACGCTCTTAAAACAGAATTCCTCCTTATAGCCCCACGGGCCAAAGTCCCCATAATGCAAGATTGGATCAAACATCTTAAGGCACTCAGCATTCAACCAACCATTGTGGACTCAGCGAAATCCTTGGGAATAACTCTCGACAGCAACCTCACTATGCAGAATCACATCAGAATGCTACAAAGGGAGCAAACTTCTAGATAAACACTTTGAGGAAGATGAAACCCTTCCTGCCAGCAAATGAGTTCAAGCTGGCAGTGCAAGCTCTAGTTATCCCTTGTGTGGAGTACGGAAGTGTCGCTCTGTGTGGCCTTGCAAAAGCTGCAACAGCTCTCCTCAGAGCTTCTATAAATGCAGCAGCGAGACTCATCACTGGTTCAAAAAGAAGTTCCCACATTTCCCCAGACTTAAAATCCTTGAATTGGCTACCGTTTGAAGCCAGAATTCATCTAAAAATAGCGTGCATGATGCATAAGGCCATACAACACAATGTACCCAGCTACCTCACACAGAAACTGACAATCTCTAGTGAGTCTAGATCTTCAAGAAGTGCGGAAAACCTTCTACTCAAACCTCCAAGATTCAAAAAGAAGAAAACTTACAAACGAACCTTCTCTGGGATGTCACCCAGAATATGGAATACAATTCCCCCAGAAACCAGACTGAATGCTTCCACCGCATCTTTCAAAAGGAAGTAAAAGCAATTCTCATGGCAAAATTCACCTGATCATAGTCTAAAGAAATTCTGAGACCATTCGTACCCTTACTAGTAATCCTTACTATTACAAGAGTCCAATTTGACATCCTAGTCACTTTATCTGCCCTCGACCTGATTCAACTGGTATGTCATGTTTTGGACCTAATGCTCTATAGTTACAGTCCCTTAAGTCGAAGTACATCCTCAATGATCCATTGACCTTCCTTGCTAATCTCAATAATACCCTGATCGCAGAGATTGTTTAGTTCTTCCTAAAGTCCTCCCTCATGGTTAGTGGCACATGCCACACCTTTTGCGCCACTGGAAAAGCTCCAGACTTTATAATATTTTGATGAGAGAAACCCTTAAGTTTTCCCAGTTTCTCTTGAAAAAATTCTGGAAATGATTTCAGCCACAGGCACTCATTCACGGCTGCCACACACTCTTCTTTCAACAACACCTGCTCCAAACTATTGGGATAGAGTATTATTCCGAATTGCCTTTTCTCCAGCCACCCTAATAGACATGATCCATCTTTGGCTACATATACTGTGGCCTGCCCTTTGTTCCCTTTGAAGTCCAACACCGTATGAAATTCACCCACAATCTCTACAGGCTTTCTTCCAGATGCAAATTATCTCACATTTGATTTTTACTAGAGTTTTTGATTCTCTCCCACACTTTTGTACCAATCAGAGTGACACACTAGGAAGCGTAGCTGTTGTCAGAAAATGGTTGCTTGCAACTTTGATAAGGAACACCTTGTGCACACCTTTAAAGAGGAAACACAAGCCGGCTCCAATTTTGCATAGGCTCCAATTGAGCCAAAACCCTCACAAAGACCATATGGGAAATTATGGCACGGTCAGGAGCAAAAACCAAACCGCTCCCCGCTTCGCAGCATACACAATGCTCCAGGTGGCTGAAATCTCAAAAAGTGCCAAAATGCACTCGAACCCCATACCTCTGCCAGTGCCTTGGTCAGTTATGGTCACCTTCTCGACCCGTCGCTGCCACCAAGGGGAAGTACCACAGGTCCACCAAGTACATTTCAAAGAAGTGCATCTAAACACAACTTATCAGGCAGGTAAACAGCTGCAATTGCCAGTGTATTCTAACCATAACATTCTAAGAACAGTAATAGATGCTGATGAAAGAATCCAGTCCCTAAAAACAGCCTTCCAATACTTTTGGTTTAAAAGGGCAACTAGCATAAAAAGTATAGAACTGGTATGAGCAAATAAAGGGATTATGAAGAGATGCTATCAAATACAAAATAGTCAAATTACTTTAGGAACTTCGGTTGAACGGTGCACTTTGCAACAATTAAATTGGAATTTTCAATCACTTTAACGTTCAAGTTTGTATTATACATAAACATTGTTATCACGAACAATACATTTTGAATATGTAAAAATGAATGACATTGGAAATTAAATGTATTTGTTGAAAATAAAATGTCATATAGTGAGCACTAATGGTATGTCTCCATACTACTGTTCTAGATCCCAGAATGGTAGGCGGGATGAGCTCAATGAAGACTGAAAAAACAATTCAAATCTAATGTGTGGTGACGGCTTCAATAAACAGACGGGGCCGTCACATATGAGAGAAGAAGTGTTTATTCAGCTCATGTATAACACCTGCGACCTCAGCCACAGCCTCTCGGTAACGCTGTCTCCCTCAGAGTCCCCGGCGCTCGCCTTGGAACGCTGGTCGCGGTGACATTCTAAGTGATGTCACCGCGAGCAGCACCATCACACGCGGAGCAGCCGGGGGGGCAAAGAGGGAGATACCACACATCCCCCTTCCCTGCGGAAATAGAAAACATTAGATAAACAATGTGCAGGAACCAGAAGAAGGTAAGACCTAAACATTAGGTAGAATGACAAAAGTTACATCATCACATATTGATCAAAACGCCTCGGAGGTCTGGTCACTCTCCTGTCGGGCCTGTGGCCTGGATGAGAAACACCTGACGGTCTCCTGACAGTGAAACCGCTAACCTTCCTAGGACCACTCTCCCCCCCCCTTGCACCTTCTGGGACCTCTACAGGAGGGTGGTACTTTACAACTCTCCCTAGGTTCCATATTTTCCCTTCTTGGGTTTTGACTGCATTCTTGAAGAGCTTAGTGATTTTCGTGGGACTGCTGTACTCTGACCAGCTTGCCTTCCCTGTGGGAGCTTTGATCTTGATATTGTCACCTACTTTGAACTCAACCTCCCGTGTGGCCTTGCGTTGGTCATAACCTTCCTTCCTCGCCTTCATGGCTTGTTCATGTTTCTTCAGGCTTTCCTTTTCTTTGGTTCGGTCCGACCACCCCTTATGCCATTCCATCCACCCCGGGGCAAGCTTAGTGTTGGGTGTCCTTGCGCGGAGCAATTCGAACGGGGTGACGCCCGTCGTCTGATGCGGCGTGAACCTGTATGCTTCCAGACGCCTCCACAACTCTTCTTTCCAGCTTATACCACTTGCTTTGGCCAGCTGGATGCTCTCCTTGATGGTTTTGTTAAAGCGTTCGACCATGCCATTGGTTTCTGGGTGGTATAACGCGCATCGCTTGTGCCTGATGCCTCTTTCTTCCAGGAAGTCTTCCATCTCTTTTGAGCATAGTTGCACTCCGTTGTCGGTGAGGATGTTGCGTGGGAGCCCCTCTCGGATGAATACCTCCTGCAAGAATCCGATGACAGTTTTGGTCGTGACTTCACTGACGAGTTTTATCTCTGGCCACCGAGAATACAGATCTACGAGCACTAGAATGTAAGGCGTTCGCAGCTCCCCAGTCATAGGGCCCACTATGTCCAAAGCCAGCTCGTCCCAAGGTCCTGACGGGGGCGGCCTACATACCATGGGTGGTGACTGTTGCTTCAAGACCTTGTCACTGTTACAGCACGGGATGCACTCTCTGATTCTCCTTTCGGTGACCAGGTCCATGTTCGGCCACCAGTAGCTTTCCCTGAGCCTTTGCTTGGTCTTTGTGATACCTAAGTGCCCTTCGTGAGCTATCTCGACCAGGTTGTCTCTCACAGTTGCTGGTGGTACGAGTCTTGTTCCCCTGAACAGGCATCCGTCAACAATGGTTAACTCGTCCTTAACAGCCTGGAAAGGCCGCAGGTCTTCATCACGTTTGTCCCCGTGCTTCCATCCATCTCTCACTCTTCTGCAAACTTCTTCCATGGTCTTGTCCTCTTCTTGTGCCTTTCTCCACGTTTCCTCACCCAACGCCTTCTGGATGGTGCAGACATTCTCACCCATGAATCCTTCTTCATCTTCATCTGTTCTGTCTCGCATTTCACTTGCTTCTACATCGCTGACAAGCCTGGACAGGCAGTCAGCTGCAAGGTTTTGTGTTCCTGGGACATACTCGACATTGAATGTGTACTCCTGGAGACTGACCACCCAACGCCTTATCCTACTGGAAATGGCATCCAAACCCTTCTTGCTGAACACTTCTACCAGCGGTTTGTGGTCGGTTCGGAGGGTGAACTGCGTACCCCACAGGAAGTCTCTGAATTTGCCTACTGCCCAGGACACCGCCAATGCCTCCTTTTCAATGACTGAGTAGTTGTTCTCAGATTTTTGGAGTGACCTTGAGGCAAAGGCCACGGTTTCTTCTCCTTCCACACCTTTCTGGGTAAGGACCGCTCCCAACCCCTTTGCACTAGCATCAGTGGTGAGGATCGTTGCCCGGCCGGGCATATAAGACCTCAAACTAGGGGCTTCCGCAAGAGCTCTCCTTACATCCTCAAACTCGCTCTGGCACTCTTGGCTCCATCTGAATTCGCTTTCTTTCTTCAGCAACAGCCTGATGGCATAAGTCCTGCCTGCCAAGTTTCTGATGAACTTTCCATAAAACTCCAGCATCCCCATGAAAGATTTGATCTCGTCTTTGTTCTTGGGGGGTGGCAGGTTCACAATGGTGTCCTGGAGCTCGACCTTGGGACGTATGCCTTCTGCTGTAATCTTGTGACCCAGGAAATCCAACTCGGCACAGCTAAAGACACATTTGTTCTTCTTCACGGTAAGACCCTGGGACAAAAACCTCCTCAGTACACATCTCAGTCTCTGCTCATGCTCAACTTGGTTCTTTGCAAACACCAGCACGTCATCCTGGTAACACATGACGCCAGGGATGCCTTTCAGGATGTTGCCCATGATTCTTTGGAAGACGGCTGCCGCCGAGACTAGGCCGAAAGGCATCCTTTTGAACTTGTAAGCACCCATGGGTGTCACAAAAGCGGTGAGCTCTTGAGACTCCTCGTGAAGTTTTATCTGGAAATAGGCCGAGGTGAGATCGAGGGTGGAAAACACCTTGGCACCCTCTAGCATGCTCATCATTTGGGTGATGTTCGGCAAGGGGTATCGGTCAACGACGACCTCTTTGTTAAGTGCCCTCAAATCAATGCAGAGCCGGACTGACCCGTCCTTTTTCTTCGCTGCCACGATGGGCGCCAACCATTCGGTCGCCTCCACAGGTTCGATGACTCCAGCCTCGCACAGTTTCGCCAGTTCAGTTCTGACCTCCTCCTGAATGGCTATGGGAAGTCTTCTGACTTTTGCCACAACGGGCTTGGCATCCTTCTTCAATTTGATTTTGTGGCAGTAGTTCTTCAAACATCCAAGCCCTTCCCTAAACACCTCCTCAAATTCTTCACCTTCCTGTATCTCTTGTATCAAAATCTGGGGATTGCTGTTGGGATTGAGGTACACTCCTAACCCCTTTTGAGCACGCCACCCCAAGATGTTGTCCCCCACAGTGGATACATATACTTTGGAGACAGTAGACCTGTTTCTGTACTCAATTTTACTCAGGAAGTACCCTTTCATGGAGATGGGGCGCCCCGCATACCCTCCTGGTCTAAGGTCTAACCTCCTCAAGATTATCTTGCCTTTGGACACACGTGAGAACTCCTTGGCATTAATGATAGTTATTCGAGAACAAGAGTCAAACAATGCATCTAGGTCATGTATAACACCTGCGACCTCAGCCACAGCCTCTCGGTAACGCTGTCTCCCTCAGAGTCCCCGGCGCTCGCCTTGGAACGCTGGTCGCGGTGACATTCTAAGTGATGTCACCGCGAGCAGCACCATCACACGCGGAGCAGCCGGGGGGGCAAAGAGGGAGATACCACATAATGTTTTTTGAAAAACAACATTTTCAGCTGGAGAAAAAAAGATACATTGAAAGACTGAGAAAAACAGGTCAAGGCCTGTCTTTTGAATGTATCAGGTCTGTTGAAACGCCATGGCGAGGCAATATCGGAGCTGTGAAACAAGGTAAAAGATATGTCAACAGAGATGAAATCATTCCAGAACACAACACACTTGACACTGCCACCTACCATCGTCAAGCTGAAACATCTCGTGTTACTCTGCACTCAGAGCTGTATACAATTTGTAAAAATAAGGGCTCACTTCAGGAGGATACTGTGGCATGCACCGCCTATTGCCCCTGCAAGCACTGCCAGTAACTGCACCAACACAAAGGCTAACAGTCACACTCCTACAAGTCTGACAATCCAGTCTATTCCAGCCCCCAAGTCTATAAGAATAGCTTGGACAGCAGGTAATAGTCATTTTTAATGTATATTGAATTAGTAAACAACTGTTGTTCTGCTACTCTCTGAATCAGCACTATCATGAGGCAGACTGTCAGAAGTTCCAGCATTGACTATTAAGTGCCAGTGCTGAGCACCGAAATCTACTGGTTCAAATGAAGAACAGTATATCACCAATTGGGTTCCTTGACATATAAAGTAAATAAAAGGGGTATGTTGGATGTCCCTCCGCACAGAGCTCCTCAGCCTATTTATCAACATAGTAAACATTATTTTATTGCTTCCACTCCTATTGCTCGTCGTTGCACATCCTATATGTCTTTGGATCCCTCTCTCTTCTCACACCTAAATGGATAATATTGTGTCCCAATATCAGTCAGTTTCAACCCAAACTTCTACACAACACTTTAGGAAGGACACAGCACAGCCATCCAACACAGCACAAATACGCCATTGTCGGGCATCAATGTGCTGCTGACTTTAGTAAACATCCAGCAAAACACATTAGAAAGCACATTGCAGCATATGTATAACCACACATAGCGAGTGCATGCCATACAAATACTCCAGACACTAGTCAATCAACTGAACAAGATGAATAGAACTTCTTGTATACAACCAATCTAGTACCTTTAGGCTGACAGATGAATATCATGGTCCAGCTCTGAACTTCAATTAATTTTCTTACATAACTTGCTAAGGAATTATTAAGTCAGCTAACACAAACAATAACATTATGTTTTTGACAAAACTTTGAACCACGCTTTGTAAAGCTACATATTCATTTAAAAAGCACACAAAAATAATAGCACACGTATACTTCTGTCATTATAATATACGGTCTGTAATGGACTGTTTCAAATAAGGGAAAGAAAGTTCTGTACCCTGATGGTACTGCAAGGCCATACTAACGGTAGAGTGCATGTTAAAAAATATGTTGTATATAATATAGGCTACCAAACACAAATAACAAAACAAACTGCATGTCCCCTCTTCTGACTCCATTCTTCAACTCTTTTATATAATATTTCAATTATTGCAGAAGCTCCTCTCCTCTGAGTCCATTCTCTATTTCTTCTACAAAATGTGTCCATTGTTATTGCAGCTCCCCTCCTTTGAGTCCGCTCTCCATAGCTGCTGTACATTCCCACCTTAAGTACTACAAATCCTCTCCTCTGAAACCAATCTCTATCTTAGCTGACAATATCTTGATCATTACTGCAGCTCCCCTCCTATGAGCAGTAGTGGCTGCTACCATACAGGGGTAGTGGGGCGGGGGGGATCGAATGGATAAAAAAAATGGAACTTACCTGAAACGGACGGATGGCTGCCTCTCCCCCATCCTCTTCCGGTCCCTGTCCCAGCTGGCAACAGCAGCAGGATCTTCTAAGCCAATCACAACGCTGCAATGCAACGTTGTGATTGGTCTGAGCGCCAGGGTTTGGCAATCAGATTGGTACAGCGAGACTTTGCATGTTCCTCACCAGGTTGTGTAATGCAGCCTGGTGGAAAAATGCAAAGTACGCAGAACTGCTTGGCTGGCCCAAGAGGGCCCGCCAAGGAGTCATGCACACTTAAGGAGGGCGAACCACTCCTTCTCCTGCCCGGCCCAGCTCTGCCCCGCAAGCCACTGACTTCCATTGGAAAAATACAATCATAATAATGAGACGTTATTACCATTATATTTTTCCTTTGGCGTAGTGGGGCGGCGCTCTTTTTCAGTCGCGGAGGAGCCGTCACTGCCTCTGAGGCTGTTCTCCATCTTTTCTATACAATGCATCCTTCATAATTTCGCCTCCCTTCATTTGAGGTCATTTTCCACCTCTATACAATGTCTCCAATATTACTTCACTTTCCCCTCCTCTGAGACCACTGTCAATCTCTTCCATACAATATCTCCATTATTACTGCATCTTCCCTTCTCTGAGGCCAGTCTTCATAATTTGAATACAATGTTGCCTTTAAAATTGCAACTTCCCTTCTCTGAGGCCATTCTCCATCTTTTCTATACAATGTCTTCAATATCACTGTAGCTTTCCCCTTCTGAAGCCATACTAGATCTCTACTATACAATGTCACCAAATTACTTTATGTTGCAAAACAGGTTCTTCCCATTGAATAAGCCCCGATTCTTTAGATTTTTTCACCACCCAGTTTTGGATTTTTTACTGTAGTCACACGATAAACGGACAGGACATGTTACCTGCCAGTGTCTGCCTTTTAAGATAAGGCTTCTGCAATGCAGCTACCATAAGAGGCACTTGGCTAGTTACACATGTGAACATGTGTGCACTTGTGTGTGCACAAACATGTGCACAGAAATGTCTGGGCTGCACATATGAGACTACCATTTATCACAGTCTGGTATCTAGGCACCGGTAGCCTGGAGATAAGGGGACTCTGCATGTTAGTTATTGACTTGGGCTATATACTTATAATATTAGAGGGCACTCATATGGAAAGTCAGTATGATTTACTATTTTGTCTGCAGTGACACTTTAGTAGAACACAGAGGTAATTCTGCCTTATAGTGCAGTTTTGCTTCGATTAGGCCTCAAAAGTCCTGTGAGGTATGAAACTGGGGTGGAAAGTGTGCACCCAGTTAATATTTGCAGGACCCAAGATCAAACATGTACACTTTGGGCAGCACCTCCAGCGCCCCCAAAAAAAGTGTTTCTCTGACTGAAGAAGGACAATTATCCTGAAACACGTGTCTAAAGATACACAGCACTGGCTCCACCAACAAGGGTGAAAAACTAAAGACAATCAGGGCATCCTGAGTGCTGGAGTGTGAGGCAGTGTTATCCCACCCCCCTATTTGAAAAGGCTCCCTTGAGCTAACAAGCTGACAAGCTCTGGTTGACGGACCTGCGCCCAGCAAGTGCTACTGAGACCTATGAAGAATTTGGACATCATCTCCAGTACCACCCATAAAAAAAGTGTTGCTCTTTACTGAAGAAGGACAATAATCCTGAAACACCTGTCTAGAGATACACAGCACTGGCTGCACCAATAAGGATGAAAAACTAAAGCCTGACACCGAAGAAAGTATTATCATGCACTGCATTTTCTACGATGCATCGGGGCAAACTGAATGTTGGAGTGTGAGGCAGTGTTTGCTCACCCCCTCCTATTTGAAAAGGCTCCCTTGAGCTAACAAGCTGACGAGCTCTGTTTGGGGCACCTGCGCCCAGCAAGTGGTACTGAGACCTGAGAAGACTTTGGGCAGCATCTCCAGCACCCCCCAAAAAAAGTGTTGGTCTTTACTAAAGAGGACAATTATCCTGAAACACGTGTCTAGAGATACACAGCACTGGCTGCACCAACAAGGGTGAAAAACGAAAGCCTGACACCGAAGAAAGTGTTCTTCTGCACTGCATTTATTACTATGCATGGGACAAAGTGAGTGCTGGAGTTTGAATTGGTGTGCGCCCACCCCCCCTCCTACTTGAAAAGGCTCCCTTGAGCTAATGAGCTGACGAGCTCTGGTTGATGCACCTACACCCAGCAACCCTCCTATATCACCCTAAGATTGTCCAGGTGTGCCTGGCTTCTGAACCTTCCACCCCATTTGAAACAATCTTGCACAAGGGAGAGAGAGATTGCTTTTTGGTTGCTTTTGTGCTTTTGTTGCTGGACTCTGGTACATCAACAGCCATGGATAACTGGAAAGGAAAACCCACTATTACCAAAAAGGACCAAAGAGTCTGCCCCAGGACCAGTAGGTCTGCTCAAGGGCCGGTGAGGCTGACCCCTTTACACCTTCTGAGGACCAGTTATGGAGAATGATTTATAATTCTACACCCAAAGAAGATTACCGGAAGAAAAGCTAGCACAAGAAGCCAGTGGAACAAGCTCCCTGTAACGTATTCCACCTTGGAGGCGACAGGGCCTGCTGGAATTGAACCTGGTGGTGGAGCGCACCTCTAGTAGAACAATGAGCCCAACATCATCCCAATTGGCACAATGCAGCCTGAGTTATGGCCGTTGTGACTTATGACCATTCCCAAGTGACAAAGAGAGTGGGGCTCCACCACATTTGCAGGAATTACCATGAGATTGGGCCAGGGCCCAGTACAAGCTGTAATATTATACTTGTACAGGGAAGGGGTGTGCATGAGTCCCCCTCCCTAGCATCTTTTTTGGCCGGTGACCCTGTCCATTGGCTGTATAAACATACAAGGGGGCCAGGACTTCACGCCCAGATCCTTGAAGCAAAGGAAGGAAAGAGGAGTGCTGTTGCCCCCCCTTAAAGCGGTGACCTTACCCCTGCTTCCCATGCCCATGTCTGAGGAGAGCTGATGACCACCACATTCTAAACTCTCTGCCAGCATGAAGCAGGCAGGTGAGAAGTATACAATACCAGGACCGGTTACCCCAGAAAAAGAAAAGCTATTTTATTTTCCCCAGTGCTGGATCTGTCCCTTTTGGCAGGATTATCCCCAAACCTTTTGCCTTCCCCATTCTATTTCTTTCTGACCAGTTTTGGTTGGCTTTAGGATTTTGGGCATGTTACCACTGATAACTAGAGCTAAACTGCATATGGTCTCTGTCTAAATTGTATTGGTGATTGATTTATCCATGACTGATATATTTGATTTACTAGTAAGTTCCTAGTAAAGTTCACCAGGTGTGCCCCGGGTGTGTAAATCAACTGCTACTAGTGGGCCTGCAGCACTGATTGTGCCATCTGCATGAGTAGACCTGCAAACTTGTCTCAGACCTGCCACTGCAGTGTCCACGAGTGCAGTTTTAAAACTGTCATTTCAACCTGGCAAGTGCACCTTCTTGCCAGGCCCAAACTTTCCCTTTTACTACAGGTGAGTCACCCCTAAGGTAAACCCAAGGCAGCCCCATGTACAGGGTGCAGTGTATTAAGAAGGTAGAACATATACTGGTGTATTTTACATATCCTAATAGTTCAATACTGCTAATTTGAATATTCACTATTGCAAGGAATATCTCTCCCATAGGGTAACATGGGGACTGCCTTGAAATATCTTTTTAGTGAAATTTATCATGAAAGCAGATAGAGATTTGGAGCTTGGGGTCTCTGAACTAAAAAAACATATTTTGTAGAAGTCAGTCTTTAAACTGTGCGTCTGAAAATGCCACTTCTAGAAAGTGGACATTTTCTTTGGTTAAGTATTCTTTGCCTCTACCTGACGCTCCAATAAAAATCTGAGTGGGCTGACAGTTGGGCTTTTGTGCATTCACTCTAGACAGTCACACAAAGGGAGCTGAGGTATGCCTTGAATATCCTAATGGGCCATCACCAGGCTGATGGGCCTTTCTGAGCTAGAGTGGTGGGAGTAGTTGTAACTGACACCTAAATAGGGATGTGCCTGTCCATACACAAAACTGTCTCTACCTCCTCTAGTGTGTCCGAAGCCAGGTCAGGAAAAGACAGGGTCCTGCGCACTACAAAAACATTCCTTTCAGGTTGACCTACTTCAAAGACAGAAAGGGAAATACATTTTGGACCTCTGACACCCCAAATTCAGAACTCTTCTGGACTAAGGACAGTCTGCTAGGAAGAAAATCTGGATGCTGTAGGAGTGACTGCCAGTCTGCTTGTTGCTTTGTTGTGCTGGCCTGCTGCTTGCTGCTTGTGACCTGGGAGTGAAAGGACTGGACTTTGCTTTCTACATTCCCCTTCCAAGGTTCTCCAGGGGCTTGTGTATGCTTGCCTACTGTTAGGAAATCTTAAACCCATCAGAGACTTCACCTAAGAGTGCCTGGGCTCTCCTGCTGAGAGCCCTGACTTGCCAAGTTGTGCCAAATCCAGTTCCTGGGCCCTCAGAAGTATAACCTGGTAAGAAAATCCATGCATCGTCTCTCAGCACCTGTTTTCTTAACGCAGCACTTACTTTGAGGCTGAAAAATCATCACAGCGATCGCACTGTCACTGATGTCTGTGGTAACCGCTCTTACTCCGATGCAGCCCCTGTTTCAGCGCTGGAAAATCTTGCAGCACCTGCTTCGCAGAAGTGAAATCGATGCAGCACCTGCATTGCCACCGTTGCAAATACGCATCTGGATTTTTGGTGCATTGCCCCTCAATGCCGTCTACTCATCGATGTTGCACTGCAGTAAGGACCCGAGGTTGCGTGTCTAGACTGAAAGTGGACTTCCAGCAAGGAATCAATGCATCACCTGCCCTGACACTAAGGTACTGACGCATCACCAACCCTGCCTAGCAGTAAGAAACCAACACATCACAGCCCCTTGCAGTAAGAAACCAATGCATAACCTCCCCTATGTAGTAAGGACCAACGCATTGCTTTGCTTTTCCTGCATTTCTCCCCTGTGCTTGCTTTGTGTTTGAGTTTTGAAACTTCCAACATACTTTGTGCTAAAAGAAAAACACCCATTGATTTCTATGGACTATACTTGCTTAATCTTTGAAAAGTGATATCTTGATTATTTTATGTGGGATTTTTGTCCTTTTGGTTTTGATTTAATCAGATAGATATCGGCTATTTGTTTTAACAGGTATGGACTCCTTTTGTAGAGTTTTCACTGTGTTACTCTGTGTGTTGGTACAAATACTTTACACATTTCGTCTGAGATAAGCCTGACTGTTATTGTAAAGCTTCCACAGGGGTGAGCACAAGTTATCTTAGTTGTGTGGCTCTCTTACCCTTATTAGAGTGAGGGTCCCTACTTTGACAGGATGCAAACCACTGCCAAATAAAGATCCCATTTCAAACACCCGTCATAGAGGGAGAGACGCAAATAGGGAGTACTTTATTAATTTATTTTTATATCAGAAGCATCAGAGATTCTCAAGCAATCTAGTTTTTTTCTGTAATGACAATCAGCGTGCAGGACAAGCTGGCGTCATTGCAGATAAGTGAAAGTAAAACTACCTGATGGGCTTTTTTACTTTCACTGAGTAAGTGCTAAGGGGAATATCTCCACACCCTGAGCATTGACTCTTTTAGGACAGGTACTGGGGCGCTCTCTGGAAACTCGTGGGGGCATTCTTGAACTGACCTTTGCTCCTTGCCTTGCCACTGGTTGTCTGGTCTCACTCCCGCCGCCGCAACCCCACATCCTTGCGGCTGCAGTGCGGACGGAGACTACATCCCCCAGGATCCTTGGCGGTGGAAGACGCCACCGCCATTTCAGCGCCCGAATGTGCTTTAAACAGAGGGCAGCCCTGGTGGCGCAGGCGCTCTCTGGAAACTCGTGGGGGCATTCTTGAACTGACCTTTGCTCCTTGCCTTGCCGCTGGTCGTCTGGTCTCCCTCCCGCCGCCGCAACCCCACATCCTCCCGGCCGCAGTGCGGAGGGGGACTACATCCCCCAGGCTCATTTGCGGCGGAAGACGCCACCGCCATTTCCGCGCCCGGAGGTGCTTTAAACAGAGGGAAGCCCCCGCGTCACGGGACCGCGCGCGGGCCGCGATAAGCCTGGGCCAAGGGTGGGCCCGTTTGAGCCCGTTCGAGAACGGCTCGAGGACGGGACGGGGCTACCCTCTAACATTGATTTGCCATGGTTAGTACGCATCTGTTACCGGGGGTCCTCCGTGGATATGCAATTGGTACATTGGGATTCAGCCTCACAAGGGTTTCTCCATTGGAACATCATATTAAAGCAAGCTTATATTCATTGCCAAAATGTCTACAAGGGCCGCAAAGGAAGGGAATCGGCACTACTGGCACTATTATGGGAACGCTGGACCAATTTATTGTACAGGCCTCATCAATTCTAGCTCACTAAATTGACCGTACAGAAATAAGATTGACACTTGACCCCGCTTTTAATAAAAGGTCTTCAATAGGAAGGCTGGCTAGGATGGTGTCCCCTACCACCAGCCCAGGCCCCGAGGCTCACTTGAGTGAAGGTGCTGGGGTGGACTATGGGGTTCATTCTGTTCAGGTCCATTCAGCCAATAGTGATTCCGTTCACTCATGCTCCACCCAAGGTAACTTGCCGGATGTACGATCTGATTTTACAGAATGCAGCAACTTTTCCGACCCCCCGGAGAGCACTACAAGGGTCCGCCCCACTCGTGGTGTAAAATCCGGGCAACCAGTATTGGTTACCAAAAGGAAGCGTGGGGTGCAGCCCATAAGGGCAGAAAAGCTAAAATTAAGAAGCCGAATGCTTTGGTTGAAACTCCAGGGGTTACATCGATATCACCAATTAATAGTGCAGAGGCCCTGACTCCGACGGTGGCTGTGTTAGACCCAGTGAAGCCACGTAGGATGGACACCACACTGGAATGGACACAAGAAATGTGGGACAAACTTGAGCAGCTCTTCTATACGTCCTGTATCCCCATCTATAACAGATTAGACACTATTGAAAAGAGACTCACAATCCTTGAATCTGCAGGGGCCATGGCCAAAGACATTAGTAGACCAGGGTCTGTGGATGGGTCAAGGAGTTGGCATGGGGTTGTGGGTGTCCCCATGGCCAGTCTAAGTCCTAACCCTCCTACCCAAACAATACAGGTGGTGGCACCTAATAATAATCCCACCTCAATTGTCAGTGATTCCATCTCCCAGATGAACATGTGTGGTGATAACGGAGTGAGGCCACCGTGTGGCAAGGGAGAAAGGGTGGGGGGTTCTAATCTAGGGACTCAGTATCCAGGTGGTAGAAATAGGGCGCCCAATGATTTACCATTAGACTGTCTACCATGTATAGCTCTGCACCACATGTGTATATCTTAACGGGGGTTCCTCCATTGAGACCAGGCCAACAAGAGAATTATACAGACCTGAAAAATAAGTGTATTCACTGGCTCAATGTGAATCGGTCTTTACCCCCTAGGGTGTCGGCTGAAATCTTATTCGTAAGAAGAGTGGATTGGGTTGGGTCTAGACACAAAACTACCAAGGGTGATAGTATTATAATCAATTTCAGGGATACTAGAGCTGTTGAGCACATATGTGGCTGGGAATATCAAGATACAGACTCTCTGATTAAATCACTCCCTCTACAATACTTTTAACCAGTTATTTCCCTAGGTCATTTGAATGCCCAGGTAGGAAGGAGTGGGCTTGTCCACAGGTCTTGGTGTCTGCACAGGGAATAGGTATGACGTATTATCAGGCCTAGAGGAGTGCGATTGATATCAAATCACCCCCAACCACCAGGTTCCAGTATGTGCCCGAAAGCTGAGAACCCCCTTAATTTCGGTCAAAGATTGGATGATGTGGCATATGGTGATCCTAGCTCAAACAATCTCCCGCCCAGCAGGAACATATCCTGTATAGTGAATGCAGATAAAGTCCCTGTTGATGGTAGTTTAATATCTCCTGGTAGAATTGGGGCTAAAGGACTGTTACAGACCAGGGAGTTGACTTTGAGTCCTGGACTGCCCCCTACCCAGGAAGGCTGTCCTTTGATAGCACATTTATATACCCAAAGGTCTAATACAGTGTCACTCTTATGCTGGAATATCGCAGGGCTGGGCTCTAAACTAGCATTTCCTGAATGGTCAGACTTCATTGAAACTTACGACAAATGTCTCTTTCAAGAGACATGGGCGGTGAAGCCTGTGTTTCGCCCAGTGTATCTTACATTCCAGGTTCCGGCGGTAAAACAAGCGAAGGCCTGTGCAATGGGGGGTTTAGTGATTTGGGAACGGCCGGCTCTGCCGTGAAAAGTATCCCAAATTCCCACTAACAATGTTGATATTCTTGTGATTAGAATTATCCCAGAGCAGGGTCCTAGTTTGTATATCTTTAATGTCTATGCAATAGGCCTCATTGGTGGGGGACGTTCGGAAGTTGTAGCTGACGTGGAGAGGTTGTTGGATGGTATGCCAAGGAACATTGGTCCGATAGTCGTGGGGGACTTCAACACTACGTTTGAACCACTAGGACTCGAGGATCAGTGTTTCATGGAAAATGAAGATGTAAAATGGGGTATACCTATCCTCATTATTGAGCCTATAAAAAATGGTCAGAGGCGGACATTCAAATGAAGGGGATGTGTTTAGGTCACCAGATGAGGGCCGCAAATGGGCGAACATTGTCCGACAGGATGGGGCTGACACCTTTAATAACGGCCGCAGGTCTAACCGTATTGATTATGTGCTAGTAAGTCTATCATTGTGGCAGTTTTTAAGTGATATGGTCGTTGTAGGAGAGTAGGGTCTGCTATCCTATGGTCACCCCAAATTTTTGCTTTTTTGCTTCACTGGTTTATGACTTAATGTGGCTGTGGGCCTGCTAATCAGACCCACAGCCTGCTGTTCTCTCTCTAAATTACTGTCAATGAACTAGGTGCATTACGAATTGGAACTGGTTCACCTTATAGGCCCCTGTAACAGTGTACCATCGGTACCCAGGGCATAGGTGTAGCCAAGGCCTACCAGGGGCTGCAGCATGTATTGTGCCACCCCTGGCCTAGCCTCCATATTTGACACAACTGGCTGATCACTCAGCTGGGGTAAGTTGGTGTAATCACCTCTTACTTAGATATAGTATCCCTATATCTAACCTTAACTGGACACATGTTAACCTATAAGCCACTCCTATGGAAGGCCTCTGCAATCCTGGCGGCAGACCTGGAAGCTGAGATCGGTCCTGGACCAGGGTTCAATTCCCCGCCTCGGCGGGTCTTGGGCTAAAAAAATTCCACGGACTCGATAATTCTCGCTCCGGTGCCTACTCGACTCACGGGTTCACACTCTGTGACTCTGGGCAATAGCTTGCTTAATCTCCACTACGGCCCCTCGTGGGGGGATGCCTGGCTTTCACCTTGTGGATACCCTGCCGGGGTTATCTCACAGGGGAATACCAGGACGGGTTCCCAAAGCAAGCGCCGCGAGACCCCTTTGGGGTGATACGTGCGCTACATAAGTAACCACGTTTACGTTTTACGTTTTTTACGTTTTACATGTGAGACGGTGCTCTAGAATGAGCTGAGCCTGTCTGCAGCTGTCAGGAACAACTCCCTTAGCTGTTCCGGGATATTGCCATACCATATACTCTTAAGTACATTATGATCCTCGCGGTTATATGCTAACTTTGGATTTGGCTTTATCAAAACATGTCGAGTAAGGTGTCATACGATTTGGAATACTATCCCCTCGACAGTTCTGTTGACGGGGATAGCATTCCACCCTTCTAGAGGGACACAACATGTACAAAAGTTAACCAGAGCCTCAGCACCAGGTGCGAAGTAGTGTCGGGTTTCGTCACGCAGGTCGATGGTGCTTGGAGCTGAAGATGCTGCAGGCGTCGAGACGAGAAGAGTTCTGGTGGATCCAAGGCTGGATCTGAAGTGGTGAAGACCTGAAAGCAGAGGGGACAATGTTCAAAGTCACTAGCCAGTGACTACCGTGGAACCAGGATGGAACCAGGCGATGTCGGGTGCAAACAGGCGATGAGGTGAAGATTGTCTCTGCAGCCACGTGGACACGAAGAGGTCAAAGACGTCCAAGCATTGGTCATGAGCTTTCCCACAAAGGATCTAGCTGTTGATCAGAGCAAACAGGCCTTGGCTAATGCAAGCCACGCAGGAATCGATGCAAGCTTCTCACTCGGACCAGCAAGGTCAGAGCGGGTGCTCCTTTTTACAGGAGCGAGGGCAAGTCTGGAGCAACCAGACCCGCAGTGTAAATTGTAGGTTTCGTTACCAAGATGACCGCTGACCAAGTGGCAAGTGGCCAGGATGGTGCGTCGAGTGGCACAATGCAAGAGGGCCCCACTCAGATCGTGGAGATGCTGGGGGGCTGATCTTCGGTGCAAGGGCTGCTCGGTTGTGGGACTTCTCAAACCCCAAAGCACAGCATCAAGGGTGCCTTGGGTGCTGCGCAGTCAGCTTTTCGGGGGTCTTTCAAGATGTCTGGTCCAACTTCTCTCGGTGCCTCCACGGGTCCCTTCTTTGCAGAGACTGTGGATCGGGCTGTGAGAAGTCTGGGAGTCTGGGTCTTGTCAAGCTCTGGGCTCGGGCTCTGGCAGGAGGCGGCGGCAAAGCAGACATCGAGTTGCTGGATGGTGCCTGTGTTCACAGGGTGGCCACTCCTAGGCCACAAGGGAGATGCTCTTCAGTCTTCTGTGCAGCAGAATGTCGAAGTCCAGTCGTCTTCTTAGTTTCAAGTTGATTCAGGATGCTGCCCCCACAGACACAAGTCTGACCTCCTGCTGCTGGGAGTCCTTCCAGCGAGGGAGGCTTGGACAAAGGGTTTCCTGCCTTGGGAGGTGCGAGCACCACCCCAGACAGGATTTTGTGTATTGGGTAGGACAGGGCTGAATAGAATCAGACATGCCCGGGGCACACAAGGTGTCCTCGTGCATAAGCCAGTCCAAACTGGTCCTGGGGCTTTCCAGCCCCAGTGCTGGCAAGGAGCTGGACAAAGGAAAGGGGGTGTAACCGCCCCCCTTCCTGGTCCCACCCAGAGGAGGGACCTAGCAGGTGATCCACCCCTCAGATTGGGAATAAGAGTGGGAGCAGTGCCATAGAACCTCAGATCATCCTGAATCAACTTGAAACTAAGAAGACTAGCCCTCAGAGAAGGGAACATGAGGCCAAGATGAGAGAGGCTGAACTTAGGATCCAGAAGCAAGAATTAGAGGTTGCCCTGACCCAAGAGAAACTTGCTAGAGCAAGGCAGTCTAGAGAGAGTGGGTTAGTACCCACTGGTGGCAGCATTATCCCAAAGGATAAAGACAGGTCTTTTGATAACAGAAACCTGAGTAAGATTGTGCCCCCCTACAAAGCTGGGGATGATATCCACAAATGGATGACTGCACTTGAGAGAGCCTGCAAAGTACAGCAGATCCCTCAGGATCAGTGGGCAGCAATCTTGTGGCTCTCCTTTGAAGGTAGAGGCCGAGACAGACTCCTCACAGTTAGTGATGGGGATTCTAGAAACTACCTGGTCCTGAAGAGCGCTCTGATTGATGGGTTAGGCTTAACCACTGAACAGTACAGGTTAATGTTCAGAGATACCCAGAAGACACAGACTCAGGACTGGTCTGAATTTGTTGAATGTGCCACTAAGGCTCTGGAGGGATGGTTGCTGGGAAGTAAGGTTACAGACTATGAAGGATTGTACAATTTGCTTATGAGAGAACAAATGTTAAATAATTGTCACAACCAGCAGTTGCATCAACATTTGGTTGACTCAGATCTGACCTCTCCCCAAGAATTGGGAAAGAGGGCAGACAAATGGGTTAGAACCAGAGTTAAGCAAAAGAACCAGAACCAGAACCAGGGTGGTGACCAAAAGAAAACAGATCAGAAGGGTGGGGAGCAGAAAGCTAAAGACCAGAAGTCTTCAACAGGGCCCCAAACTAATACTGAGGGTGGGTCCCAAACTTCCAAGAAGAAGAAGAAAGAAGGTCAAAGAAAACCCTGGTGTAGTACATGTAAAAACACCTCTCACTGGACCAGTGAGTGTAAAAAGGGTGGAGCCCCCAACACTGCAGCCCCTAAGGCACCTGCACCCACTACTACAGTTAGCAGTGTTGGTCCACAAACTAAGGGGGTAGTGGGTATCACCTTGGGAACTGAGGGAGATTCTGATTCTGACTTAGTCAGAACCCCTACACAGGCTGTTCTGATTTGTGATGGGGAACTAGATTGGACCCGTACTGTCAGCCCCAGTAATCTGGGCAAGTACAGGCAGACGCCTTTGATTAATGAAAAAGTGGCTGAAGCATACTGGGACACATGTGCCAGTGTCACTATGGTGACACCTAGCTTTGTGGACCCTGGACAATACCTGCCAGGTGATAATTACCTGGTGACCAATGCCAGCAATGTCACTATTACACATAGTGTGGCAATTGTTAAGTTTTCCTGGGGAGGGGTAACTGGCCTTAAAAGAGTTGTGGTAAGTGCTGATCTCCCAGCTGAATGTTTGTTGGGCAATGACCTGGAGAACTCTCTATGGTCAGAAGTTGAGTACAGGACTCATGCAGAGATGTTAGGGATATCATCACATGTCCTTGCTGTGACCTGGTCACAGGCCAAAAAGTGCCTCTCTGAACCTCAGGTCTTGGATCCTGGAACAATGGACCAAGCACCTTCCAAGAATACGAACAGGAGGGTAAAGGCTGTGCCTTCCCAACTGCCTACAAGTGAGGATCAGCCTTCACAGGAAGATGATCTTGAGACCCCTGAAGGAACTGTCCCTGAAGAACTTGAACCTGATCAGGTTGAGTTTCTGGGGACAGGGGGACCTTCTAGGGCAGACTTGGGGCAGGCTTAGTTAACCTGTCCTTCTCTTGAACCCCTCAGACAGCAGGCTGCTGCTGAGGCTGCTGGGAATGCTCAAGGTACCCATAAAGTATATTGGGATGATGGGCTTCTTTATTCAGAGGGTAGAGACCCCAATCCTGGTACAACCAGGAGGTTGGTTATACCTCTGCAATTTAGGGGCTTCCTTCTTACCTTGGCCCATGATATTCCTTTAGCAGGACACCAAGGCCAGAATGAGACTTGGGACAGGCTTGTCCCTCACTTTCACTGGCCTCACATGTCTGAAGACACCAAGGAGTTTTGTCGCTCCTGTGTAACCTGCCAAGCCAGTGGTAAAGCAGGTGGCACAACAAAGGCCCCCCTGATACCACTACCTGAGGTGGGGGTTCCCTTTGAAAGAGTGGGGATTGATATTGTAGGTCCAATGGATGTCCCTACAGCATCTGGGCACAGATTCATACTGGTGGTGGTGGACCATGCCACCAGGTACCCAGAGGCAATTCCACTTAGGACCTCAACAGCTCCTGTTGTGGCCAGGGCCTTACTTGGAGTTTTCTCCAGAGTGGGGTTTCCTAAGGAGGTAGTATCTGACAGAGGTGCCAACTTCATGTCAGGATACTTGACAGCTATGTGGAAGGAATGTGGTGTCAACTACAAGTTCACCACTCCTTATCATCCACAGTGTAATGGGCTTGTTGAAAGATTTAACAAGACCCTAAAGGGTATGATCAAAGGATTACCAGAATAGCTCAGGCGGAGATGGGACATCCTTCTACCCTGCCTTCTGTTTGCTTACAGAGAGGTCCCGCAAAAGGGGGTTGGCTTCAGCCCCTTTGAATTGTTGTTTGGGCACCCTGTAAGAGGACCCCTATGTCTGGTGAAGGAAGGATGGGAGTTACCTCTCAAAAAGCCTAAACAGGACATAGTGGACTATGTACTTGGTCTCCGCTCCAGGATGGCTGAGTATATGGAGAAGGCATCCAAAAACCTTGAGGCTAGCCAAGAATTACAGAACGCTTGGCATGACCAAAAGGCTGTCTTGACTAAGTATCAGCCTGGACAAAAGGTATGGGTGTTGGAGCCAGTGGCCCCAGCAGCACTCCAAGACAAATGGCCTGGACCCCATACAATTGTTGAGAAAAAGGGAGAGGTTACCTACTTGGTGGACCTAGGAACTCCCAGGAGCCCCCACAGGGTGCTCCATGTCAACAGACTGAAGGCATATGTTGACAGAGCAGACATGGGCTTGCTCATGGCTACAGATGAGGGACAGGAGGAAGAGAGTGACCCTCTCCCAGACCTGCTAACTCAGAACCCTAAAGATGGCTGAGTTGATGGTGTGGCCTTAGATGGCAGCCTCACTGAACATCAGCAACATGACTGTAAACAAGTTTTACAGTCATACAGACATATGTTCTCATTGACACCCAGTCAGACTAACTGGTGTACCCATGTGGTGGACACTGGTGACAGTCTTCCTGTAAAAAGCAAGATTTACAGGCAACCTGACCACGTCAGGGACTGTATAAAGACTGAGGTGCAAAAGATGCTGGAGTTAGGTGTTATTGAGCCTTCAGAGAGCCCCTGGGCTAGCCCAGTGGTTCTGGTCCCCAAACCTCACACCAAAGATGGCAAGAGAGAGATGAGGTTCTGTGCGGATTACAGAGGACTCAGGGGCATATTATCAAGGGGGTTTATCCCCGCTGTTTTGGCTTAAAAAGCCAAGAAAGCGGAGATAAAATTATCTCCCTATTACCTAGCTGTCGCTAACACCAGTTAGCAACAGCTAGTAGGAGATAGCGACCATCTTGGGCCCCATTTTGCATGTAAGTGATATTTATCACTAATGACATGCAAAGTGGGCGTGCCAAGATGTTAATGACTGGAAAAAGTCGCTAACATCGCTATCTCCTATTACCAACTTTTGGAGATATTCGCGCTAAGCGCGAATATCTCCAAAAGCTAACACCTGCCCTGAGCAGTTCTTATCCATGTTATCCAATGGGAGATGGATAACATGGCTAAGAGCATTAGCTCAGTAATGCATGAATATCGCTGACCTTTCAGCGATATTCATGCATTGCGGATGATTTTTATCGCATTTGCGATAAACCTTGGTAATACCAAGGTTTATCTGCGATAAAAATCGCCGCAGCTCTACAGTAAGTTTTTGTCTCTAACCACGCAATAGCGATAAGGCGATAATTATTGCTATTACTTGGTAATATGCCCCTCAATGCTGTCACTAGGACAGATGCACACCCTATTCCAAGGGCAGATGAGCTCATTGACAAGTTGGCTTCTGCCAAATATTTGAGCACATTTGATTTGACAGCTGGCTATTGGCAAATCAGATTATCTGAGGACTCCAAAGACAAGACAGCATTTTCTACCCCAGGAGGACCTTACCAATTTGTGGTGATGCCCTTTAGTTTGAAAAATGCACCTGCCACCTTCCAAAGGTTGGTGAATCAAGTCCTTACTGGGTTGGATGACTTTTGCGCAGCATATCTGGATGATATTGCTGTCTTCAGCTCCACCTGGGAGGATCACCTGGTCCACCTGAAGGAAGTGCTAGATGCTCTGCAAAAGGCAGGCCTCACTATCAAGGCCACAAAGTGCCAGATAGGGCAGAGTAAGGTTGTGTACTTGGGCCACCTTGTAGGTGGAGGCCAAGTTCAGCCACTGGAGAGTAAGATCCAGACCATAAAGGACTGGTCCCCTTCAACTACCCAGACTCAGGTCAGAGCTTTCTTGGGCCTGATTGGGTACTACAGGAAGTTTGTTAAGAACTATGGGTCCATTGTGACTCCTCTTAATGATCTGACATCCAAGAAGATGCCCAAAAAGGTTCAGTGGACAGTAAACTGTCAAAAGGCATTTGATGCCCTGAAGAAGGCCATGTGCTCTGCACCTATCCTGAAGAGTCCTGACTACTCAAGAGAGTTCATTGTCCAAACAGATGCTTCTGAGTTAGAAGTGGGAGCTGTGCTTTCACAACTTAATGTAGATGGTCAAGACCAGCCCATTGCTTTTATTAGCAGAAGGCTGACCCCCAGAGAGAAACGTTGGTCAGCCATTGAGAGGGAGGCCTTTGCTTTGGTGTGGGCCCTGAAGAAGTTGAGACCATACTTGTTTGGCACTCACTTCAAGATTCAGACCGACCATAAGCCCCTCTTATGGCTTATTCAGATGAAGGGTGAAAACCCCAAACTACTCAGGTGGTCCATTTCCCTACAGGGGATGGACTTTACAGTGGAGCACCGCCCAGGGACTGACCATGGCAACGCAGATGGTCTCTCCAGGTACTTCCACTTAGAACATGAAGACACAACTGGTCAAGGTTAGTCTAATGTCCCTGCGTTTGGGGGGGGGGGGGTTGTGTAGGAGAGTAGGGTCTGCTATCCTATGGTCACCCCAAATTTTTGCTTTTTTGCTTCACTGGTTTATGACTTAATGTGGCTGAGGGCCTGCTAATCAGACCCACAGCCTGCTGTTCTCTCTCTAAATTACTGCCAATGCACTAGGTGCATTACGAATTGGAACTGGTTCACCTTATAGGCCCCTGTAATAGTGTACCATAGGTACCCAGGGCATAGGTGTAGCCAAGGCCTACCAGGGGCTGCAGCATGTATTGTGCCACCCCTGGCCTGGCCTCCATATTTGACACAACTGGCTGATCACTCAGCTGGGGTAAGTTGGTGTAATCACCTCTTACTTAGATATAGTATCCTTATATCTAACCTTAACTGGACACATGTTAACCTATAAGCCACTCCTATGGAAAGCCTCGGAAATCCTGGAGGCAGAGTCCGTGGTTACATGTGAGACGGTGCTCTAGCATGAGATGAGCCTGTGTGCAGCTGTCGGGAACAACTCCCTTAGCTGTTCCGGGATATTGCCATACCATATACTCTTAAGTACATTATAATCCTTGCGGTTATATGCTAACTTTGGTTTGGCTTTATCAAAACATGTCGAGTAAGGTGTCATATGATTTGGAATACTATCCCCTCGACAGTTCTGTCGACGGGGATAACATTCCACCCTTCTAGAGGGACACGACATGTACATAACCTGAACCACGGTTAAAATTAATCAGAGCCTCAGCACCACAAAATGGATGCTGCCACCACAGACACAAGTCTGACCTCCTGCTGCTGGGAGTCCTTCCAGCGAGGGAGGCTTGGACAAAGGGTTTCCTGCCTTGGGAGGTGCGAGCACCACCCCAGACAGGATTTTGTGTATTGGTAGGACAGGGCTGAATAGAATCAGACATGCCCGGGGCACACAAGGTGTCCTCGTGCATAAGCCAGTCCAAACCGGTCCTGGGGCTTTCCAGCCCAGTCCTGGCGGGGAGCTGGACAAAGGAAAGGGGGTGTTACCGTCCCCCATCCTGGTCCCACCCGGAGGAGGGACCTAGCAGGTGATTCACCCCTCAGATTGGGAATAAGAGTGGGAGCAGTGCCATAGCACCTCAGATCATCCTGAATAGACTTGAAACTAAGAAGTTGACTGGACTTCGACATTCTGCTGCACAGAAGACTGAAGAGCATCTCCCTTGTGACCTAGGAGTGGCCACCCTGTGAACACAGGCACCATCCAGCAACTCAACGTCTGCTTTGCCGCTGCCTCCTGCCGGAGCCCGAGCCCAAAGCCTGATGAGACCCAGACTGCCAGACTTCTCACAGCCCGATTCACAGTTCCTGCAAAGGAGGGACCTGTGGAGGCACCGAGAGACGTGGGACCGGAAATCTTGAAAGATCCCCAAGAAGCTGACTGCGCAGCTCCCGAGGCACCCTTGATGCTGTGCTTTGGAGTTTAAGAAGCCCCACAACCGAGCAGCCTTTGCACTGAAGATCAGCCCCCCAGCATCTCCACAATCTGCGTGGGGCCCTCTTGCATCGTGCCACTCGATGCGGCATCCTGGCCACTTGCCACGTGGTCAGCGGCCGTCTTGGTAACAAAACCTACAATTTACACTGTGGGTCTGGTTGCTCCAGACTTGCCCTCGCTCCTGTAAAAAGGAGCACCCGCTCTGACCTTGCTGGTCCCAGTGGGAAGCTTGCATTGATTCCTGCATGTCTTGCATTAGCCAAGGCCTGTTTGCTCCGATCAAGAAGCCGACACCGCCAACAGCTAGAGCTTTTGTGAGACAGCTCATAACCAATGCCTGGATGTCCTTGACCTCTTCGTGTCCACGTGGCTGCAGAGACAATCTTCACCTCATCGCCTGTTTGCACCGACATCGCCTGGTTCCATCCTGGTTCCACGGTAGTCACTGGCTAGTGACTTTGAACATTGTCCCCTCTGCTTTCAGGTCTTCACCACTTCAGATCCACCCTTGGATCCACCGGAACTCTTCTCGTCTCGACGCCTGCAGCATCTTCACCTCCAAGCACCATCGACCTGCGTGACGAAACCCGGCACTACTTCGCACTTGTGCACCCGCGTCCTGTGGGTGAGGTAACTCAGCAACGCCAGTGTTCCTACACTGGTACATACCTCTAGTGCCTAGGTCTAAAGTTTTGTCCTTCTAGGTCAGCCGGAAGGTTCCTTAAACACTGACTTTGTAACTTTTATGCACCATTGACTTTACATTGTTATATGCGTGCACTTTCCGCACTGCACCCGAGTCCCGCGGGCCTTTCCCGACTTCTTCACTGTTAGTCCCGAACAGCTCCAGCGTTTCCCCAGGCCCTAGGCCTACTTCCTTTCAGCTAGGTGGTTCTTATACCACTATTTTAGTATATGGTTTAGGTGGCCCCTAGGGCTCATCCATATTGTGCAACTTTTGTATATTTAAACTGTGTTTTGTTTTAACGCATTTGCTTCTGTACTCATAAAGAGTATAGGGGATTTTGTAGTAAATAAATATATATATATATATTTTCAATATATATCTGTGTGGTGTCCTTTCATTTGGTATTCAAGGGGATTGTGTATGGTAAAACAGCTTGCTTCACATGCCTTTACAGAGTTTAGCCTAAGACTGCTTTGTCCACGCTACTAGGATAGCTGGTCTATAAGGTTGACTTACAACCAATCATCATAAGGGTTGCTTGGCATGGTACAAGGTGATCACTAGAACTAGTGAGCATCATATACCTGGCCAACTTCTCACAGTCGTTATTACTCGAGTGGAAAGCGATCATAACCCACTTATTGTTACAATGGCTGGGTTGTTTGGAGAAGCCCCATCTAACAGGGTAGAGGCAGGGGCCAGTGATCTGGTACTGTCTAATGACTCTCGCGGCTCTGCAATGGGGTAATGTTTTAGAACATTCGGAAACTTTGCTAGCTATGAATAGCGAGGTAGACAAGGTAGTAGAAGTATGGGGAAGTAGTGAGGGAAGCCAGGCCCCGTTGTCCTATATAACCAAGATGCATACCACGCTCTTTGACCGATTACAGCTATTCTTTTGTAAACCTGCTAGTTCTAAGAAAGGCAGAAACAAGAAAGCTGAAGGGTGGTTTAACATGAAATGTTGGCACTCACGGAGGGCATTGGGGGTAGCCTTAGGTGCTGGGGATCCAGTAAGTGTAAGGTTGGCGCGGGACTCATATAGCAAAGCAGTCAAGAAAGCCAAAAAACTCTGGGACCAGGCATGATGGCAGGAGCTTAAGGAAGCATGCAAATCTCGCAACCCTAAATTATTCTGGGATATGTATAAGTGGGATGGGGGGGTGGCCAGAACCCCCGCAGAATAATGTTGCCCACCACTTATGGGTTGAATACTTCAAACCTCAGTATGCTTCCCTGGATGATGAGCGGATCACTGATCCGCTCGAGACATACATTTTTTACTAGTGGGATATTTTCACTAGTGGATGTGGATAGGACGCTAGATACCATCACACCAGGACGTGCCCCTGGAACTGATAGCATCCCTGCGGATGTTTTCCTATACCATAAGCCATCTTGGTGTTTGTATATTAGACATATAGTGAATGCAATTGCTTGTGGTGCTCCAATCCCGGCTTCCTGGAAAGGGGTTGAGATAATTCCAGTTTTTAAGAAGGGTGACAAATCTGTAGCAGCTAATTATAGGCCAATTAGCCTTATAGACTCCATTCAAAAGATTATGGGTAGACTGATTTTACAAAAACGTCAGTCATGGATGGAAGATGAGCATATCCTTACCCCACTGCAGGCGGGTTTTCGACCCCTCACAAGCACAATTGACCGGTTTCTACCGTTTTATTAATATCTACTGGAAGACAGTGGTTCTGGGGAAAGGGGCCCTGTATGCGTTATTTGTGGACCTGAAGGCAGCCTTTGACCTAGTGCCATGATGCAGGCTGTGGCGTGTCCTAAGTGAGATGGGGATGTCTCCCGAATCGTTATCCTTGATCGTCCGCCTACATGAGGGTAACCATGCATGTGTCCGGTGGGGGGCCAGGGGTGAGGTTACCGAGTCATTTGCCGTGAACAGGGGAGTGCGCCAGGGATGCGTGCTTGCACGTACTCTTTTCTCACTCTTCGTAAACGGGGTAGCCGATTTCCTCTCAGTGGTCCCCTCCGATGCCCCTTTGCTGGAGGAAGAATATATACCGATCCTCATGTTCACGGACTAAACTTTGATTATTGTCAAAACACCCAGTGGTCTGCAAAAAGCCGTCAGCAGGTTTGAGGAATTCTGTTCCAATCGGGGCCTAGTAATTAACACGGGGAAGACAAAGTTCATGTCTTTAAATGAGCATAGATCATTTCGGGGTAAGGTATACATGAATAATGCTCCTCTCGAAAAAGTCGATGCCTTCACCTACCTGGGAGTTACGTTACAGGCAGACTTGAGGTGGTCAAACCAAATTGATGTGGCCACATTAAAGCATAAACAACAGGCTGGGATCCTTGCAACTAAATTTAAATCCTCCCTCTCCAAACCGATTAGCCCATTGATGGAGATCTATGGCATGAAGGTTTCAAGCTCCGCTCTGTACGGAGCCGAGCTATGGGGGTTTACTAATTTATCCACCCTAACTGCAGCTGAAAACTCTTTTATGTGAAAGGTTACAAGTGTTCCAAAAAGTACACCAATGGGCCCGTTACTGCTAGACCTGGGTAGGAAAGCAGTAAAGGAATTAGCAAAACTTTGCCCCCTTTTATATTGGCGAAGACTGTGGTGTACGGTTGAACTCTCACACTATGCTAAGGGCATCAAAGATGTAATGGCTCGCTTCCATAAGGTTAAATGGCTGAGAGAGATTAGGTCGTTGTTGGTGAACCTGGGCCTGAGTGAACTATGGAATGATCCCCTTAATGCTCCTTTTCCCTCAAAGAAGATTTTGAAGGAGATGTACTGGGATTTGATAATGATTACAGCATGTTCTAGTGGTTCAGTAAAGCATTTGACAGGCTGGTTTCTAGAATTTAAGTCAAGGCCGGCATTAGAACAGTACTACAGTACTAGGACGCCATTGAGAAACCTTTTGACAGGAAGCTGTATTTCCAGTTGAGGGTTGGTACCCTTCCTGTTAGGGCATTCACTAGCAAAGGGCCAGGGGCCGCCGAGAATGTATGCCCAAGGTGTCAAGGTAGACAAGAAACGATCAGTCACCTGTTGTTTTTTTGCCCATTATACAAGAAACCTTGTTGTATGTGGATTATACCCATTTGCAAGCTGCTGGGTTTTAGGAGGCATGAAGAGGTGCTCAGAGTCCTTACAACGGATCCAACACTACCAATATCAATCGCAATGGCCAAGTTTTTGGGTTGGGCCTGGTTTATCCGATCTAGGGCGTTTCCCCAGGCCCATCCAAATGATTATCAGTAATGGTACCCTGTATCATTAGTAATGAACTGGAGTTATTAAATGCTGGTGGCTCAATGTTGATTTTTATGAAACTGTATATTTTAAACCAAAAAATTGTTGTAAGATTCTTTTTATTCAGCAGTTATCAAATGTTTAATACTTTTTAAAAATGTTTTCAGGTCTGGAATAATTATGTATTTTAATCTGTATGATTGTAATATCTATGTTGAGCTTTTATGACACACCTGTTGAATAAAGTTATTGAATTGAATTGGACAGGTACTGTTGAAGAGAGAAGAATCTCCCTTTAAACTGCTACCTCTGCCCATTGAAAGGGTCAGAAGCCCACTAGGGAACAATTATTTGGGGTTTCCATAAAGGGCATGGTCATGCCCCTACCACGACAAAATGGGGCATATGTCTTTCTACCCCAGGGAGGCTTATAGGAGTAATTACCCTGATCTGCCCCCAGCAGTGCAGAAAGCCCACAAGATGCAAGGGAATGTTTAAAAAAATATAGGTGTGGGGGCTGACCACCATGGTCATGGCAATGCCCCCAACCCCAATTAAATGGGCCATCTGTTTTTCTGCCTCACAGGATGCTGATATGGGTAATTACTCCCGGTCCCAGAGGCAGCAGAAAGCTCACAAAATGCCAGGGAAAGTTTTTTTTTTTTTAATAGAAAGGATGTGTCCTCCCACTATGGGCATTGCCATGCCCCACCCCACCCTAACTAAATGGAGCAATAGTCTCTCTGCTGCCCCCTTGGGTCAGATGGGGTAATTACCTCAGATCTTCCCTCCAGGGGCAGATACACCACTAAACACCATGGAAAGCTTTTCTTTTTTAAAGAAATATTAGGGCGGGCTGCCCACCAAGGGCATGGCCATGCCCACGGCTCAACTAAATGAGGCATCCATCTTTCTGGAGCCCCAGGAGGCGGATGGGACTAATTACCTCTGATCTGCACCCCACTAAATTCCAGGGAAATAGTTTTTTAAAGAAATATAGGGGTGGGGTCTGCCCACCATGGGCATAGCTATGCCTCCACCCCCAAAACAGAGCAGAGAGTATTTCTGTCTCCTGGGCTGGGCAGATGGGGTGATAACACCCCAATAGGCTCATAGCAGCTCACTAGACCCTAGATACTGCATTCAGGGTATATTTTAGAGGGAGCATCCCCCCTTGGGCGTGGGCTGTGCCACCCACCCCAGGGAAGAATATACTTTGTGCCTCTCCAGGCAGGTTACTAGGATATTCAACTCCACTCTGACACCTACCCCAGGGGGTAGAAAACCCAGTAGACACCAGAGATTTCAAAATGGTACCAAAACAAACAAACAAACAAAGGAATGGGGTGGTCTAACCTGGAAATAAACTATACCCTTGCCCCAGTAGGGACAATAGTGTCTCCACATGCCCTTATGGGCAGAAAGTAGGCTTGTCTCAATTGAGGAGGTTGCCCCAAATGTGCCTCCGAGGGGGTCCAACTGACACCAGGGATTTGTGCCTCTCCAGGCAGGTTACTAGGATATTCAACTCCACTCTGACACCTACCCCAGGGGGTAGAAAACCCAGTAGACACCAGAGATTTCAAAATGGTACCAAAACAAACAAACAAACAAAGGAATGGGGTGGTCTAACCTGGAAATAAACTATACCCTTGCCCCAGTAGGAACAATAGTGTCTCCCCATGCCCTTATGGGCAGAAAGTAGGCTTGTCTCAATTGAGGAGGTTGCCCCAAATGTGCCTCCGAGGGGATCCAACTGACACCAGGGATTATGCCTTAGGGGGCAAAGTGACTGTTGCACTTTCACATTGGCCACCCTTGCATCCCAAAAGGGACACTCCAGTCACCCCCCCCCCCCCCTCCCTTGGGTAGACAGGAGGCATACCCCCAATTCGCCCCCAAGGAGGCAGAAATCCTACTGCATGGCATGAACCTATATTTCTTTTAATAAAATGATGGGGTGGGTCTGGTGCATCCTTACATCAGACCACACCCTCTCCCCTAAAGCCTCAACAGTCTTTCTGCTCCCTGTTGAGTAAAACATCCTATCCCAATGACAAGTGAGGGGACCTTTGATTCCATTGGCTGTTGTTTTTGCATAGGGGCACGGAGAGAATGGTAAATCCTCAAAATGGTGAATGGCTGCACATTTTGTGGGCTTGGACAGGCTGTCATCTGGAAAAACCTACTAAACCTAGACATCCATGGAGTCCAGGGTGGTGTGCTTCACATGGATTCTCACCATGTTCTTACCAATAATGCCCTCCAAACCTCAAACGTGACTAAAAACCCCCATTTTCCTTACATTTATGTGAGGAAAAGTTCTGGAATCTGAGCGGAGCCACAAAAGTCCATCCACAAACCTTTTCCCCAAGTCTCCTGCTAAAAATGGCCTTACTTGTGTTGGTCGGTCAACAGACCCTGCCCCTAAAATCCCTGTAGCTGTGCGTGGAGAAATCAGCAATAGCAGCAGCTGTCGGATCTGGGGCCGAGCTCAGTTGCCACCCATTGAAACCTACCAACCACAGACATTTTTTAAAACTAGACAACAAGGGGATTCCAGAGTGGTGTGCCTTGTTTGAATCCTGTGAGGTTTTCTTACTCAAAATGCCCTGCAGACCTGAACCTTTAGCCAAATTCATACATTTTTCTTCCATTTTTGTGATGGAAACTTCTGAAATCGACTTGAATTAACAGAATCCTTACCACCCAGCATTACCCCACTTGTACCAATAAAAATGCTGTGCCACTTGTGGTTTGAACCCAGTGCCCATGAAATAAATGGATCAAACCAAGGTCAACTGGAGTTCCATAGCAAGGGCTCTTATTGACCTTGATTTGCTCCATTGATTAATAATTTCAGGCCAGATTTGAGGCTTGCAGTTCATTGTGGTAAGAAAACCTCAAGAGAACTATGCAATGCACAACACCCTGGAATCCCTTAGTTGTCTAGTTTCTAAAAATGTATGTGGTTCTTAGGTTTGCAAGGGTGGCACCACAGCATGTCCCCAAATACCACACCTATACCAATTGATTATGAACAAAGGTAGTGCTGTAGGACCTTTTGTGTTGTGGTCTCGTGGCCCAACCACACAAGTGGGCTACTGTTCTTATTGGGTGAAATGTGGGAACTAGGGGTGGTAGGATATTTTTGGCACCCCACAGATTTCAAAACATTTTGTCAATAAAATGTGTTTTTTAAGTTTGATGTTTGCAAGGGCTTCTGTGTAAAATCTTCTAGCGAGAGCCACACAAGTCCTACACCCCTGGACTCCCCTAGATGTCTAGTTTTTAAAAATGTGCAGGTTCACCAGGTGTCCCAGGTACAATTGAGCTAAGGCCCACATCCACAGCTACCCACTTTGCAAAAAAAGGGTTCGTTTTGAGTGAAATGTGATGTATCCTTGTTCTCTTTTTAGCCATATCCTGACATGAGCACTAAGCCCACCACACAAGTCAGGTACCATCTATATTGTGAGACTTCCTGAGGGAATGCTGGGTGGAAGGAAGTTTGTGTCCCCACATATTCTAGAACTTCCCATTGTAGAAATGTAGGCAAATGTGTAAGAAAGAAGACATTTTGAAAAACAGTCTCTAAATTATATGCTGGTACCGGTACCCATAAATTCTAAGACATAAAAATACCATTGCTCCTAAACTCCTAAACTCCTAAACTCCCTATCATGTGGCCATTACAGAAATACATAGGTTTCCTTGATACCCATTTTTCACTCTACAAATGTCACCAAATGAATTGGTCTTTACTCTACCCAATGAAAAAAGAATATACAGTGCAGCTCAGTTGCTGGTTCTGGGTACCCTGGATTCTTGGAGAACCTACCAACCCTACAGATGTACTGGTATATTGCTTTTGGAAATCGGCCATCATGACAAAAAGTTACAGATGAAAATCTTGTCACAAATGCCCATTTTTATCCAACTCATTTTCAATATTTCTTTATTTAAACCATTTCTTTCTTTCGGAAAACCTTGAGCAATACACACATCTGACCATTTGCTGAATTTGTACTTTTGTCTACTTTTTAGAAATCTATATCTTTCCTGGATCACCATTGGGATTCACCACTAATTGGAAGTAGGTTAAGAGCGGAAAAATATAGAAAAATGAGCTACCTCTTTTAAAGATGCCAGAAACTGTGATGAAAAATGTGTTTTTCTCATTCAGCTCTGCATATTCCTAAAATCTAGGAACCGCAAACAGTTTGTTGATGTAATATTTAGGAAAACCACCAGATATTTCATCCTGAGCACTCTTTTCCTATATTTTCCCCAAAATTCAAAATGCAGCTGTATTTTGTCTATTTTCCCGGTCCTCTTCAGGAGAATCCACAAACTCTGCATACCTTGAGAATCCGCAGGATTTTGGAGAAAAAGGGTGCAAATTTGGCATGGACACCATATATGGAAAAATGATATGGTGCCTTAAGTGCAACCTACGTCCAATAGCCAAAAAACAACATGGAGAGGGAAAGGCCCAGCATCTAAGGGGTTAATCATTAAAGTCGCTAGTGGTTGTGGAACAATACTGACATTCTTTATTGATAGTTATTGCATTTACACATGGTTATTAGTGCTGTGATAGTATTTTTGACATGTGCATTATTTGCCTTTTATTGTGGTGACCTTTGATAAAGCCAATATTCTTATCTTATATGATGTGTTAACCCCGGATACAGCAAAAAGGCTTACCATATATGTTATGGTGGCCCTTGTATGTATTTATTGCTTATTGAGCGCAGCTGTCACCCAAAGGGTATCCTGGCGCTGAGACCTGACCATGCATCTATTAAAAAAGCTACATTACTCTGGGGAACAAGTAAGTTTTAAGGTCCTTTTTAAAAGTAAGCAGATCAGGGCAACTCCTTAATGCCAGGGGGAGAGTATTCCACAGCGTGGCAGCCGTAAAACTGAAAGCGCGACCACCCATTCTCATTCTATTGATTTTAGGGACTTTTACCAGGATAAAGCCAAGAGGGACTGGCTTAATTTAAAGTAACAACCCCTTGTATTTTGATGTGCTGTCAGGTATAGATAGGGAGTACTGTGATTGAGAGGGTGATGATCTTTTGGGGGGGGGGGCAGTCAAAGGTGATTTCATAATATAATCTAAGGTAATTCTATCTGCCATATGTATACATTTGCGAATCAATGTGTAGTATTTAGCACTGTGTGTAAAAAATGTACTTTTCTTTTTTTAAAGAAAAAGCACTGACCGGATAATCATATATTGACTGTTATTGTTGCGTGCCAGCAAACAGTGATTAGTAGCCCACACCTCCTCCCACGGGTAGGCTTTGAACTGCTCTGCTTTGCTACCCAGAGAGAGTCAAGAACTACAATGGGGTGCTTGGTTCAAAGTAAGGGGAAATTGTGGACCGATTACTTGTACAGGCCTCGCACCCTACACGACTAATAACCAATTGTATGCACTGTAGCTCCACTCCCCTCAGGCTAATCTCCATTTCCCCAATACAATGTTACTTTTATTTCTGCAGCTCTCCTCTTCATGTGCCATCGCTTCTATTCGTTGCCCCCCTTATTTTTCCAGCTCCCCTTCTCTAAGGCCATTATCTATCTCCTTTATACAATGTCTCCCTCACCACTGCAGCTTCCTTCCTTTGAGCCCAGTCCAAACCCTAAATGACTTGCATCCTCAAATAGGACATTCCAATGGACAGGGTTAGGAGTGTCAATACCCCTGAATCTTTTGATAGTAATTACTGATTGCTTCCTAGAAAAATAATGTCATTAAGAGACAGGCAAACATTCAGAATACAACCATATTACCCATCTTTCTTGCCAGACACCTACATCCAGTGGTAATACTGTGAGTTAATTAAACTACAACAGCTGATATTTACAACTGGATTTCATAACTGTCACCTATGAATGCAATTGATTAAAATCTGAGGTACAGTAAAAGTGGGGCAGAAATCTGATGAGCGCACATTTTAGGGTACAGCCGGCCACTGAATGAGTGTCCTACTTTGGTGCAAGGAGACTTTCGTTTATTCTCGACTCATTGGCTTAAAGCTTTAGTTTAAGCCAAACAGCCCGACCTGGATTCCTTTTGTCAGCCAAACGCCAGCTATTTAAATGGAGCCGACTTTTGACTTCTAAACTTGGCTACGTGACTTAGAGCGAGTCAGAAATATGCACGCAGAAGACTTTCTAATGTCAAATGTATGTCATGGCTCAGAAAAGCAGCTTGACATTTCTTGCATTCTTCGAAAAAAGGACATATCTCAGCAGGTTCCCCTCTTCCCCAACACAGGGGGTGTTTTCATCTATGCGGGAAGCACTCTGAAATATTACCAGATTAAAAGCTCTTTATAAATGCATGATGTAAGTGCAGTGATCAAAAAGAAAGAACACCACGAAATAAATAGTTAAAGACCTCCAATGCGCAAAATACATAAAAAGCACAATCCCCACACGCTGCCAGTGATGCAAAGGCTTCTAGGCTGCATTTGTTCAATGACTGCCATCGGTTGACTTTAGCGCCAGGCTGTCTTTATCTGGAAACACTTTCTGGGTTGACATTGAAATATAGGAGCAGCGGATGTGACAGACTTTTTAATGGAAAATGTGCCTACATATGTCTCCTGCCAGCAAATCTTTTGATGCGATCAAACTTTTCAGCTACAAGTTACAGCATGAAATGAGATATCATTTTGTTGGTTTTCTCACTTTTCATTTTTAATAGTATATTATTTTTTTAGGGATATAAAGCGTTGTTCTTTTGTAAAAAAACAAAAAAAAAAAAAACATTTGCATAGCATCCATCTTTATAATGATACCCAACATCTGTGCTCAGCCTTCACACCACCTTTAGTGCGATGGGTCTTCAGTGCTTGAGCAAGTCTTGCCTGATGACAAGGAGCCTTTTTTGGGAGGGTGGGGGGCAACATTCTAGACAGTGGTATCAAATCTGACAACTTTGAAATTAATATTACCGTGTGAGGAAGGAGTGAGACCTTTAAGGGGCGGGGTCTGGTGTGGAGGAGAGCTTTGAGGCCATCACCACTGGCCAACAATGGAGGGAGTGAAAGGGCAAGAGCGGCCTGAGGCCAAAACCTCGGACATTCCCTGGAGGCACCTCTAGTAAAAAAAAAAAGATTACAGAGGCTGTCGCCTGTATCCTGTAGAGGTTGTCAAATACACTATGGACGTGGGCAGAACCTCCAAACAATCAGCTTAAATCCTGCTCTGTAGGTGTTTCTAGGTCACCCTTTGCTCACCATGTGATATTGGCTCTTCAATTGGAGACATGGGGGCATATTATCAAGGAACGGAGTTAAAAATTATCGCCGCTTTAGTGGCAGGAAACTGCAGCTAAAACGGCGATAATGGGCTTGATAATATACCCTTGAGAATTCCAATAGAAGCCCATGTTAACACCAGAACATGGGCTTCTATTGGAATTCTCAAGGGCATATTATCAAGCCCATTATGTCCATGAGTTTGCTGCCACTAAAGCTGCGATAATTTTGACGCCGTTCCTTGATAATATACCCTCAAGTGAAAAGAGCTCATATTGCATGATACAAGGTGGCTCTGTGTGAGTGAATAGGTCTGTATCTCAGTTAGTAGGAAATACATGTAGTCTTGGTCGTGATATTACTAGGTGATCTCTGTAACTCTAGAAATGTAGGAAAAACCCCTACAGAAAAGACAGATGGGCATATTATCAAGGGGGTTTATCTCCGCTTTTTTGGCTTTAAAGGCCAAGAAAGCGGAGATAAAATGATCTCCCTATTACCTAGCTGTCGCTAACACCAGTTAGCGACAGCTAGTAGGAGATAGCGACCATCTTGGGCCCTACTTTGCATGTCAGTGATATTTATCACTAATGACATGCAAAGTGAGCGTGCCAAGATGTTAGCGACTGGAAACAGTCGCTAACATCGCTATCTCCTATTACCAACTTTTGGAGATATTAGCGGTAAGCGCAAATATCTCCAAAAGCTAACACCTGCCCTGAGCAGTTCTTAGCCATGTTATCCAATGGGAGGTGGATAACATGGCTAAGAGCATTTGCTCGGTAATGCATGAATATCGCTGACTTTTGAGCGATATTCATGCATTTCGGCTGATTTTTATCGCTTAGGAGATAAACCTTGATAATATCAAGGCTCCTAAGCGATAAAAATCGCCGCAGCTCGGCGATAAAAATATTGCCGCTAAGCCAACCTAGCGATAATTACTGCTAGTTGTTGGTAATATGCCCCAGAGCTACTGAAGTGTGAAGGACAGTTTTAAACTCCTGAATGCTGGACGTCCGGTGCATATACAAGTACAACAAGTATGTCATTCACTTGCTGAAAAGGATATTAAGCCATCCGTCAAGTTGAAAGAAATTATATAGAAGGGCATTCCCAGCTAAACGTGAAAATCAAATTGTGCGAGTTACTGTATCAGATGGCCTCTGACATGCCTAATAGTGTGAAGGGCAGACCAGGCAGTTACTGCAGACTGGCGACTGCACTATTGTGCACAGAAGGAATTATGGGGCATATTACCAACGATTAGCGATATTTATCGCTAACTAGACTTAGCAACACATTTTTTATTGCTAAGCATCGCCGGAAATTATTGCTGAGATAACGTGCTATTAGCAACGTTTATCTCCAAAGCGATAAATGTTCCGGCGATAGCGTGAATATCGCTGAGAATACAGCGATATTCACGCATTATCGACAAAATGCCCTTAGCCATGTTATCCACCTCCCATTGGATAACATGGCTAAGAACTGGTCAGAGCAGGCGTTAGTTTATGGCGATAGCGGCAATATTTCGATCGCTACGCCTGCCTTGCTAATAGGCGATAGCGACGTTAGCGACTGCTTTCAGTCGCTAACAGGTTGGGTACGCCCACTTTGCATGTCATTAGCGATAAATATCGCTGAGATGCAAAGCGGGACCCAAACCGCTCGCTATCGCCTAAAGCTGTCGCTAACTGCTGTTAGCGACAGCTTGCCAATAGAGCTATAGAATTATCGTCGCTTAGCGGCGATAATTGCCTATTGCCCTGCTTGGTAATATGCCCCTATGGGGCTTATTTACAAGGCCCTTGCATCACTCTTGCGTCTTTTTTAACATGAGAAAATGACGCAAAAGTGGCGGAAGGGGCTTGTAAATCTGTTCCCTGTATTTTTGCTACTTTTGTTGAGTTACATGCAGATCATAATTTCTAAACCATGCATCTTGTTATATTTTCACACAATGCAATGACGTTTAGGAAATGTACCTGGAAATGACACCATGAGAAATGTGTACACCTTCAATTTCAAGAATGTCCAGGTATTTCTCACGTATTCCCATGTGATAGAAGCTTGTTGGTGCATTTTATTACATACTCTTGTTTAGGTACGATATTCATGTACAATGCTGTCTTACAACTATTAGTCTAAACCCACACATTTGTGTTGCTTTCGTTGCTTTTGTACATATTCCTCTATGAAAATTGAGCAATTTTCCTGTTTAAGAAAAAATAAACTCAAATCTTGGATATATATATTTTATAGTACCCAGATCTACCCCCCCCCCCCCCTGCGCAACTTCCGTGAACATTTTACGGTTGTGCCATTGTGATATAACGCACTTTCAGCAGGTTTCCTGCATACTGGGGATTGTGTTACTGATAGTGCACTGCGAATAAACTCTGGAATTCACTCTGTTCACAAAGATTTTTTTTTAAACTTGTCCAAGGAGTTCAGTCCAAGTCCTGTGCAGTCCATGGTGGAAATGGCAAAGCTAGTAAACACTCATATCCTAGGTAAATGATGTACCAAAGGCATGATTTGCACAACTTTCAGAGCTTTAGGTTTTCGAATGAAAATAACATAATAATATCATGTCTTCGCGATTTTTATCTTGCAAAATCGTATGAGTATTATTACAGTCATAATTATCCAGATTTGTACACACTACTATGGGCCCCAGCATTAATATTTGTCTGGTCTAGCAATAAACCCACAACAATATTGTCAGCTACCCCTATGACTGTGCGTCCCTTAAAAAGTAGGTTATTTGAAGCTTTGTTACCTTATGCATCATAGGACTTAAAAGGGTCCTCCAGCACAATACATGTCAAAATCCAAGCTGACATCATCAAACAATACAGCATTCTAAAAAAACTATTGTTTGTGCTTGTTAAAAATGCATTACATGCTAAAAAGAGCTTGTGTCTATACAATTGAGAACCACTTTCATGACCTGTGCCACCTAAGTGTGTTTGCGTAAATTGCACCTCGTAATTGGAGTGAATGCTGAGGCCTAGAACTCACCAATTGAGCTCAAAGGAAAAAAATCTCAGAGAACTGAAAAGGCTTTTAACTCGACGTCGCAATGCAAAGCCAAACGACACCAGGCTCATTCAACTGTCAGTAATACAAAAAACACATTTTCAAGTTGCCATTATTTCAGCAGCTAAATTCCAATCAACCCACACGCACAATCCATACGAGATCTTGCAGGCTATGTATTGATGGTGGGCCAGTCTGACAGCGGCTCTGGGGCGCCCGTAGGTACTGGTTAGGGCTTTAGCATTGTCACAGAGGCAACCAATCAACCCATAGAGTTTGGTAGTCCAGCATTCGCACACTCACAATGAATTCAAAAATAAAAAGGGTACATACAGTTTAAGGATTGTCACGAAATCTGCCTGTCACTATAAATTGTCATGCACGTTATTTTTCATAGTTATATACAGCACATGGCAATTCACTCCCACATCATGTGCATTAGCATAAAGCACCAGGGGGCAGAGTTCTCAAGCAGTTGCGTCTTCCTTTCATCTGGGTCTTTCCAGGATGCCACTGGGGACACCATGTTCATCTCACAGGCAAGCCAGTCATGGTGCCTGTGACAGGTACTGGGTTGCATCACCAACAGAGTGCACCAGTTGATCACCATACCACAGTCACTGGCAGAAAGGCATTCGGTGCCGTGGAAATTCTCTGCCAAAGCCCACTTTCATAGCAGATACCGCTGACGCTATCAATGTGCAAGCTGTCTACAAAGACAGGGGCTTTTTTACAGATGTGTTACCATACCTTTCCTGGATGCATGCCTGACAGGTACTGTTAGACCTGGCATCTTTGACGTAGTTTCCCCAGACTTTTTGCCGACTTTGTTTTTGCTGGTTCTAGGAATCTGGGCACTTTACCACTTCTAATCAGTGCTAAAATGCATGTGCCCTTTACTTAAAAAATTATAACATTGGTCTATCCACAATTGGCATATTTGATTTACACATTAAGTCCCTAGTAAAATGCACTACATGTGCCCAACGCCTGTAAATCAAATTCTACTAGAGGAGTTGCAGCACTGATTGTGCCACCTACTTAAGTAGCCCTTTGCACAAGGCTCAGGCCTGCCACTGCAGAGCCTGTGTTTGCAGTTTTTGTTCAAATCTGTTTTTATTGTGAACACAGCGATAAGCCTACAACCCCGTGTAGAGGCCGGCCGCGCAGTAAAGAATTGAAAGGCATAAGTAACCAGGGGAGGTTGGAGCATTAACACAGCGCCCTGCCTACAACCCCCAGGAGGGGCCGTCCGCGTGGCTTAGGGGCAGTGATGGCCGAAGGCAACCATGCGCTGATGTTGTACCGTTGTGCGGGGGAGGCGCATGTGGGAGTAAAGGCAGTAGTGTCACGTTTTCCAAAGGCCCAACGGGGCCCAAACTACCCCATAGAGGGGCGGAATCCAGGGCGGCAAGTAGGAAGGAAGAAAAAGTCGGAAGAAGAGTGAGCAGTAGCGAGATGAAGAGTGGAGTGGAGCCCGGGGGGGAGGACTGCAGTCGCCGGCTGGGGGCTAGAGGACGCAAACTGGTGAGCTGAGTGGGAGAGCGCAACAGCGCCCGCGCTGGGGGAAGCAGCTAAGGGTCTAGCCTGCCTGGATCAGCAGGGATGAGGGCGTCCTCAAATAGCTGCAGAGCGCGCAGCCGGGGGGGGCATGTGGCGGGCATAGCTGATGGAGCACAGATGGCGCACAAGGGGTTCCCACACTGCCTTGAAGCGTACCCCCCTCGATTGCACTCGGGCCGTAAGCAGCTCCATAGTCAGGACCTGCCAGAGGCGCACAAACCAGGAGGCTATCGGCGGTGCCTCAGCCCGCTTCCAATACAGAGCAATGAGTTGCTTAGCAGCGCCTAGCATGTGAAGGGTGAGGATCCAGTCGCTGCGCGTGAGGGCCCTAAGCGCAGGGGGTCGAATGCCCAGCAGGAGCGTTCAAACCTCCTCAGGTAGGGGAAAACCCAACACCTTCTTAATGTGACTGAGGACCTCCTTCCAAAAGACAGCTAGGGTAGGGCATGCCCACCAGATGTGTACGAAGTCGCCAGTCGCAGTGCCACACCTCCAGCACAGCGGCGAGGAAGTAGGGAACATTTTGCTGAGTCTTAGGGGGGTATAGTACCATTGCGTTAGCATCTTGTATGCGTTTTCCCTCTGCGGGATGCTGCGATAGGTTTTAGGGATGTCAGTCCATAGCCGGGCCCACTGAGAGGGTGTGATATCGGCGCCGGTCGCCGACTGCCATTGCCTCTGGTAGGGATGCGCAGGCGGGGCGGTGGGATGTTGCAGGATGTTGTAGATCTGGGAGATAAGCCGTTTCAGCCCCCCGAGGGAGCGCGCCAATTTCTCGAATGGTGTGTATGCCCTGGTGGCAGCCTGGTACATATCGTCCCCCATAGTCCAATGGCGCAGTTGGGCATACTGTAGGCTGGCGGTCGAGCGGAGGCCAAATTCTTCCCTGCAATCCGACCATGATTTAGGCGCCCCTCCAAGAAAGAGGTCCCCTACCACTCTGCAGTCCCCTTGTGTCCATCTCTCAAAAGCTCGGGTCTGGGCCGCAGGGGGAAAGTGCGGGTTACCTGCAATGGGGGTGTGCGGAGAGGGGAACGTGGTTAGGCCCTTGGACACTGCCACTCTGTCCCATATGTCAAGAACTGTTCTTGTTGGGATCGCCATGTACGCACTTCTGGAGCGCGCCACACGCGGTAACCAAGGCAGGTCCCATATGGTGCGTCCCGTGACCACCCGGTCCATGTGGAACCAGTGTTTGTCGCTTTCGCGTGCCCCCCATGCTATTACGAATCGAACGTGCGCCGCCCAGTAGTAGTGGAGGAAATTCGGGCAGGCGAGGCCGCCCCTGTCTCTCGGTTCCATCAGGACTTTCTGCGAAAAACGAGGTCACTTACCACCCCAGATGAAGGAAGTGAGGTCGCGTTGGAGACTTCTAATGCAGTGGAGCGGGATCGGGGTGGGTAGGCACTGAAAAACATATAGTATACGGGGGAGGATATACATCTTGACCGCGTTGAGCCGCCCTAGCCAGGAAATCATCAAGGGCTTCCATTTCCGCAGGTCCGCCAGGACTTCCTTGCGGCAAGATGCCCAGTTCCGCGTGGACCACGAATCCAGGTGGGGCGTTAGGTCCAGACCCAGGTATTTAATGTGGCCCTCCGCCCAGCGGTAGGGCGTAACCCCTTTCAGGAAGGTGACCTCTTCTTCGGGGACGGTGAGGTTAAGCACCCAAGATTTGGTGTGATTAATCTTTAGGCCAGACGCTTGTTCAAACAGTGAGAGGGCTCCGTGCACCGCCGGGAGGGAGTCCCGAGGGCGCGTAAGAGTAAGAATCAGGTCGTCCGCAAACAACGCTACTTTGTTGGTGCGTCCCCCGTGGGGGATTCCATGAATGTCAGGAGTACGCCTAATCAGCTCCGCCAGCGGTTCCACCGCTAGGGCGAACAGGAGCGGCGAAAGCGGGCATCCCTGCCTCGTGCCCCTGTGAATCGAGAGCGGCGATGTCAGTTGGCCGTTGACCCGAATTCTGGCTTGTGGTCCGAGATAGGGGGCCATGCACCTAGAGATCATGTTAGGGCCAAGATCTAGTTTCTGGAGGACCGCCCGCAAGAAGGTCCAGTCGACCCGGTCGAAGGCCTTTTCTGCGTCTAGCGAGAAGAGGCAAGCCGGTATATCCCAATGCTGTACCTTCCCCACTAGGTGTGCCAGTCTACGAACGTTATCGGCCCCCTGACGATCCCGAATAAATCCCACCTGGTCCGGGTTGACTAGCCCCGGCATGTACGGGTCCAGCCGTTTGGCCAGGATCTTGGTGTAGATCTTGAGATCAGTGTTCAGGAGGGCTATGGGGCGATAGGAGGCACACAAGTCGGGGTCTTTCCCAGGCTTGGGGATCAAGGCAATCTCCGCCAGGCCCATATCGGGAGACGGTCCAGTGGTGTCAGAGAAGGAGCCGTATAGTCGCAGTAGGTGCGGGCGGAGCTGGGTCAAGAATAGGCGGTAGAAGGCCAACGGTAGGCCGTCTGGTCCCGGGGTTTTCCCAGTGGGGAGGTCCTTGACAGCCTCTGTTATTTCCTCCTCCTGCAGGGGTCCCTCTAGCGTAGCTGCACATGCCGGGGACAGCGGAGACCCCTCAAAATCCGCGAGAACGGCCTCCCGTGCTTCCGCAGAGGTAGGCTCCTCTGCATAGAGGGAAGAGTAGTAGGCGACGAAGGCGTCCTGCTTGGCTTTCTCAGAGGTGGTGCAGGTGCCATCTTGCTTTTTGACATTGGCGATGTGGGCCCTGGCTGCACGCGCTCGCAGCCTGCCAGCCAGAAGGCGGCCAACTTTGTCCCCGCCCTCATAATAGCGTTGCTTGAGCGCCAGCAGGGAGTGTTCTGCTTTGTTGGTGCGCAGGGTGCAGAGTTGCCCCCTGAGGTTAGCGAGCGTTCTCTTAGACGCCCGCGAAGGGGAGTCCCGGTCCCGAGCCTCCGCTAGTTTGATATCACTAGCCAGATCGGTTTCCACCTTGAACGCCTCCCTCCTCCGCGCCACCGCCAGGGAGGTAATGTGGCCCCGAATGGTGGCCTTGAAGGCATCCCAGACCGTATGGAAGGGCATGGCAGGGGTGTCGTTAATCGCGAAATACGAGTCTATGGCGTCACGAATGCTGGCAACGTCCTCCGGGTCCCGAAGGACAGTCGGCGGGAGCACCCATCTGCGCTCACGTGTGGCACGGGCCAGGGGGTCTTGCAGCAAAAGTTCCACATGGGCGTGGTCCGATAGGGAAATGTCGGATATAGCGGCAGCTAAGGAATCTCGAGCCAGTTCAAGGGAGGTGAAGAGATAGTCGATACGGGAGTATGTCCTATGGGAGTGGGAATAAAAGGAGTAGTCCCGGGTCCCCGGGTTGTGGTAGCGCCACACGTCCACGAGCCCCAGGTCTGTAAGCTGCGTTCTAAGGGTAGAGGACATCGCCCCCATGCCATTAAAGGAGGCTCCCGCTCGATCCAACTCAGGGTCCCACACTAGATTGAAGTCTCCGCCCAGGATCACGTTAGGGTCGCCTGATGGGAACTGGTCCCGCAGGAGCGCCTGGAGGTATTTGTCCTGCGACTGGTTGGGCGCATATACACATCCCAGGGTGAGTTGCGTGCACCCCATCTGCACCGTGGCTCGGAGGAATCGCCCGTCTGCACTCTTGAAGGGTTTCGTGGGTCCCCGTCTAAAGCCAGCCCTGCAGAGGATTGCCACCCCCGCCGTCTTGGTGTCAGAGGAAGCCCAGAACTGCGTGGGGTATCTAGGGTGCGCCATGCGCCTGGTGTCCCCCTTCAGAAGGTGCGTCTCCTGGAGGAGGATAATGTCAGGGGAGTGATGCAAGAGATAGCGCCATATCTGGTGTCGCTTGTTGGGGGAGTTGAGCCCTTTGACATTGAGTGATAGGACCTTCAAGGGCGCAGGGATGTTCGCAGTCATCGCGCTATGGGGGGACAGCGCCGCGCAAGAACCAATGAAGCAATCCCGCAAGCAGAGCAGCGGCCGTCTCATCCCGCCTCCAGCATGCCAACCCCCGTAGGTCCCACCATACCACCCCTCCGCAAGCGCGGGGAGAGAACAGGAAGAGAAGGCAGCGCGAGAGAAAAGTAGGAAGAAAAGAGAGAGAAGGAAGATAAAGGGTGTAGAGAAGAAGCACAATCAAAACAGGCCAACAGGGCCATTGTACATTGTCCCAGGTACTGGACATCCTCTACCCGAGGGTTCGGATGCACACAGGAATGTCACTTCCTACGGGACAAAGGGAGGGAGCGAGGGTCTGAGTGGGTGGAATGAGGTCCGGTAGTCTTGTGGCCCGTCCACCCCGCTGTCACAAGGAAGTCCGGGGGTACGTCGAGCCGGGGGGTCCTCAGGTCTGGACCAATCGCCAAGAGGGCGCCGAAGCACGTCGTCATGGAGTAGGGCCCGATAGGGGTGAGACCCATTGTCCTTTCCTCCTGTCCCCCTCAGGGGGGGGGAGAGTCATGGGGGGCAGCCCTTCAGAAAGGAGAGGGGTCCCAGCTCCGAGAATGGCAGAGTCAGGCCGCCGAGGCGTGATAGGACAGGTCCAAGCGGCCAGGTGGTGAGGGCATGCTCGGGGCAGCTAGGGTCTCTCTAAACAAGTTCAGATGTTGTCTGGAGTTGAGGGGCGGTCCCCTCCTTCAGTGCCGGAGACAAGAAGCTGGGAGGCCTGTTCCTCACGATCGCCCTCAAGGGAGCGAATGTGAGCGATGATGTCTTGCTTGGTCTGCGAGGCAGAGAGGCTGTCCACTGGGGGGGTCCGGCGGCGTTTGCGCACAGTGGACCAGTCTGAGCGCGGAGGGGCCCTCTCCGGGTGATGAGAGCGGGATGGGCTGTGATCTGGGGATCCCGGCATATCAAGCAGTTGCGCCGCTTCTCGGTAGGATCGGAGGGACCGTCTCTTACCTTCCCACCGAAAGATGAGGGCAAAGGGGTGACCCCACTGATAGGAAACGTTGAGGGCCCGGAGTCTCTCCGTGATCGGGCGGAAGACCTTCCTCCTGTGGAGTGTGGTGGGAGCCAAGTCTTGGAAGATCTGGATCTTGTGGCCTTCGTACCGCAGGTCTGGGTGGTCTCTAGCCGCCTTTAGTATGGCCTCCTTCTCCGTGAAGTAGTGGAGCCTGGTGACAATGTCGGGCAGGAGGCCCGCCTTGCTCCCCGCCCCAAAGACACGATGTGCACGATCAAGGCGCGGTGGAGGGGCATCCTCCTCGCCCCACACCGCCTGCAGGAGTAGGGCTACGTAGGCCATGGTATTAGTCCCCTCTTCTCCGAGTGGTACACCCCGTATGCGGAGGTTGTTGCGTCGTCCCCTGTTTTCCAGGTCCTCCTGCTTGATCTGGAGCTGGATATGTTGCTCTTCCAGAGTCGCCACCCTCTGCCAGATCTGCTCCAGGTCCTCGGTTCGGGAGTCAACCGTCTTCTCCAGGCCGTCAACCCGGTCGCCGAGGTCGGTGACCTCCTTGCGCAGCTCTTTGACGCATGAGTGAACCTCCGTCCTGAGGGATCCGATTTCGGACTTTAAGTCCGCCATGAAGGAGGACATGAAGGCCTGAGTCACCGGGGGGGAGTCGGCAGGCGGTAGGGGTTTCCCCCCTGTTGCTGGGGGGCCTCCGGAAGATGGCGGCGAGCCCGCCTTGCCCCACATGGAAGCCACTGACGCACCTCTGGTCGCCGCCGTTGGGGGGTCCGGCTTGTTCCCCTTGCCACGTGTCATGGTCCACTCTGGGCGTCGGAGGATGGTGGGGGGGGGCCAAGTTGTCGCGTGCAGCCCCCGGTCCGCGGTAGAGGAGAGTCCAAGGGAGGTCTCACAGGTGTCCCGGTGGGTCAGCAACCCAGGATCAGGGGCTCTAGGCCTCGATGCAGAGGATGGCAGGGTGTAGTAGGGTCTCCGCAATCCTGAAGCCGGACTGGCCTGATGTCAGCCTGCAAAGAGTGCCAGGGCAGCAGGGGGCCGGCATGCAGGAGGTCTGCGTGGGCGAGTGTGATGGCCCCGCTGGGGAGGTAAGGCGGCAAGGAGGCAGAGGGAGTAGAGGAGGCCTTTCGCCGGCAGTCTTCCCACGGTGGCTAAAGTTCAGGTCCCACGGGCTGAGGGCCTCCGGCGGCTGTGGCAAGACTCGGCCTCCCGCCCCCGCGTGAGTCAGGGCCTTCCCCAAGTGCGGAGCCTGGGCGGCCCCACCACCCTCAGCCGAGGCTCGCCAGGTCAGCAGGGCGGTCAGTAGCAGGGGGTCGTGTGGGCGTGCGGGCCGGCCACCCGCGCCCAGATGTTGCCCCACCAGCAGCCCGTCAAGAGGACAAGATGGCGGTCAGGGTTGAAGTAGGGCCCTCCCAGCGCCGGACCCCGCCAGGGGCAGCCAAGGGGAGGGGGCGGCGCGGGGGCTGCAGCTCAACGTGGTGGTCCCGCGACGGGTGCTTGATCAGGAGCTGGGGCTCGTGTGGGGAGAGCCTCCGACGTGCAGTCCGGGTCCGGCCTCGCTTTCCCGCCCAAGCCGGAGCCTCCCGTAGTCTCAGCGCTCGGGCGAGCCTGACCCCTCCAGGAACAGCCAGGGGGAAGGGGCGACGCAGAGGCTGCAGCCCACCGCGCCGGTCCCTCGGCGGATGCGTGGTCTGGGGCCGGGGCTCGAATGGGGAGAGCCTCCGGCGTTCACTCGGGGCCCGGCCTCTCTTTCCCGCCCAAGCCGGGGCCTCGCGTAGTATCCGCGCTCGGGCGGACGCAGCTTCTTCAGCCGGGGGGAAGCCCGGCGCCAGCAGTCTAGATGGTGCGCCCAGGTCGCAGTCGGTACCTCGGAGGGAGGCTCGCCACGCGGAGGGCCCAGGAAGGCACCAGCACCTCGCCAGCCTCTGGAATCAGCTCTGCGCCGGGAGAGTCGGGCCGGGGGACTCCTCGGCAAACCCCGCGGCAAGATGGCGGCCGGAGGCCAATCGCGGAGATCCCGGGGCTCCGGGCGCCCGCAGTGGGGGCCTCAACAAGAAGGACTCGCCTCCGGGAGGTGTCGCTGGATGGGCTTGTGGTAGTCGGGGGGGCCCCCAGGCAAAAGAGACCCCCGAGACGTCGCTTAATCAGGCTTAGGATACAGCGGGGCGACGGAGCTCACTCGAGACGCCACCGTTTACATCGCTGTCTCGGCCACGCCCCCCGTGTTTGCAGTTTTAAACTGCCATTTCGACCTGGCAAGTTAACCTACTTGAAGAAAACTGGAGCAACATTCCACTCCAACCGGACGCACATCTTACTCTGTTATATATTCACCAAAGTACTCCATGATTTATCCCATGTTCAAATTTTATTCCATATTTTCCAATTAGTCAGTCGATTTTGTCCAAATATACTTCCTGTCACATGGTGTGCACGTGGCAACCTTTTTTGAATTTTTTTAAGTTAATCTTCTTGCCAGGCCCAATGATTTCTCTTTATTACATATAGGTCAGCCATGAGGTAGGACGTGGACAACCCATGGGTAGGGTGAAGTGTGTTTAAAAAGCAGGACATTAACTTTTAAGTTGTACATGTTCTGGTAGTGAAATGCACTTAAACTCATTTTTCACTGCTGCGAGGCCTATCTCTCCCATAGGTTAACATTAGGATTGCCTTATTACATTTTATAAGTGTAATTTCCAATTGGGAAGAGATGGAAACCCAAATTTGGTGTCCCTGGACGTACAATTTAAAAACACAACTGATGGTGAAATTGTTTTTTAAATTACAGTTTTGAAAACGCCACAATTAGAAAGTTGGCATTTTCTTACTTAAACCATTTGGTGCCTTTTGCCTGTCTATGGAATATGCATTTAGCATGGGTGACAGCTGGCCTCCTGCATTCCCTCCAGACAGCCACACACAAAGGAAACAAAGGAAAGGTAGGTTGACTGAGCAGCTATCTGCATGTTGTTGGGTCATGCTGAGTAGGATGGGGGGTAGCAACTGACAATTTACACCAGAAAGGGCTATGTCTTGTCCCCATAAAGAGGATTGCATACCATTCTGGAGTGAGTCTGGAGCCAGAGTAGGAAAGGCAGGGCCTAGTGCACTTCAAATATTCTCTTTGAAGTCTTCCTACTTCAAATGCTCAACTAGGTATAAGTACTGGGCCTCTAACACATATAAATTAGAACACTTCTGGAACTGAGGCCATTATACCAGGAAGAAGCACTGATGTGCTGCAAGGAGTAACTGCCACTTTTTCTGAATTGCTTTGCTGTTTTGGCCTGTGGCCTGCTGCTTCTTGCCTGGGAGAGAGAAGGACTGGACCTGCCTATATCTCTACATCCTAAAACCTTAGTACTCTGCAAGGGCTTGCTGGCATGCTTCCTGTTGGACTTGGCCCTTAAGGCAGGTTCATCCCTAATCTTTTTGCTTTAGATCCGTGGTCTGTATGGATGATTTTCTGGTCTGTGCGCAGTGTGATTGGCTGGAGCTGGCTGGTGAGCCTGGTTCCAGGAAGGCTGGATGGGTCTGCCCGGTGGAGAGTGTGAGATTAGCATGTTGATGGCTTGGGAGGAGTGCACCTGGTCCCTGATGGGCCTGGACTTTCCCCAGACAATGCTGGCTCCACCCCCTGTGGTGCGACTGATGTCCCTAGCCCTGCCAGTGAATAGAGAGGGTGGTTGAGGTAAACAGAGTACTTCAAAACCAGCTGTGACTGGTTTTTCCCCCACCCTGCACCCATGAGACAAAGGGAATTTACTGTATGAGAAGGGGCTGTGTCCCCATACAATTGGTTCTTTGGTTTTCTTCCAGGATCCTTGCCAGAGGGGGCTGTTGCTGCTGCTGGGGCCAAGAGGACCGCCACTTGGCTGCCTCCCTGCCTGGAGACCAAGTGAGCTGGCTCTGGCCCTGCCTTGCCCCCCTGCCTGCCTCCAGACCTTGCTGGAGCTTTGCTGTTGTCTGAGAGCGCTGCTCTCTTGCCTTTAGAGCTGTGGGCGCTTTTCCCTGCCCTGAAGCGCTTGGGAGCGCTGTGGATTGCCCCTAGCGCTATAGAGCGCTTTATTTTACTTATTGCGCTAGGAAGCGCTTTGTCGCCCAGCCGGTGCCCACCCGGCGTTTGCCCGCTGGGATTGCCGATTTGCGGCGCATCGCGAGTGCCTACCTCGCTTCATATTTAATTTCGAAGCCGGAGCCCACCCGGCATTGCCCCATCCTTGGATACTTTATTTTTTACGAGGGAGCCCGCCTGCCTGCCTAAAACGGGCCGCCGCGCTGCCCACGACGACCCGGAAGTGCTGGAACCGTCAGCCAATCGCTGCGCGGCCCGGGAGAGGCGATCCGGAAGTTCCGCCCCCGGAGCCGAGCAGCGAGGAAGGAAGCAGCCGGGTCTGTCCTCGAGGCTCCCAGAGTGAAAGGGAGCCCCGCGCCGACCAGAAGGGGAGACGCATCCGGCCCTGGAGACCCGGTGAGTGCGGGGGTGTTTCTCTTTGTGTCCCGAGCGGCCCCAGTTGGCAGAGGGCCGCTCCCCCGACGCCTCATTCTTGTTGTGTGGAGCCCCGAGGCTCCTGGGAGGCATTTCTTCGAGCCCGAGAGGCTCTTAGGGCATTGGTTGATTCCCGAGTCCCCCGTGAGGGACTCCAATGATCTTGGGGGCATTTCTGTTGACGAGCCTGCGAGGCCCGAGGGGGCAATTGCTGAGGAGAGCCCAGAGAGGCTCCAGGGCCCCATAGTGGATCTTCGAGCCCAGAGAGGCTCACAGCCATAGTTGATCTACGAGCCCAGCGAGGCTCCAGCCCACACATTGATTTAGAGCCCTGAGAGAGGCTCTGGGGGCATTTTCATTATTTTGAGAGCGCGGAAGCTCTACATTGCGCATTTGCCTTGCGAGCCCCTGAGAGGCTCCTTGCCCACTTTGTTCTTGAGCACACCTGGCTCCAACGTTTGCGCAGTTCTTATTTACAACTGTCCAGCACTTAGTGGACAGTTGGTACGTTTAGGCTTGTGGTTTGTGCTGCCTGCGCAGACCCCCTGACATTGAGACTCAGGGCATTCCGCCTCTTTCGAGGCCAGTTGGCCTGAGGGACATTTTGAGTGTTGTGCTATGTGCACCCCGCGCATTGTGATTTCTGTGTATGTGATTCTTGCGCAAAATGTTCTAATCTGCACCTCTGTGTTTAATACCTCATGTGCAATTGTTGATGTCCCACTTTATGTTTATCCCCTTTGTTAGGTGTGCCCTGCATAGAGGATTGTTGATGTCCCATTTTATGCTTAGGCTTCCTTCCCTTTGCTAAGAGTGACATGCTTAGGTGTTGGTATTCCTTCCTTAGGTCCTGATGATAGGGTCCTAGTTACCTGCGTGATTTACCTACAGTGTTTTAGGGTTGAGTAGGAGGGATTTACTCTTAACCAGTGATTACTGGATGTGTGTTGCATTTACAATTTTGGTGCTAATCATTCTATGTTTATGTCCTAAGTGTATACCTACCAGTATTATTTTCTAACAAGTGCCTACCCCTGACAGTGGTCCATGTGGCCCTGTCCTGTACATAATTCCCCTTGTAAATTCTGCCCGTGCCCCTGGCACATTGTAAAGTTTGCGTGTGTTATCTAATGTGTTTTGTTTATTATAATACAAAGGCTATTTTTTATATATAACCTTATGTGGAGTCTCCTTTGTGGTGGGCCTTGGGTGTTGTTACTGGGGTGCGTGTGCAAATACTTAACTCATACCGCCTCCAGGTTTAGCCTTGACTGCTCGCGCCACGTTACCTAGAGGGTGAGCGGGGGTTACCTTGGTGTGTGACTCCCTTGCCCTGACCTTAGGAATGGTGATCCCTGACTGACCCTGACGCGAGTCTTGGCCAGCCAGGGTCCCGTTTCTAACACTTCCTGTTTATGAAGTCTCAAGGAAATCAAAGTCTTCACTTTCATCTTCAGCTCAGCACCTGGACTTTATTTGCTATATGTCTGGCTCTGCCTAGTGGTGCCAATCAAGTTTAGGGCCCTTTGAAGTGAGTTTAAAGTGCTGCATCTGCCAGAACCTGCGCATCCATGCCCTTGCACTGATCGGAACCAATGCATCTCCTGCTGCGAAATTGGGATCAACACATCACCACTGTTGCAGGAACCAGAACCTCATTGCAACCACTGCATGGAGAAGATTGACACAGCACCCCTCCAGCATTTATTAACCTAGTGCATCGCATTCAGAACAGCGACACATGGAACAGGTGCTTCGGTCAATTGAACCGTTGCCTGGAGTAGTTCGGTGCAACATCCCAAATGGGATGGGATCATTGACACATCTTGAACTGCGACAAGGATAAAGGTACTTTTGCTTAGCGGACCCTGCATGAGTCCTGTAGCCGGGCTACTCTCCATCGCGGACTGCCTGAACTCCTGACTTTGTCCCTGTCCAGTGTGACCAATTAACCATTCGACTGCTATTTGCTTCTAAGGACTATTTTTGCCTTTACATTTTAAAAATTCATAACTCAGCTTATACAGATTGGATTTTTGTCATTTTGGTCTTGTTTTTTTATACAATAATCTCTATTTACCTAAATTGGTGTGAAGTATTTTGTAATGTTTTCACTGTATTACTGTGTGTTGTGTGCACCAATACTTTACACATTGCCTCTTAAGTTAAGCCTGACTGCTCTTTGGGTGAGCACAAGCTAATTTAAAGTGTGTTTCTGACTTACGCTGACCAGAAATAGCGTTCTTGCTTGACATGGTATATTCCTCTGTAAACCCGAAAATCACTTTCTAACAGGTACTTTTTCCAATAGTCTGCTCTTGTTTGTCAGTAACACATGCCTACTAGATAAGCTAAACTAACTTACACTGAAACTGTATGCATATCTATGGAATGACGTCACAAACATAGTCACTCATGTACATTTTACTGCCCACAGATAACTTTATGAAAAAGTGGAGAGCATATTTCATGTACATAGTCTTTCTACAAATAGACTGCAACACTATTGCAAAACCTCAGCACCAATTACATCAGAAATATTTGAGAGTACTTTAATTGTGCAACAAAGGATGAGTAATATAGAGCATGATGTTGATGAACACCAACAAAAAAAAAAATAGAAATGAAAACTGTTTTGGATGTAACATAATTTTCAATGTAGTTCCCTGTTAACTCAAAGGCAGAGCTGCAGCTGGGGGGGAGGTAGGAGGTAGGGGATCAAATGGGTTCAACCCTTGACCTTGCCAGGTAGGTCGCTCCTCCCCGCTGCAGCTCCACCAGCGCCTGTGCCGTGCATCCTGGTCTGGCTGCCCATTCCTGGGCACTGTTTTTCCTCGCCCTCCCTGTACCCACTGCTCTCTTTCCCATCACTGCTGCCCCTGCGGGCCTGCCCCCCGCGCCCATTTGATACCCTGCCTCCCGCCTCCCAGCTGCTCCTCTGTTGTAAATAAAACAGCGATAATGTTAAGCATTCGCTGAAGACATGCTATTGTGTCTTTAGTATAGTTTTCCCGCTCATACTTGAATGTACGGCCGGACTCCATTTTGTTTTCTGGCCTCCATCTTGTAGACTACATTGTGCCATGTGCTAGCCACGAGGCCAGTCCTACCTCACTGACCGTCACCCCTTTAGTTTGCCCAGCAACAGGCTATAAATAGTTCCAGCTTATCTAGCGCATGCCCAGTACGTGTAACATCTGTTCCTGCTTAGAGGGGATTGGAATGTGCATTCGAGGGGCTTCATGAACCGTTAACTCCACCCATATATCGATCATGTTTGAGAAATGTCCATATAAGGCTATAAATCATGCTCTTTGAGTTGTAACCGCCCACTTATGAGCCCCTTCTTTGTGTATAAAAGGGGACCGCATGTCCGAGTTCTTTGTGCTACCTTGTACAATACTGTAGAGTGTTGTGTGAGCTGTAGTACCACCTTTAAAGGTTTATTAAACTATGTCTTTGTATTTTCCAGTTTCCGTGCCAATTTCTTATGTAGTCTGAGGACTTATCGTACAGAAGGGCGAACCCTTTTCGCACTTGCAGGCCTTGCTGAGGCCGAACCCATCACCTTCCCCCCAGCTCTTCCTCTAACTGGCAGCAGCTGCGCGGTGAGGAGAGCGACCCTTGACTTTGCCAGGTAGGTCGCTCCCCCGCTGCAGCTCCACCAGTGCCTGTGCCCTGCATCCTGGTCTTGCTGCCCATTCCTGGGCGCTGTTTTTCCTCGCCCCCCTGTGCCTACTACTCTCTTTCCCGCTGCTGCTGCCCCTGTGGCCCTGCACCCCCGCGCCCGTTCGATTCCCTGCCTCCCACCTCCCGCCTCCCAGCTGCTCCTCCCTCCCAGCTCCCCCTTTAAATGGCAGTGGCTGCGCCTAAGGCAAGCCCATCTGCGCCCGTCCGCGCCTGGACCACGCCCAGGGCCAGAACACCTGGACCCCGTGAACGTCACAACACCAAACTCCACTACGACGCCAGCAGCCTTCATGCACTCAATGCCTGCCGAAACCACACCTGCTTTCAGGCCACCCCGAAACGGACCCTTCTCCTGCCACACCTGCAGCTTTACCTGCGATAGAACCAGCAAACTCCCAAGGACTGGACCCAACCACCTCCGCTGCATACTCCTCAAAACCCGCTCCGCACGCAAACACGCCGTCGAGCTCTGGGATCTGCTCGACACCTCCACCCCAGACGTTGCCTTCCTGACCGAGACCTGGTGGATTGACTCCTCAGTGCCCGACATCGCCATAACCATCCTGGACGGCTACAAAATCACCTGCAGGGATCGCGCCAACGGAACCCGAGGAGGAATAGCCATCGCCCACAAGTCCACCCTCAAGGTCGCCACCCACGCAGACGACACCCTCAACACTGCCGAACACCTGCACTTCCGGATCAACACCGACCCGAACACCACCCTCAGAGGAACACTCATCTACAGACCCCCCGGACCTCAGGCTCAGTTCAGCGACTCCATCGCTGATCTCGCCAGCACCCACGCACTCGCTTCCACAGACTACATCCTCCTCGGGGACCTAAACTTCTACCTCGAGAACAACAACTACGCCAACTCCGCCAACCTCGGCCTCAAACAACTCATCACCGCACCCACCCGCACCGCCGGCCACATGCTGGACCCCGTCTTCTCCACAGGCACCCATGTTGCCTTTGACCACACCACCGAACTATATTCGACCGACCACCGCTGCATTCATTTCACCTTCAAGAAACCAACCACTCACCACCGCACCCAACAGCTGCCTTGCCGCTGCTGGAGCAAAGTCACCGAAGACCGGCTGATCACCACCCTTGCCCAGAACCCACCCACCAACCAACCCAACCCACACCCCGCACCCCGCAACCTCAGACAGTGGAACGACGACTGTGCCAACACCCTCGCCCCGTTCAAGAAACCCTCCAACCGTCAAGGCAGCAAGAGAGCCACCTGGTTCACCGACGAGCTCCAGACCTCCAAATGCACATGCCTGAAACGGGAGAAAATATGGCTCCACGAATGCACACCGGACAACCAAGCAGCCCACAAGGACGCCACCTGCAGACATCACCACCTCATCAGATTAGCCAAGAGATCCTCCTTCAAAGACCGCTTGGACAAAAACGCACACGACAGCAAAGGGCTCTTCAGCATCGTAAAGGAACTCTCCATCCCAAGCGCAAACACCAACGACAAGAACTGTGCGACTCACTAGCCATCTTCTTCCAACGCAAGATCGCTGACATCCACGACTCTTCAACACCACAACCGTCCGACTACGCCAGACTCCACCTCCCCTGTGAACACCACCAGCACCATCCGCCTGACCTCCTGGTCCAATGTCAACGACGAGAAGACACGCAAGGTCATGAACTCCATCCACTCAGGATCTCCGTCAGACCCGTGCCCACACCACATATTCAACAAAGCAGAAGCAGCCATCGCACCCCAACTACGAAAGGTCATCAACATCTCCTTCGATACAGCGACATTCCTGGATAGCTGGAAGCACGCCAAAATCAACGCCATCCTCAAGAAGCCCAAGGCGGACCCCAAGGACCTCAAAAACTTCCAGCCCATCTCCCTGCTCCCATTCCCGGCAAAGGTAATTGAGAAAATTATCAACAAGCAAATGGCCCGCCACCTGGAAGACAAATACATCTTGGACCCATCCCAGTCCAGATTCAGGTGAAACCACTGCACCGAGAATGCCCTCATCGCCGCCACAGGCGACATCAGGCACCAACTAGACAACGGCCAAACATCAGCCCTCATCCTCCTGGACCTGTCGGCAGCCTTCGTCGCGGTCTGCCATCGCACTTTAAAGACACGCCTCCTAGAAGCCAGAATCCAAGAGAAGGCCCTCGACTGGACCACGTCCTTATTCTCCAGCAGAACCCAGAGAGTCCGCCTCGCACCCTTCCGATCCAAAGTCCCCGACATCATCTGTGGCATCCCCCAGGGCTCATCCCGATGCTGTTCAACATCTTACATGGCCCCCCTCGCACAAGTGGCCCTCCAGCACAACCTCAACATCATCTCCTACGCCGACGACACCCAGCTCATCCTCTCCCTCACCAAGGACCCACACACCACCAAAACCAACCTCCACGAGGGAATGAAGGCCGTCGCCGACTGGATGGGGAGAAACCGTCTGAAGCTGAACTCGGACAAGACGAAGGTACTCATCCTCGGACCCACCACCTCAGCCTCGTACGATTCCTGGTGGCCGACCACACTGGGAACAGCACCAACACCCTCCGACCGTGCACGCAACCTAGGACTCAACCTCGACTCCTCCCTCTCCATGGCTAAGCAGGTCAACACCGTCTCCGCCTCCTGCTACAACACCCTCCGCATGCTCCACAGGATTTACAAGTGGATCCCGACCGAAACAAGAAGAATGGTGACACAGGCCCTCGTCTGCAGCAGACTGGACTACGGCAACGCACTCTACACAGGAATCCCAGCCAAACACCTACGACGACTACAAAGCATCCAAAACGCCTCCGCTCGACGGATCGTCAATGTCCCCCGCCGCAGCCACATCACCCCCCACCTGAGAGACCTACACTGGCTCCCCGTCGACAAGAGGATCACCTTCAAGCTCCTCACCCATGCACACAAAGCACTCCACAATGCCGGACCAGCCTACCTTAACAGCAGACTCAGCTTCTACCCCCCCACCCACCAGCTCTGCTCCGCCAGCCTCGTCCTCGCTGCTGTCCCCCGCATCCAGCGAACGACCTCCGGTGGCAGATCCTTCTCCTACCTCGCCGCCAAGACCTGAGACACCCTCCCTATACACATACGGCAGACCCAAGACCTACTCGCCTTCAGAAGACTCCTCAAGACCTGACTCTTCTGAGCAGTAGCAGCAACCCCCCTTCCCCTCAGCGCCTTGAGACCCTCACGGGTTTTGTTATGTTATGTTAATTTTGACTTATATAGCGCCAAATCACCGTCAGGTCTCTAGGCGCTAATAACAGGTGGAAAGAAACAACAGCTGAGTGAATGGAAAATACGTGTGGCGGTTAAAAATACGCAGTGCTTAGGGCTTCTCTAAACAAGAGCGTTTTTAATGATTTCCGGAAGTGCAACAGATTTGATTCTTTGCGGGGAGGCTCCGGTAGTTTGTTCCAGATCTGTGGCACCAGCACAGAGAAGGATCTCCCTCCCTTGGTGGCCAGTTTGTACCGGGGGCAAGACAGCAATTGTGCATTGGAGGACCTTAGTGATCGTTTGGTGTTGTAAACCTCAAGACATTCCTTGATGTAGGCGCGTGCTTGGCCATAGATTGCTTTATGAGCTGTGCATAAACTTTTAAACTCCACCCTGTGCTTTATAGGGAGCCAGTGCAGTTTGCGCAGCAATGGGGAGGCATGGGTCTGTCTTGGTAGCCTAAAGATCAGTCTAGCTCCGTCATTTAGGACCACTTGTAACCTACCAGTCAAAGTTTTAGGCAGTTTTAGGGTAAGTAGGGCGCTCTACAAGTACTCTGATTGATTGATTGATTGATTGATTGATTGATTGATTGATAGTACTTCAGTCTAACTTAAGAATTACCAGACCTGATTTTGATAAAAGCATATTTCCCAAAGAATAGCATAAGTGCTTATAGTGACATTCAGCCATCTTAGATTTCTGAGAGTACTTACATGAGTTCAAATTATTTCATCTGGAAATATACTAGTCTATTTTTGCATGCAAATAGTTCATACTGTTGCACAGTTCCATTATGAAACAATGTTTGTTTATCCACAGTGAAAATATTATTTCCGCTGGAAAAACTCCTTATCTCTGACTCTCAACCATTTGTGTTGTGTTCCTTCCCCATCTCGAACCTGCAATGACAAAGTTTAGTTGTGTTGCTATTTTAGTTAAAATTATTTTTTAGTGACTGTCATGTTTGTGTGTGGTTTTGTGGATATGTGAATGAGGGAGTGCGTTTGGGAATGTATCATTTGTTTAAATGAAGTAATAAATGAATAGGTGAATAATGAATGGATGAGTAAGTGCATAGATGACTGAGTGTTTGACTGTGTAAGGGAGTGTGTGGGTGGCTGCCTGGATATAGAGCACATCACTAAATCTTTGATGAATACAGGTTAGATGAATCCTACAAGCTTATAACTTAGACAGCAGTAATGATGTTAGAAAAATGGCAAGAATTTCCATTACTATTCCAAGGCATCCACAGCATTAGGGCCAGTGTATTTTTTAAATTGCATGACACTGTGCAGTTTTGTAATGCTATGCATTACACTGTGTAGTATTGATGCATTGCAAAGGATTTTTCTATTGCATAGTATCGAACTGCATAATATTGATCATTGCATAGCACTTTGAAATTTAATGTATTGCATTTAATGCAATAGATAACTGGCATTGCACCCTTGTGAGTGGTTTTTTATATATATTTTGCATAGTTGAACAGTATTACATTGAACATTATGGCATACTGTTTAAAGCACTGCATAGTAATGCATTTTATAGCATTGTTGCGTAGCTTATTATTGTTGAATTATACTATTCTATTGCATAGCATGGGTGCAATGAATAGTATTGCGCTGTATTTTACTGTGTTGTGAGAACTGGTTCAGGGATCCCAGAGGAATTAGGATTTACTGGGTTCTAATTATGACAATTGGCGTCGTTACCTCCTGTGCAGTGGGGTCACTTTACTATTGGACCCAAACTGAGCATCATGTATATCCCTTTAACATTTACATTTAAGGATAGTGAGGTATAGAAGCCCAAGGCATAAGGACTGATTTAGATTTCGGCAGATGGGTTAGACAGTCACAACTGTGACGGATATCCATCCACCGAAATATAAATCCCATAGGATATTTTGGGATTAATATTTCGGCGGACGGGATATTGTCACTGTTGTGACGGAGTTGTAGTGTTGGGCCTCAGGCCCACATGGCGGCAAATAAGTGACACAGACACAGTAAGATAATGGACTGTAACTGGCCTCGAGCACGTGCACCCGGGCCCTTTTATTAGTGGGGTCAAGTCACTCGTGACACCCGTGATGGATGGGTGTGGGGGTATAGTGTGCCCAGTCCTCAGGGAAGAGGCTGGCTTTAGAACTTCCTGCGGGACACTAGAACGTGTCTCGCAGGATACTACATTCCTCCCCAACTTTATTGAGGAACAAACAAAAATGCTAGTCCAACTTGTGGGTATAAAACAAACAGTTAACTAGTTACTAAGCATGGGCGGAAAATCCGTTACACTCGCGGATTTTGCAGATTTTCGGTAAATTCGCAATCCGCGAACGCTCGCGAATTTACCAAAAATCCGCAAATTCGCACGCAGCGGATTTTTTTTTCTTGCGGTGTAGGTGCGCAATTGCGAACATGCAACAATCTCGCACTCACGAAATTACAAAAATTGCAATTCTGCACAAGAAATCTACTAGCAAGCAGCATAGACCTTCTGAAAATGATGATTTTTATCAGAATAACTCCTCAGGTTGACATTTGCCTGCACTTTTTGGATTTGAGGCCTTTTGATTTTCTTTGGATAACTTTTGGATTAGAAATCAACTTTCTCATATAAGCTTGGTGGGGCATTACAGTTGCTGTAATGCTGTTCTGCAGAAAAACGAGTTTTGCAAAAGTGAAAGCAGGTTCAAAAGTTCAAACTCATCATTAGTAACCGTTCCCTGTAGTGCTTCCTGACAAGGGCCCCTCCAGAGTTCAGTTGCTAGTTGCAACAATTGTATGACCCTGCTCTGACCCTCACAGCAGGCTCATAGAAAAGCTACAAGTAGGCCACAAAGGTCCTGGAAAAAAAAATTGCACTGCAACAGAAAGCAAATTACAGATAAGGAAGCAGGTGCCAGACTGGAATTTTAAAACAGTGACACATTAATAAATCAACCCCAAATTAATTCATGTCAGTTGAAGCAGGCAGGTGTGCTTGCTTTTTCCCCCCATAATCTACAGTGATGATGAAGCAGAGGGTGGCATTGATGTTCCTAGAAGGTTGCATGGGTGAAACAGAGGGTGGCAGGGGTGAAACAGAGGGTGCTGGGAACCTGTGATGATGAACCAGACGTAGAAACAACATAATCGTGACCGTTGCAAGCCGACATGTAAGTTCGCAATTGCGAACTGTTACAAAACCCTCGCGAACTGTCAGAAAACCTTGCGAACTGGCAGAAATCCTTGCGAACACACAAAAAAAAATCCGCAAATTCGCGAGAATTTGCGGATTTTGCGGATTGCGAGTTCGCAAATTCGCAAAATTCGCAAACGCCACATTCGCAAAATTCGCCCATGCTTACTAGTTACCACCGGGTCCATCAGTCTCTAGAGTCAGGTGGCAGGACGACAGCAGACCTGGATTGGTGACTTGGCTGCAGCAGAACCTTCTCGGCGGGCACCCGTTGTTTAACCTGAGGGTCTCAGGACACGACCGCTGGCTTGGAGACGTCCGCTGCATACTAACAGTTCGTTGACGGTGACATGTTTTGCTGCCTTGCCTGGTTTCCACTTTGCTGACATCCGTGATGGTCCGTGGTGGGTTCTAACAGTTCCTTGTAGTGGGTTGAGTCCCATGTGAGAATTCACAGAGGTGTTTCGGGGCCGACTGTCCCTGTTGAACGGCTAGGCTGTGACCGGTAACCTGTCGGTGGGGCAATGTCTCTTCTCGCTCTCCCACCTGGGGAGGCCCATTGTCGGGTTTGCTGCATGACTGTAGGAGGCCTGCGCTGAGGGCTGCTTGTGTGCCGTCTGGGGGCATCTGCAGGACCGCTGAAGCCATTACTTAGTCGCACGCACAACTCTCACGGGTGAATGAGTCTTGGCCAAGACTTGCACTCTCTGCCATGGTTCCAGTGTAGGCCAGGTTCCTAGGTTGCTTCGTATTTGTTCTGGTCGGCTGGTGTGGTAACGGTGTAGGACTCCAGTCCACATGTGCTCTGGTAGTGGTGTTTGACGCATGCGCAGATGGCTGGCGTGACGGCGGTTGCCAGCCAATTAAGGATTCGGAATGACAGGTGGTGGTGGCTTGCTGGGAGAGTTCGGATGGCAGGACGGACTTAGCAGCCAGGTGTCTTCGCTTTGTTGAGGTGGAGTGTCTGTGGCGGCTTGACATGTAGAATGTGGGGATCCGCTCTTGCCTTGTTTGGGGCCACTGCCTGCTCCATGTTGAGGTGGTGTGAGGACGGACACTCTGTGCTGATCTTCACCCGTGGCATCTGCGGACAGGGGCAGGGATGCCGCTTGACTCAGACAGCTGACGCTCGCAACGGACGGTTGCCTGGGGAAACGTTAGGATGGCTTGGCGCTTGCTGGGACTTACGTTCGGTTCACCCATGAGGCTGTATCCAGGGATGTCGGTCCGCCTTGGTGACTGTCTGGTGTGTCAGGGTGTGCTCTTGGCTGGCTGTGAGTCCTCGGCCTTCTCTCCTTGTTGGTTTGTTCAGCCTACCTGTGCTCATCCAGTTTTCGGGGTGACAGGGCTGTCACTCTTCTCCTTTTCTTCGAGGGTGTTGCGCTTAGACCTCGAGGCGGCGCGGTCATGGCACCGGCTTCTGCCTTCGCTCCTGCGTGCTTGTCTGGACTGGTCACTTTGTGATGGGCACCTTGCCTGCTGGGCGACGTGACGTCCGATCTTGTGTCGCTGTTCAGTGGGGCGCATTGTGCTGTGGCGGCCTGCCACATGATGTGTGCGACTCCACTCTTGCCAATCTTGGGTCGGGCCGACTCCGTCTTGAGGCAGTGTGAGGGATGACACCGGGGGAGGTCTTCGGCCTACTGCAGGGCTTTGCTGTGGTGGTGGAGATGTGGGTGCTCTCCTACCTGCGTTCAGCAGTGCGTCTTTGTGAAGATGTCTCCTGGGTGCTGTCTGTGCAATCAGGTGCACTGGCGCTGCTTTCTGCGTGCTTCTGGCTTTGCGTGGTCTTTGCGTACTCGGTGTCGTTCTTGGACGCTTTCTTCTGGCACTTGGGGTGCCTGCGGTGTGGTTGACGGTTGTGCCTGTTCACCGGCAGGGGCGAGTGATGTGACCTTGTCACTGGTGGTGGCTTTGAGCAGCCACGTGTGGTGCGTGCTCAGTACTAGTCTTTCATGTTCCATTGCTGGGGGCAGCTTCCCTTGAGACGTTGCAGTCTTAGCTGGTTGTCCATTCTTGCTAGTGGGGCTGTCAGTGTGTGGCTCTGAGTTTCCAGTATCTCCTTGCGGGGTTTGTCCATCTCTCCCCGGACTTTGCAGAGGTGGCAGGTGGTGCTCTTTCCTATATGAGTCTGGTGCGGCTGGGGGCATGTTGGGGTTCTTGGTTGTGGTGGCTACCCATTGACTTTGCTGTCTCTGAAGGCGTTCTGGCTGTTCTCCCTTGCAGGGTGCAGAGGGCCACTCCAGGAACATTCTTCTTTGAGGGCGCGTCTTGCTGGGCCCAGTGCAGCCCATCTCAGCCACTGGGCGTGAGTAGGCTGTCTTCCACGTGGCGGTGACGTGCCTTCTTGGATCAGTTGGCTGCCGCTGCTAGTTGTGCACAGTTGGCCTGTAGGGTGCCTTGTAGCTACGCTCGTCACAGGTCTGCAACTGTCAGTCGCAGTGGGCAGTCAGCGTGCCGGATTGCTCTTTGGATGCGCTCATGCGGATCCTCTTGCTAGGATTTGTTCGCACACACCTTTTGCTGGACCTGCCGTTCCTAGCAGAGTGGTGGGGTGTCAGGGTCTCTCTTCTGTGCTTGTGGTGGGTTACATCTGGTGGTCTGATCTGGCCCGGCAGTGTGCCTTTTCTTCAGCGCGCCGCTTCTGGGACCCAGCCAGGTGGCGCTGTTGTCGTTCTCTGGGATTCGCATGTGCCGCTGCAGCACCCATTTCGCAGAGCCCAGTAGAGGGTGGAGGTCCAGGGGTGCTGTGTGTGTCTGCTGGACAGCATAGGCCCTTTTCACTGGGGCACTGATAGCTGTTCTGTCACCCATTGAGTCACCTCCATGTGCTTATGGAAGTGTGTGGGGTGGTAGTTCCTCTGGTGACCTGACAGTGGCGAGGTGAGATTCTCTTTCTCTTTTCCAGTTGGGTGCGGGGCAGTCTGCTGAACGGCTGCTGTCTGCGCAGGAGGCAGCCGCATATATTCTGTAGTTTGCATGCAGAACTTCACACTGGGCAGCAGGGGGTACAGTAGCAATTCCCCTTGTGGATGGTTCTATGCCTGGGCTGCCTGGGCTGGAAGCTCTTGCAATGGGCCTGCAATTTGTTGCAGCGCTGGTTGTGCTCATCCTGGGCTTGATCCGTGCGTCAAGGGGTGGGGGGATCCTCCCCCTGTGGTGCTGCAGGTGCTGAGACTGTCTGTCATGGGGTTGCCTCTGCTAGGGGTTGTCTCATCCTTTCCCCTTTTGCCAAGCGTGTCACACTGGGCCAGGTGTGGTGGGCGTGCTTGCTTGCCCCTCTAGGCAAGCATTGGGGTTTTCCCAGGAGCAGCGGACCTACCATGGCAGTGCAGATCCGTAGGTCATACTGGCTGGTAGAGACGCTTGCTGCTGCCGGCGCTTTCCCTTCCGAGTGAGCTCCCGGTGTAGCTTGTGGCGCAGGCAGGCGGCCGCTAGATGGCGCAACCTGCTGGTTGACCCTTTTTGCCAGCTGCTGGGCCTTCCTTACTTTCGGCTTTGGCAGCGCGGCAGAGGCAGACGGCTCGGAGGCCTTCCGCGATGTTGATGCCTTATCTCTTCACGCTGGAGGCCGTCAATGTGTACGGACCCGCGCCTTCTACTGCCCGGTAGGATGAAGCAGGGTTGGGGGTCACAGGGCTGCACGCTTGTGAAGGTGGCCGGCAGGGCGCAGTTATGGGCCTGTTTCCAGCATCGCAGGGGGTTTGGAGCTTTCTTGGGATTCGGGCGCTGGTTGATGACAGTCTCTGCCCTGTTCAAAGTGTTGACACTGCGGTCGGGATAGCCTGTGGGCGTGTTGGCGCTTCTACAGCTCAATTGTCCTTTCCCGTTGGGCAGTCCGGCGCCGGGGCTATGGCATGAGCAGTGTGTGGGTATTTCAGGGTGCCTCCCCTGACTTCCTCCTGATGCGGATGCAGGCACACCGCATCGTTTCTCCTCCAGCTGCAGGGCTACTGCTGGAGTTTTGATAGAGGGCACATGTTACTCCCTATGCAGGGGGGCACATTCCTTGATTCCATCGCGGGCGGCATGAAAGAGAGCGCCCGAAGTGCCGCTTGCTATGCTTCTCTCCTCCCCATGCAAAACGAGAAAGGGCGGGTCGTCAGGCATGCGGGGTCAGCGACCCGCCTCGTCGCCAGTGTAGTGTTGAGCCCCAGGCCCACATCGCGACAAATAAGTGACGCAGACACAGTAAGTTAATGGACTGTAACTGGCCTCGAGCACGTGCACCTGGGACCTTTTGTTAGCGGGGTCACGTCAATCGTAACACCCGTGATGGATGGGTGTGGGGGTGTAGTGTGCTTAGCCCTCGGGGAGTGGCTGGCTTTACAACTTCCTGCACAACACTAGAACGTGTCTCGCAGGATACTACAGGAGTAACCCGTCCGCCAAGATCTAAATCAGATCTTTAGTCAGGATTCTGGTGTAGGCTTGAATTTTATAATGGATCGGCCACAGAAATTACCCTTAATAAATCTACTAATTCAGTTTCTGCTTTTACTTTGAAAAATACTTTAATTCGCTTACTGCTAAATACTACACATACATTTACAAATATACACAACAAGTGTCAGATCTCGTCTGTCTCTGCTGAGCTAGGGATAGAGTGGAAATATCTTTAACAATGCTTAAAATCAATGTATTCAATATTAAAAACACTACACACACTGCAAAACGTCTTGCTGTTGAATTTACTAAAGATTTGACACACAACAGAAAAAGGTTTTTCACAGTACTGGCATAATATAAAATCCCTTTCCTATTACACTGGTCACGAGATTTACACAATGTAAAAACCTCTTCCTATGGGTTTTGGGTTTGCACAATATAAAGATCACTGTCTATAAACCTTATGTTCTTCTTTGGAACGTATGTCCCTCAACAACTCAATCATTTTCTCTTGTGACCTGCTCTCTAATGCACATGTACATACTCTGTTTTCTGTGAGTGTTTATGTTTAGAATAGATTCCGAACAAGGCTACCCACCCATTGCTTCCCAGTGCTAATGGACAGCAACATAACCAGGGTACGACTAATATAAAATTACAAAAGCTAGGTCTTCTGCAATTACCTGAAGATCACTTTACTTAGGCTCTGACACAGCTGAAGTGGTAAGGAGTTCTAAAGTTTGGATGCCTGAAAACAGAAAGACCGCCTCCCTGTCTGACTCTTTATTCCTAGGTACAAAATCTAACCTTTGACTAATGGACCTCTAGGCTCCGGGACTCGCAGGGGTCTCCCACCTTTTCTGTATTGAGAGATACTTATGTTCAATGAAACACATTTAGAGATACTAATATTGTAAGTGTTATTATTAATATTATCCATTTCTTTTATATGTACATTAATTCAACCAAGCAAAAAGCTTTGTAATTGAATAAGCTGAGCTGCACACAGGTGAGCTACTCAGAGGTAGCAGGAGAGCTACAGTAGGTTCACGAGCTACTGGTTGGAGACCCCTGAAGAGAGGGTAGGATCAAATCAAGGGTCAAAAAAAGATTAGGCCAAAGGCAGACGCTGTACTTTTCTGAGATGCTGCACTTTGCAGTTTAATTAGAGGCTTTGTAAAACTCTTGTGTGTATTTTTATATTCTTGGGGAGGGGGGTGCTTTTTCACCTGTGTTCTCTGGTATTCCCAACTCCCCAGTCAGTTTTAGTTATGCAGGGGTGTTTACTTGCATCAACCATGTTTCCTGTGCCATCTAGGTGTGCCATTTTGAAACTGTGCGCTATAGTTGGCCAGGGCTTTTCTGTTTTCTTATGATCACCTCCTATGAAAAAAGGGCTACCCTTGGATGTGCTTCATGAACTAATGTTGCTTTTACTGCCATACTACACTTTGCACTTTAATTAATGGCTCCGTAAAATTAATTTGAGCCTTTTGTTATTCTTGAGAGGGGAGGCATTCTACCAGTGGCGGCTCCTCGAGGGAGTGCAGCGGGGCAGTGAGGTAGGGCAGGGGAGGGGCAGGGCGGGGTTAGCAAACTCCGGCATACGGCCGAAACGAGTTAAGTACTTAAATAAATAAATAATACAAATTACATTGCGAGCGCTGCACCACCGATTGGGTTGCAGCGCACGCAATGTTATTTTTAAAACTTTTTTATTTATGTACTTAACTTGGTTTGGCCGTATGCCGGAGTTTACTATCCCCCACCCAACCCCTCCCCCGTCACCCCGCAGCACTCCTCGAGGATCCACCACTGCATTCTACCTGTGCTCACTGGTGCTCCCTACTCTTTGGTCTGAAGTTTAAACTGCTGAGAAAATGTTTATTTGGGTCAGCCATCTTCACTGTGCTATCCAGAGATGCAATTTTGAAAGTACATTATCTAGCTGACAAAAGCGTTCCTGTCTTATGACCTCCTCATATGAAAAGAAGGGCTATGCACGGACACACTACTGGCACAACACTAGGCCATTTGTTGTTATGGCGGGTAAGGTCGCTGCACGGTGTTAGGTGGGAAATTAACCTGTAAGCACTCTAACTTATCCCTTAACCTGGCAATCATGACTGAAAAGTAACTTGCCATTCTCCGTAAGGACAATATTCGGTTTTTAGCATTAACTGCCATTCACTAGCTAAACATAGATATCCTAAGCTTCATAAGAGACCATAGACCTCACAAATCTGGGCATATTCATCTCAGTTAGGGAGGGTTATGCCCAGATGTGGGTCCTGAGCACACTGTGTCACTGGAACCAAGATATACCTGGCTGATGAGCCTTAGCTAGGGCGAAACTGGCCGTAGGTTGCTTGTGTTCCAGTTCAGGGAGGACCTAGCCTAGCAGTTCAGGCTGTGCTGTTCCCATTGGAGCAGGATCAAGACTGGTTTGCATATGACTGGTTTCAAACTGAGGAGGCATGACATGCAAACTAATAAAGGACTGGGATGGAGCCTCCATGTAATACCAGTGGCTGAAATGTATTAAAGCATTCCATCAATCACTTTTTTGTATACTGAAGAATGTTGCCACAAGTGGGCAGGGTATGCCCAGATGTGGATCCCATGCACACTATGTCACTGGAACCAAGTTATACCTGAATGATGAGCGCTAATTTGAAACAGCTCGTGTTCAATTTCTAGGAGGACCCGGCCTTGCAAGTCAGGCTAGACTGTTCCCAGTGGATCAGGGTCAAGATAGGCTGGGTCCAAACGGAGATGTCATGGTGTGCAAAATAATGATGAACTGGGATGCAACCCCAAGTAATTAACAGTGTCTGAGGTTAATTAAAGAATTCCATACTTCACTTTTTTGTATACTTTAGTATGTCACCGAGCTGTAAAGCATGCCTTGTGGAATTCGGGGGAGGCCTGGGAACAGAATGAGCCATTTTCTTCTTAATGGTAGACCAGGGTGCTGAGATGTTTGTAGCTACAGCTGGGGGGAGAACCTGGGGTGTTGGTGGCAATGGCTATACATTTAGCTGATAATTATGGATACCATTGTGAGGCCTGGGTCTGCGTGCGGCTTAAGTAATTGAACTTGTCTGCACAGTCCGACATGTGTCATGGATGGTGCAGAATATGGAGCAGAAATTACTAAAATGCCCTATCTGCTGGGGCTGATGTCATTGTGACAACTACGGCAAGTTTTTCAACAAACTTCTAGTATGGTACTGAAACAGAGGCCATATCAGGATACTGGAGTCACCTGGATAAAGGTGATATGAAGCCATGCAGGCTCTCCTTCAGGAGAAGGAAATCAACTACTGGGCTTATAGTGAAGCAGGCCACACAGACACTCTGTTTCAGAAAAAAAGATGGACGATGCCAATATAATTGTTAGAGCACTGCATCCGGACATGCTGAATATCCTGAACATGATAAATAGCAAAATCAACATTTTAACCATCAGAATGTTCCAGATGCAGAAATGCTTGGGCAGGGGATCCACATGACATGGCAGATCACCAAATCTCTCACACTAAAGGTAATGTCATGTGCGCAATTAAAATCTCCCAATTACGGAATAGACACTTGTGGTGATCAGAGATAAAAATAAAGACTTGGAAGCAAGATCCCAATGGAACAAAATGTGCATTATGGGAGTTCTGTATATCAACACTTAAAACAACATGAAAACATTTGTAGAGTACCAAGCTGGTATTTCACATGGTTCAATTTTCGTGGTGATGAAGGCACGTTGCATGCTGGCACTGCACCTTCTGCCTGGTGTGCCCCCTTGCCTACTTTGGTATGCTTTCTGAACTGTTGTGACTAATGTGGTGTTTCAATTGGTAAGGGTAGTATGAATTGTGACACATGGAGGGATGTAATTCAACAACTGTGGCACAAGAAGCTAGGAGGGCATTTTTGTCTGTGGAAATGAAGTTGACACTGTTGAATGTACAGTATGCCACGCTGTACAGGCTAAAAATAATGTGGAAAAGCAAGAAACACAGGGAGCATCGCAGATGATTCTTCTTGGGGGTGAGGTGGTGTAAGGAGTGGCAATCACATTAGAACAAGATGAGTAGTGACTGTAATTAATCTTAGTTTCATATATTTATGGCAAGCGAGGCAATGTGGACATCTGTAGAGAAGTTTCTGTGGGTTCTAAGCAACAGATGTTAGAATATTTCTAACATAAGTCTTTTTATGTATATTTGTTCTGTTTTTTTCCCATAACATAGGGGTTGAAGAATAGATCAGGAGATTCCAAGCATGTTCTATAATCCTAGATGGAGTAATACCTAAACATCATAGGCTTTGTATTGGCTGATAATTGAGTAGCATATTGAGCTATTGATGATTTTATATAGCAGCATTGTGTTAATATAACCAATGGACAGGTGGATGTGTTTTCTTGCAAGAAGGTATGATAATATTGGCCTTAAGGGATATGGCACCATAGATGGACTTAGTTTATTGCTCCCAAGGTGCATGATTACCAACTCTATAACACATGTTAGACTCTGTGTTATTGATGGGATTGGTTTACTGTAGGGATAAGTAAAGCGGGGCAGTTACAATTACCAGAATGGAAGATTAGTGTGAGGCTTGTTGTGGTCTGACAATATCATCCTTACACACCATTTGGATAGGCTTAGCGCTTCAGGCCACTATGCCATCTATCAACGAGAGGGCACAGAAGTAGTTAGGAACTGTAAATACAGAGGGACCATACCCCTGGAGTAGGGGAAATCATAGGTGTTTGGTGCTGGCTCTCTTGAACTTGAAACTCGATATACATTGAATATAGACCACGTTTTCTGAGTCTGATGCTAAGTTTTGTTTAGTGATGTGGTTAAATTGTAAAGAGAGTTTCACTGAAGAATTGGGGATTCAATGTAGGAGTGCGGCAAATTAGGGCTAGGGTTGGTGACATGGTGGTAAAGAAAGTAACAGGGAGATTGTCTGACTGTGCACAACACATTTCAGGATTATTAGGCTGAAAGAAGGGTACTGCACCTGAAACTCATGATGGTGCCGGTGTTAGGTATGGGTGGAGATCAGCATATTCAACAGGTCATGGAATGATAGAGGATTGAATAATGTACAAAAAGCTATAGATGTGTTTACATATGTAAATAGACATCATTATAATATAGTTTCTTACAGGAAATCCACGTGTACCCTAAGGCTGAAAATCAATTTGCTAGAACCTGGGTTCAACAGCAATACTTTCCCTCTCATAATTAAGACCCGAGCGGAGTTGTGAAATTGAGCCAAAGAGGGGTGTCTTTTAGACATATTCAGACTGTGCAAGACGACCAAAGTCAGTACTTCAGCCTTTAGGCTATACTTTGCAGTGTTTCTATCATGTTTATGAACATAAATGGGCCCAATATAGATGATTCAGGTGATGAGTTGGTGGGGAGTCTTTAGTACGGTGCGAGATTTGACTCTAGATAGATCATCAGGTTGGCAGATGCTGCCACCGCTGCTACTTGCACTCGTCTAATGTCATTATCCATTGTGGACTTGTTGATGTATGGTGACATAGCTGCTATACCAACAAGGAATTTACATTCTATTGATTTGTTCATAATTCAGAGCTGCCCTTGGACTACCAGATGTGCATACTTCGATGCATCCGCGGCCCATGCTTGTAAGACCAGTGGGGCTGGGTGGAGAGGGGGGGGGCTGGTTCGACAGATGACAAGGAGGGAAAAATCATTAGTTATTTAATTTCCCCTTGTGGTCACCAATCTAACCTGCATGGGCCACGGCTGCTTGGATGACACACGCGGGTATCTTGCCTGGTACTGTGCCTGTTCATTCGCCGTGACATCATCAGTGTTGATACTACTGTACCTTCAGAGTCATACTTCAATGGATATTGATTACATAGAATGAGTCCAATACAGTGTACATGTCAGAAATATAACCTGTATGAGCATGCTGCCATCTTGTTGATGTTATCCTGAAAATATTTTAAATAAATTAACAATAAAAAAAAATCATAAAAGCATAGTAGATGACTGTGTCCCAACCCATCCCCAAAATGGGTAAGCATATAACTCTTTTTACCGTCTACTCGCATAGAATCATTAATGCATTTATGAGACACAAAATCTAAACAAATGTAATGTGATCTCAATGCATTAGTTTGACACTGCTGCCTTTTATACTGTGCAGTGGATAAAGGTCCAATCTGTATTTTAGGAAACAGCAAAAGTTGGTGAACAACTATAAGGCGGAGCACTATTGGCTGCTTCCCTTGAGTCAGGAAAGTGCCTCGGAGTCAGGGAACGGGTTAGCTCTTCATAGAAGAAAGAACCGTTATGATGAGAGTCCAGAAACCGTGGCAGTAAGGTGTAAATTTGCATAAAGGTGTGAATAGCTCTCTTTGGCACGCGTTCTGCAAAGCACCATGATATCACTTTTGTGAATTAGTTGTCTTTAAGCTCCAGAAATAGGACGCTAATCTAAAAGAGCAGTTGTTCTGTTACTTCAAGGCGCTTGCTGTAGATCAATATCGCTACATACCAGGACCATATATTTCACTAGATAAAATAGATTTTATCTGCATGAATGGAGTCGAGATCAGGATCTTGCTGCTGCGAGGAAGGATGCCTCACTCTTTCCCTATTGAATAACCCTCAAACACAGAACCACCTTCTCTGTCAATTCAAAATTAAGAAATGTGGGGCATCAGTCGAATTTCTCGTTTTTATTCATCCTATGGGCCAACACAAAGATCAAGAGCATAAACCTACAGCTCAGTGTCTTCCTGGAAATCTTTCCACTTCTCCTAACTGCTCATAAAGTCTACATGGTAACAATCCTCTAGTTGGTAGGCTGGTATAATGTTGACTACTCTCTTGCCTCTAGAATAGACTCTTCAGTGAGGTGCTGAGAAGTACAGAATAAAGACAATAGGAATGTACTTAAACATACAGAGACAACACCACATAAGCAAGCCTTGGCAAATCTGGTAGGTCGAGTGCTGGCCACCAGTCTATTTGGGTTTGATAATGCTTGTTTTGTAAAGTTTTTTTTCAAAACGTTACTGTTGTAAAAGCTGCTGCCCCTCATCAATCTAAGAAAAATGGCCAATAGCACAAACTTTTTTTGTCTCAAAAACAACGCACATTACCATAGTAGTCCCTGGGCACTTTACCTAAATACTTTGTGGGTAGGGGCACCCCTTGTGAAATGACAGAATGCTCTCACTTGCAGTGAAGTTGGCAGAGGCTGAAATGGTCTGACCCATAGTACCATGTTGTATTCTGTAGTGGGCAAAATAAAAAGTGAATGACACATTACCAAACCAATGGATGAAGATCACTGCTTGGAAGCCCATAAATGTGAGTATATTATACATATGGCCCTCAATTCACAAAGGTAAACTGAGATAAAGTCGAATTTACAACATTCGGTATTCACAAAAGGCATTTACTACTCGTAAATGCCCTTTGTAAATACCGAAAAAAATTGTCAAGTTTGATTTTCCTCTCAGTTTACCTTTGTGGATCGGGCCATGATTTCTAGGTCTTGGCTAACAACACACTTATAACAAAAATTGGCAAACTAAAGAGGTCTAGCATTGGCTGTTTAGCTATTAACTTTTTCTTTGAATGTTTCTTTGGAAAGTAAGAGAACAACTAATCCGATGTTGCCACCCGTAGGTGAGCTTTGATGTAAATGTGTATTTTTGAAAGGGTTTTGTTCAACTTTCCTGGAAACTTTTCAGAGGTCGTCCCCAAGTGCGTCTAATGAAATTGATATGTGTGGGTACCACAACTTTTATAGGTGTTTTCTGTGTGTCCACGGATGCCTGCCAGTCTGTGAGTTTTATGAAATATGTGCTTTAGTGCTGGAAGGTGTGTTTTTGTGTGCATATGGTTGTTTGTATGCTCTTTGATCAATATGCATTTGTTCCCCGTATGCATGTTGATGTGTGTGTATTTATTAATACTTGAGTTTTGTTTGCTGTGCAATGCAATGTGGTGTTTATTGGAGATATATACAACTGGTGCGTTATTGACAAATATATACAGTTAGTGAGTAGTGAGAGAAAAAGAAAACATATACAAAGGTCGAGGTAAAGTTAGGTAATGAAACAGATGAATTAGACGATATTTGAAAGACTAAGGGGCTTTTTTACGAGCCCCTTGCGCCACCTGTACGTCACTTTTCCCATGTTAGAAAAGACGCAAAAGTGGCGCAAGGGGCTTGTAAATAAGTGTGAAAGAAATAAGAGAGCGAGAAATTAAAAATTAGAGATAAATGTATGAACAAAGAAAGAAGGGAGTAAAGCAAGCGAAAGTTTGTGAGTGTGAGAGACAGTGGGTGATGTTTAATGTGAGAGAGCAAGAGAAAGAGTGTAATAGAGAGATAGAATACGGAGAGAGAGTTGACTGGAATGATGAGCCTGAAGGGGGAGTATTGGGAATGTATGTATGAAACAATCTTCAAAAGAAGAGAGCGTCCCAGGAAACCAGAAAGGACTGGGTATCAAAGTATAGCAAAACAAGATTCCTTTCTGTGTTATTCAATTTTGGTTTTGTGACCAACTGGCCTACTTTCAAATGTTCTGTTACTTTTATACAGCAACACAATAGAACTATCTAGGTACTTATTACTACACAACACTAGGGTGACTTATTTCTCTCAGAAAAGTTATGAGTAGGGAGCTACCCTTTCTGTCAGGAAAAGGACTGGGTCAACAACTATAAGAAAAACAGGGTGCCTCTTCCTGATTGTTATACCTTGTTTGGTGTGCCTCTCCCACTGGGGGTGGCCACCTCTGTGTATACAAAAGTTGTGCAGTCTTATTAAGGTTACCAAATTTACAACATGAACTAACAATCCTTCAGTGTCATGGGGGACCAGATATAGAACAAAGACTTGTTTAAAAAAATTTTTGTGCATTTATTCAAAAAGAATTCGTAGTACTACAAAATAGTTACATTAAAAACCGTTACACGGTATCTGTTCACATTTATACAAACAATATTCATAACACATTTCTTAAAATCAATTTCAGTTGTTTCTAAAAAAAGGATTATTCCTTATGCAGCATTATTTCCAAAAACCATATATATACAAATGTAATAAAACACAAATAATAGGAACAAAACTGTCGACGCGGCGTTTCGGTGCCTCTTATGTTCTTGCACCTTCTTCAGGACTCGTTCCCTGATTGGTCAAATCTACAAAGACATATATCATAATACATTTCATTAGGTCCCATCTAATGGTATCTATTGCATAAATACAATACATCATTTGGCACTCCTACTATTTGGTAACCTATATAGTATCTTCTGCACATCACAACTTGAGATTTTTCAATTCTGTTGCTAGCTTTTTTTTAAAAAAATTCATAAATTGATAGTCTTCTAGGTTCAGCAGTGGTATGGTGGTGTTTCGTTGCACCAACCTTTGGATGACTGACTCAGTTCTTATTTGCTCTACTGGACAGTACTTTTCCACACTTCTATTGCATATCTTTTGATTGTAACTGTGTGAATCCTGCTAACGGGCCCCTTGATATTGACCCTAGGACCTGGAATAAGATTCTTTTCTCTTTAACTGTATTGGTCCCAACAGGTTTATTACTCTACTTACCCAGGTAAGATTCCCTGGATCTTTTTTGGTCATATGAGTCTGTTTAACCTCTGCTCATATTCTCGTTCCCTTGATTCATATGGGCTTTTGTTCGCAACCAGTATTATTGGTCTTTCCTCAGAGACTATGGAAATTGACCACTTCAGTACTATAAAGTAAAGGGAACAAAATATATGTATGTTTACTTATTACTTTTATGAGTGACTTATTCTATGACTAACTTATATGTAGTTCAATAGTTAAGAGTTAGGTTTGACTAATCCTCACCGGTCTTTATTTCCAATGTTACTTTAATTTTCAGGAGGATGCCTCTGGGAGCTCCCTTTTCTTTCAGTTGGACACTTCACACCCCTGCTCCATCTGGGGATGGGATAATCTTTGTTAGTGTTTTTCTATTACTCCTTTGCTTAATCTAAAAAATCCCACTCCCCTTACTTTTCTTACCTCGTTAGAGATTTTGAGTTACTCTTAATTTACTTCACTCGTGGGGATGTAGGTCTTTAAGCTGAAGCCTTTTTACTTGGCTTTTGTCTCTGGGAAAGGATAAATATTAAGGCTGGGTCAGAACAGTCTGTCTTCTTTTTTTAAAAAAACAGTATTCTACTCCTAACAGCACAGTCCTTGCTCTATCTTTACTTACTTAGTTGAGGGAGCTGAGCTGCGTGGCGTCCTCCTGGTCTCTTGAGTCTTCTCGATCTACTAAGACTTACTCATATCTGGTATTTATACCGGCTCAGGCTGGCTCGTTATTTATCTTATCAATTGCACCTGGTTGCAGTATGTAGGTGTAATTGCTTGGTGATCCGACTTTGGCCGCCATCTTGTAGTGGGTTAAATCCCTATGTCTTAATAGTATTTTCAGCTAAAGTTATTTCTATTTAGTTCCCCTGTGTTTATTCCCTTAATTTAATTAAAGTATCTTCCGTTTGTCGGTTGTGTGGGGCTCCGCTGAATTATTGGGCTATTTTCACCGTTGAGTATTTATTTTATTTTTCTATTATTTTTCGCGCCGCGTTTATTCTTAGAATAAACGCGGCGCGAAAAATAATAGAAAAATAAAATAAATACTCAACGGTGAAAATAGCCCAATAATTCAGCGGAGCCCCACACAACCGACAAACGGAAGATACTTTAATTAAATTAAAGGGAGTAAGGGGAGTGGGATTTTTTAGATTAAGCAAAGGAGTAATAGAAAAACACTAACAAAGATTATCCCATCCCCAGATGGAGCAGGGGTGTGAAGTGTCCAACTGAAAGAAAAGGGAGCTCCCAGAGGCATCCTCCTGAAAATTAAAGTAACATTGGAAATAAAGACCGGTGAGGATTAGTCAAACCTAACTCTTAACTATTGAACTACATATAAGTTAGTCATAGAATAAGTCACTCATAAAAGTAATAAGTAAACATACATATATTTTGTTCCCTTTACTTTATAGTACTGAAGTGGTCAATTTCCATAGTCTCTGAGGAAAGACCAATAATACTGGTTGCGAACAAAAGCCCATATGAATCAAGGGAACGAGAATATGAGCAGAGGTTAAACAGACTCATATGACCAAAAAAGATCCAGGGAATCTTACCTGGGTAAGTAGAGTAATAAACCTGTTGGGACCAATACAGTTAAAGAGAAAAGAATCTTATTCCAGGTCCTAGGGTCAATATCAAGGGGCCCGTTAGCAGGATTCACACAGTTACAATCAAAAGATATGCAATAGAAGTGTGGAAAAGTACTGTCCAGTAGAGCAAATAAGAACTGAGTCAGTCATCCAAAGGTTGGTGCAACGAAACACCACCATACCACTGCTGAACCTAGAAGACTATCAATTTATGAATTTTTTTTAAAAAAAGCTAGCAACAGAATTGAAAAATCTCAAGTTGTGATGTGCAGAAGATACTATATAGGTTACCAAATAGTAGGAGTGCCAAATGATGTATTGTATTTATGCAATAGATACCATTAGATGGGACCTAATGAAATGTATTATGATATATGTCTTTGTAGATTTGACCAATCAGGGAACGAGTCCTGAAGAAGGTGCAAGAACATAAGAGGCACCGAAACGCCGCGTCGACAGTTTTGTTCCTATTATTTGTGTTTTATTACATTTGTATATATATGGTTTTTGGAAATAATGCTGCATAAGGAATAATCCTTTTTTTAGAAACAACTGAAATTGATTTTAAGAAATGTGTTATGAATATTGTTTGTATAAATGTGAACAGATACCGTGTAACGGTTTTTAATGTAACTATTTTGTAGTACTACGAATTCTTTTTGAATAAATGCACAAAATTTTTTTTAAACAAGTCTTTGTTCTATATCTGGTCCCCCATGACACTGAAGGATTGTTAGTTCATGTTGTAAATTTGGTAACCTTAATATTCTTAGAATAAACGCGGCGCGAAAAATAATAGAAAAATAAAATAAATACTCAACGGTGAAAATAGCCCAATAATTCAGCGGAGCCCCACACAACCGACAAACGGAAGATACTTTAATTAAATTAAGGGAATAAACACAGGGGAACTAAATAGAAATAACTTTAGCTGAAAATACTATTAAGACATAGGGATTTAACCCACTACAAGATGGCGGCCAAAGTCGGATCACCAAGCAATTACACCTACATACTGCAACCAGGTGCAATTGATAAGATAAATAACGAGCCAGCCTGAGCCGGTATAAATACCAGATATGAGTAAGTCTTAGTAGATCGAGAAGACTCAAGAGACCAGGAGGACGCCACGCAGCTCAGCTCCCTCAACTAAGTAAGTAAAGATAGAGCAAGGACTGTGCTGTTAGGAGTAGAATACTGTTTTTTTTAAAAAAGAAGACAGACTGTTCTGACCCAGCCTTAATATTTATCCTTTCCCAGAGACAAAAGCCAAGTAAAAAGGCTTCAACTTAAAGACCTACATCCCCACGAGTGAAGTAAATTAAGAGTAACTCAAAATCTCTAACGAGGTAAGAAAAGTAAGGGGAGTGGGATTTTTTAGATTAAGCAAAGGAGTAATAGAAAAACACTAACAAAGATTATCCCATCCCCAGATGGAGCAGGGGTGTGAAGTGTCCAACTGAAAGAAAAGGGAGCTCCCAGAGGCATCCTCCTGAAAATTAAAGTAACATTGGAAATAAAGACCGGTGAGGATTAGTCAAACCTAACTCTTAACTATTGAACTACATATAAGTTAGTCATAGAATAAGTCACTCATAAAAGTAATAAGTAAACATACATATATTTTGTTCCCTTTACTTTATAGTACTGAAGTGGTCAATTTCCATAGTCTCTGAGGAAAGACCAATAATACTGGTTGCGAACAAAAGCCCATATGAATCAAGGGAACGAGAATATGAGCAGAGGTTAAACAGACTCATATGACCAAAAAAGATCCAGGGAATCTTACCTGGGTAAGTAGAGTAATAAACCTGTTGGGACCAATACAGTTAAAGAGAAAAGAATCTTATTCCAGGTCCTAGGGTCAATATCAAGGGGCCCGTTAGCAGGATTCACACAGTTACAATCAAAAGATATGCAATAGAAGTGTGGAAAAGTACTGTCCAGTAGAGCAAATAAGAACTGAGTCAGTCATCCAAAGGTTGGTGCAACGAAACACCACCATACCACTGCTGAACCTAGAAGACTATCAATTTATGAATTTTTTTAAAAAAAAGCTAGCAACAGAATTGAAAAATCTCAAGTTGTGATGTGCAGAAGATACTATATAGGTTACCAAATAGTAGGAGTGCCAAATGATGTATTGTATTTATGCAATAGATACCATTAGATGGGACCTAATGAAATGTATTATGATATATGTCTTTGTAGATTTGACCAATCAGGGAACGAGTCCTGAAGAAGGTGCAAGAACATAAGAGGCACCGAAACGCCGCGTCGACAGTTTTGTTCCTATTATTTGTGTTTTATTACATTTGTATATATATGGTTTTTGGAAATAATGCTGCATAAGGAATAATCCTTTTTTTAGAAACAACTGAAATTGATTTTAAGAAATGTGTTATGAATATTGTTTGTATAAATGTGAACAGATACCGTGTAACGGTTTTTAATGTAACTATTTTGTAGTACTACGAATTCTTTTTGAATAAATGCACAAAAATGTTTTTAAACAAGTCTTTGTTCTATATCTGGTCCCCCATGACACTGAAGGATTGTTAGTTCATGTTGTAAATTTGGTAACCTTAATAAGACTGCACAACTTTTGTATACACAGAGGTGGCCACCCCCAGTGGGAGAGGCACACCAAACAAGGTATAACAATCAGGAAGAGGCACCCTGTTTTTCTTAGACTTATTTCTCTCAACATTTTATTTTCATAATTTTTTAAAAACATTCATATAAAATTCATCACAAGACATTTAATATCCAATACATATTGGTACCTAGATAGTTCTATTGTGTTGCTGTATAAAAGTAACAGAACATTTAAAAGTAGACCAGTTGGTCACAAAACCAAAATTGAATAACACAGAAAGGAATCTTGTTTTGCTATAATATGTATGTGTGAAACAGACAGATGGAGAAAGGAAGCAAATGAAGAAAGAGTGGCTCACTTATCACATATCTCTTTTGACTGGGTTACCCACAGAAGTCAATCCCCAAGCCAAGAAGAAATTAGGAGTCTTGAAATGTAACGCCACTTCCTCAAACTTCCATCTGATCAGTTTCTGCGAAGTCTATACCACAGTGACAACCCATGAGAGCTATAAATGCATTTGCTAAGAACAGATTTGCATTTTTCTTTTATCCGTGTTACTAGGAGAATTCCACTGTTAACTGTTTTGAATTCTTGAATGCAATGCATGTATCCCCGGCTTTGAAAAAGGACCTTTGTATTAATGCATGCTGCAGCGCAATGCTCATAAACAAAAAGTGATCTGCAGGAATCTATGATCTAGAAAGGGTAAGCTCACAGGGGGCTTATTAGAAAGAGATGAGCGGCATGACAGCTACAAATAAAAAAAATAGGAAGGTAAACAATGATGTGACCGTCGACTTCAGACAGTGAACGAGCTTTTGTGTGACTGCCTGGGTCAGTGCGTTATTGATTGTGTGACTGAGTGACCATGCGAGGGCAAGAGTGTGAATATATGGGAGCGTATGTGAGGGCATGTGTTCGACCGAACAATTGAGTGAACGTGAGGAAGTATGTCAGGGCACAAGTGTCTTAATGAGTGACTGAATGAGTGTGCAACTGAATATGTGAGTGAGTGCTCGAGTGAGCAAGAGAAGACGTCAGGGCATAGGTGAGTAATATCCAGGATGGTGTTTTTTCTTTCCCAGGTGCTGAATGTCTACGATTTCACATAAATAGAATTTTCCTTGGAATTAGATCAGATGCAAGGGGAACATTGACAGAAATATGATAGACACCATGGACGTCGATTCACCAAAATGCCAGGGGTAACGGAAGTGGCATCATGTACTTTTTTACCTTAATGATGTCCTAGGAAGTGACATCATATGACCTTTGAACCTGCATCATCCCAATAAGTGATGTCACATAACCTTAGTCCTGGTGACATCACAATAATTAACACTGGTGAAGTTATATAATTGCATACTTAATATTATATATTCTTCTGGGGTGGGGTTTTCTCTTCCCTTAGAAAATGTTGAAAAAAAATGATCTTTACTAGTGCATTCTAATGCACAGTTTTCACATACATTTGCTAAATAGTCACAGTCTCTAGAAAAACACTCATTTAATATTCAAGTCCTTTCATGGTCTGCCAAGCTATTGAAATCTGACAGTCTACATGAGTTCACCCAATAATGTTTTTAAAATTTCCAATGGGATCCCCCTTATGCCAAATTACCTCGATTATTAGGACCAGCATTTTGCCATGGTGGCCCCTATTGCCCAAACATTACATACAATAGGTTAATGCCTGAATGTTCTTAATACTGCTTCTCTTGAGCTATGAAGGTCCCTTATGTCAAAGGTTAAGTGTAATACGTCAACGACCACATGTTGTCATGGATGGCCCCATGACCTTGCCAGAGTTGCCTTCCCATATGCCAAGAATTTCCTCCAATGTGCCATCGTCAGCAATTTGCCACAAGTTCCAACTATGCGAAGAATTTCCTCCAGGATGCCAGCGCTGGCATTTTTTAATGGGAGCTCCATGCCAAAATGTACCTTTAGAGCGCCAGCAGGAGCATTTTGCCCAGAGTATCCCATATGCAAGTAACGCCTCCATGGTTACAGTGCCAGCATTTTGTCAAGGGTGCTTCTATAAGCCAAGAAGCATGCCAGGTCCAGCAGTAGATGTGCAAGTATAACAAATCATGCTCACTTATTCACACTCATTCTAGTATTAGCACTGGCTTTCGCACATTCATTTTCATCTACTCCCATGCTCTCACTCTCACCCTGAATCACTCATTTACACTTTGACTCACTTATACCTACTCACTCATTTTGACACACACGGACAACCACTAAGCCATGTACAAACATACATGCTCACACATATACATGCTCTCGCACCCAAATTCACTCTCACTCACATGCATGCACACCACATCTATTAAAGCCATTAATTTTTTTCTTATCTAAGATGCCAATGAATGTACAGATCTTGCAGCTCCACTTTTTTTACACTAATAAGGAATAATCAACATTTATTCAATATTAATATATTAAAAATGAGCAGAAACCCAAGTTAGAAGCTGATCCTGATAATGTGAGACACCCCAGTGTTCTTGGCACTGATTTTGACATCTCTGAGGCCAGGGGTTACAAAGGCTGTGCCAGGGGCAAGTTAGGCATCGCAGCTGCGACCCCTGATGACACCTAAATGGCGTCCTTGATATACACATGTCAATCTTCTTCAAAAAGCTCAAAAGAAGGTTTATTACATATCATCCATGACTAATTTGGAAATATTTTTAGCTGAAGGAAGGAGGTTTTATTTATCTCCTGACTTGCAATAAATATGAAACCTATTTCAGGAGGTAGAAAGTTTAAGATTCCTGTAAGGACAAATCAGTATTAATCAAACCACAGTGCAAATCAACACTAGATTATAAATCTTCATCTACAAAATATAATACCTCATTCCTGCAGATATTTAAAATCTTTCAGCTCTCTCTTATCGAAGTGTGGTATCTATCTGCTGTAAGGACTGTGGACACTGAAGCAGGACTTCTGGACTCATTGCAGCCTAACATTGAAGAAGATCTATGCTCTTGGTTGTGGCGGCCATACCTTGGCGCGTGTGTATTAAATGTTTGCTCACTGCCCAATGTTTAATGACATATGATTCAGTGGAAGCTTTGAATATAAAGTTCTTTGCTTTGCATTCCTTAAACAATGTGTGTCTGTTGGAAGTTGGCATTTTCCATCATTGCAGAAAATTGACTATTTTCAACAGATGATTATTGAGTAAAGAGGAGAGTTGTTTTTAAACATTGTCAATAAAATTCAAGAATGGCAATTGATTGGTCTAATAGTTACAAGAAATGCGGAGCATTCAACTGCTCTGGAGGTTCCTGCATTTGGACAGATTCTGGTTTCACAGGATTATAGTAAGAGAACTCAATTGTGTGGTCGCCTGACCCAGGCGTTGTAGCCTGTAAATAGAGAAAAAACACTCACTGTCAGTGTGGGAAGCCAGTGGGTGAAATGGGCGGAACTGTTGCCCTTATGCTATACTGTGATGGGAGGGAACAACATGTGAATAATACCATAACAGACCAATGGATGAAGAGGGATAACTGAAAGGCCCTCCATGTATGTATAGGTAAATATTTTGTAAGAGAATTGTCAGTGAAAAAACAAGAAGTCTTAGATAACACCAGGCAAAAAAAGCAGTTTACTGCAGACGGACAAAACAATTGGTCACATGTTTAATGCATTGTGCATAAAGATTACTGTATTGAAAGGCAAGAACCCCTGCAGACCCCTGCAGAAGCTACCCTCCTTCTTCGTCAGCCATTAACTTACATACTTCTATGCTTACTTGATCACCCAACATCAATTTAAGGGGCACATTTACTAAACATTTGCACTAGGTTTGCATGCAAAGTGATACAACCCAGCGGAAAATGATTATTTTGAATTTACTTTACAGAACAAAAGTTGTCTGAAAGTGATGCAAAGTAGGGCTTTGTGCTGTTTGCATTGCTTAGCGTCAAGGGGGCTTTCCATGTGTAGTACATTGGTGTTCCCAAGCAAACACCCATGATTGTGTATGCTAAACCCTATCTACTAACAAAGGTTCTCAGGGTTTTGCACCAAAAAATAACACCATTTTGAGGAAGGTGTAAAAATAAGAAATTCTTTTATTTTTCCAAACTTTTCCAATGGTGCATGTGTGCTGCACTGATGAAGCACACATATATGTTGTGGAGAATGTTTTTGATCGTTTTTCAGAATGTTGTACTGGAAGAGTACATTTCCAGTACAAAAGCTATGCTAGACATGACACAAGCATCTTTGCAGTATGGTGCTATGGTGTGTGCTTGGTACTTGGCAGCCTGAATGTGTACCAGCACTAAAAGGGGGCAGGACTGTGACATATTTGATTTTGTGCCTTCCATCTCTCTCTCTTCATGCACTGCAAAGCTGCAACTTCAGTTGCTATTCTGCGTTGAGTGGCATCTTTGTAAATCTGGGCCTCAGTATCTAAAACATGGAGGCAGGTTATAGTATGTGCAGGACCTCAAACTATAGAATGCTGTGATTCAAGAGGGAAGAATAAATCTACATGGGTTTTAGGATACTTCTAAAAAAACTCTCTTTTTAGTGTAAGACACAGGTTGCAACTACAAAGTGTGAAAACTGTTTTTCCCAAATATAAGTGGATTTCAACTCCTTCTGCATACAACAAATACCATAGAACTGGGAAGTGACCATAATGTAACACCCATCACTTTATAGAAATAGTAAATACATATAAAAATAGAATTAGAATTATAAACATAGCGGAGTACAATCACAGGATTTGACATGCTGACTTCTTTGCAATCCATCCATTACCATATTAAAGTATATTAGAGCATCTGTAGGGTCTGTAGGATCATTGGTTGAAGACCTTTAATTTGCTAACTAAAAAAATTAAACATAATAGTATTTACCTTAACCACAAGTCAAAAGTTTTTTAATTCTCAAAGCCCTATTTATTCAATTGCAAAAATGTCTTGCCTTTTGAGCCTCAGTAAATTCTATTCACTCAAGTGATATACCATTTGTATCGGGAGACATGAGGCAACGCTAGGTGGGGAGAAATTCATGTCTCTCCATAGATTCCAGTATTTTCACTCAGAGCAATATGAGGACAGTATGTGTTTCTAGCCCATCTTTGAGGTTTGGAAGTGCTTCTCAGTAAGAAAACATTATGGGATCCATGGGAGGCAGACAACTCCGGGTCCTCTAGGGCCTTATTCATGGGGATTTGGTGTACGCCAGCTCAGCAATTTACCTTGCTGCGCTACCCTACGTAGGGGGCAAAAAGACAAGAATGCACCATATTTTTGCAATACAGTGCATGCCTGTCCTTTTCCTCTGTGCTGGCAGAATGCAGAACAATGTCATACATTCACCCCAGTACAGATATCTGGGCCTAAATCCATCGTTTTTTTTGTACTCCACACCACCCCAGTTCAGACATGGCCATATGTAAATCAGCCTGGACCCTGTGACTCATGGAAACAGTCCAACCCGAACTGCCAAGCCATATCTTCCTTGGACTGGAATCAAGCATCCTAGGACCGGTTTCTGGCTATCAGTCGTCATCAGCCAGGATAGCTTGAGTCCAGTGGTGTGGAGAGCACTGGACTCACGTCTGAGCATACCGGTCCCACTCGGGGTGACAAATACAAAAACAACAGTTGGTGGACAGAATGCAGAACAATGGCATACATTCACCCCAGTACAGAGATCTGGGCCTAAATCCATCGTTTCTTTGCACTTCACACCACCCCAGTTCAGATATGGCCATATGCAAATCAGCCTTGACCCTGTGCATCATGGGAACAGTCCAGCCCAAACTGCCAAGCCATGTCTTCCCTGGACCGGAATCAAGCATCCTAGGACCGGTTTCTGGCTATCAGCCATCATCAGCCAGGATAGCTTGACTCCAGTGGTGTGGAGAGCACGGGACTCACATCCATTCACCCCGGCCGCAAGGCGACCATTGCGGAAAAGCGGCAGACGGTCTTTCCGTCCGCTGCGGTCCCCCGCCATACTAATATGGCAGGGGGTCATGCCAGGTAGGATGACGGGCAGATCGGCCCCGCCAGGCCGGCTGTGGCTACCGCCAGCCTGGCGGGGGCGAACTGCCCGCCATTCTAATGGGCCCCTTACTATTTAAGGAGACTCCATCCCACAATGCAAAGAGTTGTGCACCAGGAGGAGCAGTTGCAGAATGGTTGAGAAAGGGAGCGGTCCTCCGACGAGCTCTCAGTAATCCTGCTGTGTGGGAATGAGTGGTGGTAACTGATGGGGTTCTTAGCTCCCAAGGACCTTCAGCATCCACGAGGAATTCATCCCCCAATGAGTAGTGTTCCAGGAGTCAAGTTTGTGGAGTGGTGGACAAAGGAGAGAGCCACGATGAGCTTTCAACAGTCCTGCTGTGTGGGACCTACTGAGGGTACAGGAGGGGTTTTGAGCTCCTCAAGGACCCTCAGCATCCAAGGGGCCTTCATCCCCCAACAAGCATTGCACCAGGAGGTGTGTTTCCATAGTGGTGGACGAAGGGGGCAGGATCTCCAATGAGCTCTCAGCAATCCTGCTGCGTGGGACTTAGTGGTGGTAAAAGGAGGGGTTCTTTGCCTCCAAGGACCCTCTGAATCAAAGGGGAATTATTCCCCCAATGAGTAGAGCACCAGGAGGCAGGTCTACAAAGTGGTTTAGAAAGGGGGCGGGCCTCAGACGAGCTCTCAGACATCCCACTGAGTGGGACTTAGGGATGGTAACAGGACTGGTTCTTTGCCCACAACATCAATCAGCATCAAATGGGACTTCAACCCTCAATGAGTAGTGTGCCAGGAGGCGTGTTTGCAGAGTGGTGGAGAAAGGGGGCAATAAGACCAATGAGCTCAGACATATCATTGTATTCCTTTTGGAGTATAATGCCTTGGGGAGGTGGTGCTCCCTGGGACTCTTAAGAGCCTTCAGAGGGAGTCCACATGGTCCCCCTCCAATTAAAAATGCTTTTTGGCCTGCCTCTGGGACATGGTGGTCCCCGGGGTCAAGAATGGCCATAAGGAGGGAAGCCACACACTCTACTTTCTCCCCATATTGTATATATTAATAAACCCCCAGGAATTGGCCTACCAAGGGGCTAAAGTGTAAACGATCACTTCAGCTGCTGTCTGGAACATTTATTGGTGATTCGTCAAGCGAGGACCGAAAAAACAGAGGGGGTCGCAAACATATTTTCCCTACAACTACACAACTACAGGCCGAACCACTGAAAAGAATTACACCAAATTTATCAGAAAGCTACTCTTGGTCCAGAAAGAGCAATTTTTTTAATATAGTGTAAATCTGTTTAGTTATTTTGGAGTTATTAAAGGGAAAAGATGTATAGATATCTAGGGATGTGCATCCTTTGCAGATCCAACATATCTGATGGTGATCTCTGATTGGCTGCCAGCACTTCAACCAAGAGGTTATCTCAAGAAACTACATCTCGTGCCTTAAGGTAACTATAACTTGCGTCCTGCCCATGCACTGCTAATTACCCTCATATTACATGACTCAAGACATCCTATATGACATCATTGGTAATATCAGTGCAACATTTACTGTACAATTATTGATGAGAAAAGGATGCATGGGAAGGGTATGAGTTATAGTCACCTGTGGGCATGAGTTAGAGTTTCTTGAGATAACCTTAACTATAACTACTGAATTTCTATGGTTTTGTGTGTGTAAATTGTTAACCTAAGTATAACGCACCTGTAACCTTTGTTTTTTTGTGTGAAAAAAAATATATATATATGTCAGATATATGTAATGCCTTTTATGCTAATTGATATGTTAAGAGATGCTAACAGTAAAGTTGACTTTTATCATGTATTCACGTTTAATTGTATCTTTGTTTAAAACTAATGCCTGTTTAAGATTAAGGAGTGAATTGAGGCAAATAATCGTTAATTATATACACACTTTTCCTCTAGCATTGTGATATTTTTCTTGAAATAACATACTAAAGATCTGTTTTTCAGACCTTTAGATGTGATCAGGTGAGAAAATCAGTATTCATTGCAGAAACTATTCATTCAGCTAAATACAGATGACTAACACAGTGCCTGACATTAATAATAGCTTTCCCGTACAATGAGCGTACTTGAAAGTAATAATAAGTTATCGCACTGATTTCCACCTTGCAAGGCTGTATTTGTGAGAAAAGAACATTCATCCTGCAAGCCTCTTGAGTGTTGTTTAATTTCCCAAGGAATTCACATTTCTGCAGGTGCGCAAAACCAAACTGTTCAGCTTACCTTACTAGAATACTTTATAAAGATACCCTTCCAAATGTGTTCCTTAGTGACTAGAAATTTTAATTACCGTGTTACTTGAATGATCTCCTACTTAAATTGAGACAGCATAATCTGTTTAGAAAAATATTTTCCAAAACGTTAATTAAAATAGTTTGAGAGTAAATGAAAGCTATATGGATAGAAGGATCTATGCCCATTATTTACCATTTCCCCTCTGTAACTTTAGTTAAATAACACTTGAGGAAATTTCAGTTACTATGGGTCACCTCGCGAAAAATCCATAGCTTGGTCAGATAACCAGAGGTGGCTGGTATGTAAGGAGGATAGAGGAGAGGGAGGGAAATAAAATAAGTTAACAAATGGAAAAAAAAACACTTACCTTCCTTTGATCCTGGTGCGACGTCCTCCTTGCTCAGGTCCAGACAGGTAAGCAAACTCCAACGTGGCATGACCAGGAAGCTGCAGTAACCAATCCTGGTGCTGCTTTCATGCAGCACGAGAGCAATGGCAGGTTTGGAGGAACCGGCCTCTCTTGTGGCTCCCAATGGCACTGGACAGGGGCGGCTCTAGGCTCATGGTGGCCCTGGGCAGGGAGCGTAGGTAGAAAGCCCCCGAAGGGGGGGTCCGGGTGGGGCGGAGCGCAGAGGCCAGTGAAGAGGGGAGGGGTCAGGTTGTTTGGAAGTGGAACAGAGCCGGAGGCCGCCAAATCCCAGCCAGGGGCTGCCACGCAAATATGTATCCATCCTCAGAGGATTATTATATTAAGGATATATATTGGCGTGGCGGCCCCTGGGGTTTGGTGGCCCTGTGCAGGTGCACAGCTTGCACATGCCTAAGGCCGCCCTTGCACTGGAGCCCTAGGTGGCCTCTAACCCAGCTGTCTTAAGACAGCTGGGTTAGAGAGGTTTAAACTATGCATTTCTGTTTGGCTGTTGCAAGATAATTGGCCAAAACAAAATGCATAGTTTAAACCTAAGTGCCTTGCCTGCCCATCACTGCTTTCTGCGCTGCTTGACTGACCAGAAAGCACTGCCCACCCTAACCCCGTCCTGATGCTCGGCTGAGTAGGGGGTTTTGAAAAATAAAAAGGTAATAAATGAAGTTTATTACCATTTTATTTTTCCATATTTGGGGGCAATTTAGCTAGTGGGGTGACGCTTCTCTGCCTTAATAGAGGAGCCGCCCCTGACGATTACTCTGACTCAGGAATTACAGATGCTGGGTCTATCAGTATCTGTAGGAGGTGGGGTTATCAGTATTATATTTGAGAAGCTGATGGTCATCTTAGAAATGAGGAATTACCGGGTAAATTGTTCCTGAATCAATGTCCGTACTTATTTCTTAATATTCCTCACCTTCCCTCTGGGGTTTCACCTGGATACTCCATCTTCTCCACCTGTGGCCTCCCCTTGTATCTTCCTCAACTGATAGCATGTCTAAAGTATTAAATTGTACTCCTCATTTTCCTCTACCTTGCACAGAATCTTGAATATTCAGGTACAAAAAGAGTTTTAAGAAACTATTCCATTTAACACCTCAAAAGTGCATAATTCAAAAAAATACCTGCTCAACAGGTCATATTTTGTAAATGTTCTCGAAATATTTTAACACATTATCAGTTCAAATAACACATCTGTATTCCCTATGGATATTTAAATCCAGCTTGAAAATACTGTAAATAGTTACACCTTCTACACTGCATAGAATGGTTGATTGTTTGCTATTCGAGCTGAGCCTACTTGCAAACTGGCTGTAGAGTTTGTCTTTGTGTGAGGCAGTGCCGTTGGAGAGGACAGGTAGTTCAGTAGTGACTGAAAGTAGTGTGCTTAAGTGAGATGTTATTGGTAGATCTAGAAAATACCACAGCAGGCGTGTTTATTAATGCAGTTACCAATGAAAGTGCAGGACTGCATGGTACTTTGAAGTGCTAGGTATCACACTGTACAACTAGTAAGGAATGGTATTACCACATTCAAGTATTCATGGAGCGATATTACATTTTGGAGGGGTGGTAGTACAGTGCTGCCCATTGAAAGTGCAAAATCTGACAGTTCTGTTTTTGAGATTGTACTAAAGTGTTGTTGAAGGTAGTATGCAGTGTATTGTAGCTTGTCCTGTGGTATGGGTTGCAGGGTTGTGTGAAATTATAATTGGGGATGTGTGGAATTACACTTGAGACATTTACCACACCCACAAGTGTGGGGAAAAATTGCCATGCCAACATCACTGATGACATTTTGTAGTTGCTTTCCCAAGATGATGCAAGAGTCCTGGCAGCCCCATAGAAGAGACCAGAGGGTCAGTCTCTGCTCTTGGTGGGGTGGAAAACTCTGCCAGGACCCCAGGCTAGAGGTCCAAGCCGGACAACCTGGAGTCCTTGTGCTGGACTGCCACTTTGTAAAGTGCCCAGGGAGGGCTCCCCTGCCTCACTGGGATGAAAATACCTTACTGAGCCAGGGGTGTGAGCTGTGTCAGGCCCCAGTGAGGATCCACCGAACCTGAGATCTGTGCGTCAGCATGCCGTGTCAAAAAGTGGCTGGGATGGGGTCCTGCAGGTCCATGGCATGGCTCTCCTACAGGTAAGGGTGAAGGATCTCTCCCTGGGCTACAGCTTAGAGCTCTGGTTTGCCCGGGGGTAGAAGACCCAGTCCTGGGCTCCATTCTTTAGCCTGTCATGATGCAAAGGGCTTGGGATGGGGTCATACAGACACAGAGAGGGCTCCTTTCTTGACCAAGTCAATAAGCTGTGACCAGCCCTTATTTTGGAGTTCAGGCTAGCCTAGGTGGTGGCCATTCTCCAGTCCACCATGTCTTAAAGTGCCTAGGATGGGGTCCCACAGACACCAGGGTGCTCCCTTGCTTGGCTGGGTTAAGAAGGTCTGACCAGGCCCAAGGTCAGAGATCTGACTACTGCGAGGGTGGAAGTTCTGTATTCCAGGGGTCCATTCTCTGACCTGCCATGTATCAAAGTGTACAGGCCCGCATCCCACATTCTCAGGGAGGGCTGCCCTGCTTGGCTGCTTGGTTAAGGAAGGGTTAAGAAGCTCTGACTGGGCCCTGGGTCTGAGCTTCAGAGGGCTAGGAGGGAGTAAAAGCCTCTGTCGTTGGGCTCCATTTGCACACCCACTGTGTCACCTACAGCCCAGGATGGGGACCTGCAGGAACTAGTTAGAGGGCACCCCTGCTTGGTCAGATCAAGAAGCTCTGATCCAGCCCTGGATCAGAGCAGCAGCTGGCCTGGGTGGAATCCTCCATCCCTGGCTTAATTTCCTCACCCACAGGTCACTTGGAGATCAGGACAGAGTCCTACAGGCACTGGAGATGCTCTACCTGTGGCCGAATTAAGAACCTCTGACTGGGCCCAAGGTTAGAGCTCCTACCTGCCCAGGGATGGAACCCTCTGATCCTGGGCCCACCATGTTGCCATGTGTCCTGGACGGGGTCTGACTGGCCTCGGGAGAGCTTCCCTGCCTGGCTCAGTTAAGAGTAGAGGTGAGCGGAATTTTTTTTTTCTGCCTGCAGAATTGGAGGAATTCTGCGGGACTCTTGTAACACGGAATTGCTAATAAATGTCACCACTCCACCGGCTGAATCATCAATTAATCAACACTGAATATAATGCATTTGCGTCTTCCATCTTTCTGGGAAAGAGGTGTTGCATGAGTGCATACTTGTGCTACAAAGCAGTTGAGCTGGAGTTGCTGCAGTGAGTTCCGAAATTCCAGACGGAGGTTCCCTCTCATGCCTCAGCATCAGTAAGGACTGGTCGTACCCAACCTCGTTGCTATAATTCCCAGGGCTGCAGAAAGAAAGCAAAGCACAAGACCAGCAGTGTAGCGGCAACGGCAGGCTCTTTCAGATCTGGCTAGCAATTAACGCTGCATGACCGTATTTGTCTGTCAGCTGCTACCCCCTTCATTTGGAGAAGAGGCACAGCCAGTGCTTTAAATGGGTCGGTACACACCGGTACTGAGTACCTGCACTTCTTCATTTTCTCCCCTTGAGTACCGGCACATTTTTCTAGAAGAAAGAGAGTACCGGTACTCATGGAGATCTGACTTTAACCGAGGGAGCTCGCTCCCTTTATCCCTCAAGTTATACTACGGCAGCACCTTTCAAGCACTGCATGGAATCAATCAATGGAGCTCGTCACCAGGACCCAGCGGAGCTGCTTTGTAAATCAGAGCAGGGGTGTGTCTGCTGAGTCATTTGCTTATCCAAAGATCTTTCACAGTGGACGCTAAGAGGGGGCTGTAAAATCTAATGGGTGGCGGTGGAAGGCACTATTTAAGACATAAAAAAAGAACGTATGGGAAGGCTTTTACAGTCGCCACGCATCTGAATTTCTTTCTTGCACACTTCCACTTCCACACTCGCTGATTCCTATTTCATCAACCTTGGACAGACCTTAAGACCAATCAGAAATGTGGAGATTGGCACCTGGTTCCCCAGTACAGACGTTGTCAGCTCTGGCCCTAACTCCGGTTTACAAATGTTCCAAGATAGATTTGTTTATTTATTTTGTGCGTTTTTATATAGCGCGGACTTTACCCGAAGGTGTCAGAGCGCTTCACAATAGGAACAGTAATGATACATGAGGAGAAAATTACGAGTGAACAAATTACAAAAGCAAACGTTAAGTTACATGAGGCAAAAGTGACAATTGTGAGCAAACAAAATACAAGAGGCAGCAAACGATACATTACAGGAGGAAAAAGTGATATGTGTGCAGGTTACAAAAGCATACAAAGTACAAGTAGAGGTATAGTACTGCAATAAATGGCAGACACTCCAGCACAAGTACAAACATTACATGAGGAAATGGTGGCACTTGCGCAAGTATCTAAAGCAAACAAAATGTAAGAGGTAGCAAACAGTGTGTTACAAGAGAAAAGTGACCTGTGCATGTTACAAAAGAGTACCAGTACTGGACAGATGGCTCCGTGGGCTGTAGGCCACCGGTTCGATTTAAGGCAGGCTGAAGCAGCATGTAATCCTTAGGCGGTTGATAAAATGCATGCAGATTTCGTGCATGCAACCTTTGCACGGTCAAAAAGCTAACCCAGCCCCTTGTAACCCCTTAGCCCCGCCCTGAACTCCGCCCTCTGCTGCTTTTGGTGAGTACCTGCACTTATTTTTTTCCATTTAAAGCACTGCCGCACAGCAATCGGACGACTTGGACGCTGACACCGCCCAGAATCATTAACAGTATCAGGACCACATATGCACCAACAGGTACGGCTCTATAGGAGTAGCTTTCCTACTTTGCAGGTATTTCCCCAGCCCCCCACCACTAGGCCCTCTCTTGGACTGGTTGCAGCATTCCTTTAGCAGACTGACTGAGCCAGGGCGCGTCTCAGGTGAAATAGGGGGATCAGTCTCTTCGCCCTACATCTCACACCAGTTTGAAGCAGCCTATTGTGTCCTCTCATATTTCTTTGTAGGTTTATATGGAATTTTGTTAATGTGTATGATACAGTTCTCCACATGGCTACAACTACTAATTTGCATCCACTTGCCAAATCCAAATGTTCTTGCTTTGGCAATGCATATTTACAATCGAACGACATCTGTAGCACACATATGCACTTCATACAGTCTTGAGGGTCAAAAAAGAGAACAAAATATACCTGGTATGGTTTAAAAGCGTGAATTTATTTTCAACATGCCATCGTGCTCTGTTCATTTGTCATGCGCACATGATATAAGGAGCACTAACCATGCTTTACAAGATACTTTCATTACTCGTGTTTCATCGCTGTCCAGAGACTTTCAAAGCAAAAGCAATGCACAACCCTATAAATACCGAACTCAATTGTATAATCTTGTTGCGGCCTTGGTGTGAACGCATGAGGGAATGTACCTATGTAACGTGTCGCAAGGGGCAGCCAGTGCTGTGTATGTGTAGAGTAATCTCTCAACAAAACACAACAGACAGTCGGAGAGAGACTTTCTTGAAATATTATTCCTGGAATCAATCAATAACATCCAGACTCTACAATATAACATTATTAAACATGAAAAACAGGTTTGCCTGTCTGTCACGTGCAGCTAAAAAGGGTACAGCATATGGAGGAATGTAGTTAGTCTACATGAATCTTCTTTTTTTCCCAACCATCAGAACACAGAGTGCTCCGTGACAGAGTTGGGTGCATGGATGTTTAACTTTTGTGCCAAAGCCCCTCTGCGCCCCTCGAGTCCATCCAGCACTGTCAGGTGGATCATTGTATGGGCACAGGAGAGCAGTCGACTGCTCACAGTGCCTTGATTCCTGAGGTGCAGTGCAGTGAGTGGCGCAGGAGGGTGCTTCCCAGGGGCATCTAAGAGGAGCACAGTGTGAGGAAACTAGGGGTGGATGGAATTCTGCAGAATCTCGCAGAGTTAGTATGTAACTACACGTAATTCCACAGAGTAAAACTTCGGGAGTACCGCCCCCTCCTAGCATAGAGGCGCTAACTTGGCCCAGGGACAAAACTCCGGCTGGCTAGGGGATAGAAAGTTTAGCCCCTGGGCTCCATTGTCTGTGCTGCTATGTCACAGATTCTGAGAATCTGGCCCTTTGCGAGTGCGATTTTTGCATTTGGGATTCATCATCCCAAATGCAAAAATCACTATTTGCGAAATCACATATTTGCGAGGAATTGGATTTAAGGAATCTCTATTAGAGATTCCTTAAATGCAATTCATGAACCAATTGTAAATTGCGAATTCGCAATATTTGGTCGCTATTTACCACGAAGTCTGACTTCGTGGTAAATAGCGAAAAAATAGAAAAAAGCACTTTAATGCATTTTTCTCTTTTGCATGTTACACACACATGTCCTTTGGACATGTGTGTGCGCAACACCTGTGTAAATTTGCATTTCAGGGGTGCTACAGGGTGTCCTTTGGACACCCCTGACACCCTTGAAATCGCTATCTGATTAGTGATTAGCAAATTGCTAATTGCAAATAAGGAATACTCCCCATTCATTCCTATGGGCCTTCAGGAATAAGGAATACTCCCCATTCATTCCTATGGGCCTTCAGGCCACCATTGTTGAAGGCTATGGAATCCAGCTGGTGTCATATGCCGATGACACACAACTGGCCATTTCACTATCACGGGCGCCGGATGTTGCGGCGGTCAGCTTCAGTGCCTGCATGCAGGAGCTTGCCTCCTGGATGTCTGACAACTGCCTGAAGCTGAATGGGTCCAAAACTGAGGTGCTCGTGGTGGGGAATGGTCCGAGTGTGTGGTCATCGGCATGGTGGCCTGCCTGTTTGGGCTCTACCCCTTTGCCTTGCCAACAAGCAGAAAATCTGGGGGTAATGTTTGACTCCGGTCTTACATTTGCTCCCCAGGTCGATCGAGTAGCCGGGATGTGCTTTGGCATTCTTAAAAGTCTACGAAAGATTCTAGACTTACTCCCGGCTGGAGCAAGACAGACTCTTGTGCATGCCCTGGTGACATCTAGATTGGATTACTCCAATCTTCTTTACCTGGGAATAACAGCAAAAAGCCTAAATCGACTCCAGGTACTGCAAAATGCCACAGCTCGGCTGGTGCTAAGACTTCCTAGAAGATCTGCCTCTAGAGCTGCGTTAAAAACGCTCCATTGGCTCCCGGTAAGGGAGAGGATAACTTTTAAAGCTCAATGCTATGTCACCGCATCCTAAATGGCAAGGCACCTAATCCCTTACGGTCCCTTATCACTCCCTACAGCCCAGGACGCAGGCTTAGATCCTCTGGTACCGGGCTACTTGTAGTCCCCAAAATACATAGGACCCGAATGGGAGGCAGATCCTTTAGATTACTGGTGGCGAGGAGCTGGAACATGCTTCTGACGGAGCTGCGTCTTGAACCCTCCGAAGGAAAATTCCGTAGAGCTCTAAAAACACATCTTTTCCGTTCAGGTTTGGTGTAGCCTCCCCGTAGTGTATGCTCACTCTCGCTTTTTTAGCGCGGGGACACGCCGGTGTGCGTAATGCCATGTGCTTTATAAAATTCCAAAATAAATAAAATAAAAATGAATGGGGAGTTATTCCTTATTTGCGATTAGCAATTTGCTAATAGCAAATAAGGAATGTGTAGGAATCGCAATTATTTTTTGCGATTCCTACATGAATCCCGCTTTGCGAGTCTGTAATAGCGATTCCTTATGAATCGCTATTAAAGACTCGCAAAAAGGGTCTTTGATGAATATGCTTGTTAGAGCCCAGAATGAGGTCCTGGAGTCCAGAGGATGGCCCCTCTGCTTTGCCGGGTGAAAAAGCTCATGCTTAACCTGGGGTGGAAATTCACGGCCAAGGGCTCCTTTCTTTGTCCTACTTCTGTGGCAAAGTGCCCAGGGTGGGGCTTCGCAGGCCCCAGGGGGACTCCTGTGCTTCATTGTGGTGAAAAGGTGCATTTGGGATCCAGGTCAGAGCTCTGTGAGGCCCCCGATAATCCTTTGCCTGATACTCAGCTTGGGCTCCATGAAACTGGTTCGTGGAGCCCCTTGTCCCTTCAAAGGGGAGCGTAATCTGATTTGTATGACACAGTGCAACCAGATGACCGTTCCTCAAACCCAGTCACCTGGTCACAATCTTTACCTAGATGGACAGGCAGCCCTGGAAGTCCCAGTTAGGGCTCATTTGACTATTTAAACCCAGCCAGGGCTCAAAGGACATTATATACATTAACACAATTAGCTCCCTCTGTAACTCGTTGTGCATGGATTACAAGAAGGGCAGGTAGCCTACCTCCAGAATAATATGGACAAGGTACTCAGACCCATTTGTCCTCTGGTTGTACTCCCTGGGTGCTGGGAGGTCCTACGATGAGTATGTGGTTGCCTCTCAGCGCCATGAGACGAGCCTTTCATCCAAGCCTGCCTTCCTGGAGAACAGGATGGGATGTGAAGCTCGCATGCCTATTCCAGGGCGGCCTGCACTGGGGGAGTCTATATAGCTCTGTAATCTGATCGATTTGGCATACTTGGTCCATTTAGGGATGACCTGCTTAGCCAGCCTCAGCTATTATTTCAGGCAAAGAGCTTCAACCCCACCTGGACTGTCTGACTTGAGGGCCTGCCTTTTGCGGAGGCGACCCAGCAGGGCAAAGGACAAGCACATGTTTTTGTATATTTGTTTCTCAAAAAAACTTTTGAACGCAAAAAAGAATATGCATTATTACTCGTGATCATTTAAAAGGTATGAAATTAGCAATTAAATTAGTGGGCATCAGATGCAATAAAGTCTCTCCTGTTAAGTGGATGGAGACAAAATGGACCAAGAGACTTTATGTACAGATGGCATTGCATCTTGTTTAAAACTAATGTTGATTTTTTGTATGTATGGATTGTGGCTATGCATTGTAACAGTAACATAAAATATATTTTCAGCCTGGTAAGAAAAAATGTCAGCTTGTGATGACATTTTAACAATGCAGAACGTCTAATCTCTCAGAAAGCTGACATTTAAAAGAAGAATTCCAGGAAAGCACAGGAAGTGGTGTTTGAAATAGGAATCAAACGTCTCGCATTTTGAAATGAGGATGGAATATAATTTCATATAAATACTCTATGGTGTAAAAAATATGGTGTATATATAGTTGTAAAGTCTCCACTGCAGAGAAATTAAGAAATGATGGACTTTATTACCATGGTGGTGTCAGCCTTCCCAAGGGGGGGTGAGTAAGTCTAATGTGGGCTTGTTTTTAATCATATTGTATATTGCTAATACAAGAAAGAATCACAAACCAAGTAATCTGTTATGATAATATTTCTACAAGAAACATGGGGGCTTGTTTACAAGCCCCTCACACCTCCAGTATGTCACTTTTTCCCATAATAAAAGTGATGACTGCGCAAGGGGCTTGTAAGTAAGCCGCATGGTTTTCCAATGATGGGCTCTTTTTGAGCTCGATCATTTTTGTTGGTGCAAAACTGCTAGGGTGAATTACTGTTATGTAATGGTTGTATTTTCACCTAATGTGAATTTTGCTTGTCATTATAAATCTGCAAGTTTAAAATAGGGAATAACTTGTGAAAAATATCTGGATGTATTTACCCAAGATAATACACCCTCTCTTAACTTAATTTTTCCGAACTTGAAACAGAAAATTACAGTCCTTGAATCGAACACGAAATGAGCCATTTAGAAATGGGAGTTGTTTAGAAATTAGAGCATATCATTGTTTTAAAAGACAGCTACACCTGCTGCCATACATTTGAAAATGGTATATTGATCCAACCAAAGCAGCTTTTTCACCATGTTGTATACATCGATGGATGGCCAGATGGATGGAGGGAGGAATGGATGGATTGGTGCATTGATGGGTGCATGGATGGATGGATGCAGACTAAAGTGTAGAGTCAATGCTGAAACTGAGATATTTCTGAGCTGACACCACTCCTTGGTGATTTAAAACATATCCTTAGCAAAATTGTGGTTATTATTCAGAGGCATGTCCATTTATGATGCAATTGGTGGGTTAATTCCAGTGATTTGCATTGAATAACATCTCAAAAAGACTCACCTGTAAGCTGAAATAATTGGCACAGTGATGAAATTGTTAGAATTTAGCTAGAGAACAAGGTGACAATTATTTTTAAGATTGCTGTCTCCCGTAAGTTAATTCTTCTTTTTATGAATGAGAGACACCCCATGCTAGTGCAAACAGTTTGGAATTGAATCTATTGTGTATTAGCTAATACTATGGTATTCCGAATTGAAATGGCAGAATCTACTCCTTTTTATGATGGGTATGGTCAATTTTGTTAAAAAAGTCTATTTTACCACGCTTTTTTTATTTGCCTCGAGCTTTAACTTGGTTGATTCCTCAATGCTTTTTAAAATATCTACCTTGCTGTTTTGCTCTTTAATTTGGCACTTAGAGAGCCGACAGGGCCTAGAGGAAATTATGATAGATTACATCTTCCTAATGTTTACTGGTACTATTAGGGTGCATTTCAGATCTGGATCTATAAAGCTTTGAATTTTACAAATAAAAGAACCCTGTGTTCATGTATGAATTTTCTTTTTAGTTCAAAGCTCAAAACATCTTGGTTGTCTTGTTTTTTTTCCAACAGGTTAAAGTAAAAACTAGATTAGTCCTAGTTAAAGAATTATTTGTCACCTCCAACTCACAGGTTTATAAGCAATCTCTTACAGTGCTCAAATGCGGTCAAACCCACTCTTCCATACTACTATTACAGACAGGATTTCCAGTCTTTAGGTTGAGAAAGGTATTATATGTGAGGAAAGTTCATGAAATTCCATAGGCTCTTATTATTTGTGAAGTTAAAATCAATTTACAAAATTAGTTCTCTTCAATGCTTTAAGCCCGTCTATACATCGGACGGCCCCCAGCTGTCCGACGTCATAGTGTGCATGAGCAGAGAACAGCCGGGAACCGTTCAATCTGCGCACGCGTCAAATTCAGCCACTGCGAAGCGGTTAAATACCTCCAACTATTGATGTGCTTTAAGACACATTTAGAGAGAATTTCACACTGAACTCAATCTAGCTTTTCATATTTTTTGGGATCCTCATCCTATTTATGTGAGAAATTGGGCTGTTGGCTGACTCGGGTGTGAACTATGGTCAAGCAAAAGCCCCATTCCCTTACAGGGTGAATCATAAAAAGTCACTAACTAAACCTGTGCTTAACACTGCATTGCTTGGCACAAAGAGCACTCAGGCTTAACTTAGAAGCAATGTGTCAAGTATGTATGCATTACACAAACAGTAATAAAGTGAAAAGAACACATGGAAAATCCCAAATCAATTTAGAAAAATAGAGTAAATGTTAATAAACTATTCAACACCAAATTTGCAAAAATCCAATCAGTAGAACTGGATTATGAATTATAAAAGATTTTAGTAAAAACTACTGCCTAAAGGATCAAAACGACAACCAAGGACACCTAGTTGCGCGTGACTGGGTCAAAGTAGAAAATTATGGGTGACCACGATAGAGCGCATTTTGATACAAGAAGTGGATTGGGCCCAGTCAGAGCATAACTTCAGACTTAAAGACATTCTGAAAAAAAATTATTGATATAGTAAAGTTTAGCCTGGGAAGGCCACAGGATGTGTTTGAAGCAGGAACTTCATCATTGGACAGCCTTGGGTCAAAGCCAAGGGGAAAATTTTATGTTCGGACTTAGGGCCATATGTATCAAGCCTTTTGTGATTTGCAAAGGCCGAAATTCGCAGAATTCCGGTCTTTGCGAATCGCAAACGGCCTTTTTGCATGTTTTGGGATGTATGAAACATTCCCAAAATAAGGAATTGCAAACTTGTGCGATTCCTTATTTTGCCATAGCATTTAGGGAATCGCAATTTTGCGATTCCTTAAATGCTATGTATGTAGCATTTTTGGCTAGCGAATTTTGGTTAAGGAATCGCAAATTACCACCAACTTGTAGTTGGTGGTAATTTGCGATTTCTTGTAAATATGCACAATTGTGCATTTGTGAGGGTGGCATATGACGCACATACATGCTCATTGGGCATATATGTGCGCCATATGCACACACATGTAATTTACAGGGGTGCAGCAGGGTGTCCTTGCAAAAATTCTCAAATTGCGATTAGCAATTTGCGAATTCGCAATTTGAGAATTATTTGGAAATCATTCCATTGGAAAATATTCCTTAATTGCGAATTCGCAAAATGCGAATCCGCAATTAAGGAAGCTTAAGGAATCGCAAATTAAATGCGATTTTGTTCATACATACCATTTTGCATTTCCTAAATAGCGATTCCTTAAAATTCGCTATTTAGGAAATGCAAAATAGTTTGATGATACATATGGCCCATAGTCTCTAAAATGGAAGTTAAAAATCTGAAGCTTGACGTGGTAACTCGATATAGCCCAAGACAGTTCTGCGAGGTCAGATACCTACCCCTTTGGCGAAGGACAGCTGAATAGGATTTTCTGCTGTGGGGAAGAACGTAGCAGGAGAAGCTGCAAAGTCAATCCACCCAGCAAAGCACCTTGGACTGATAGGTGAACAGGTTGGTCTTGGTCTACTCATGGTTCTATGGGGGTTCCTTGGGGTATGGCTATCTGGGCACCTTTAGCACCACAACTAAGTGTCCAGGACTGGTGGGACACCTTTTGGGGGTTCAGGGCTCACTCAGGCTCGGTCCAGGTGCAGGTTCAAGATGTTGGGAGCCTTTTATGTCCCCCTGGCTCTGGACAGAAGGCCAGAAAAGAGGCCCATGGAGTCACTCTGGTAGTTGAAGATGAAGATGAAGGGCTTAACCTTAGGGCTGTCATCTCAGGGTTCAAGGAGGGTGCCAGACAGCAAAAGAGTCCTTCCAGGTACAGCAGCAGTCTGGCTGAGTGCACAGCAGATCACAGCAACAGGCGGTCCTCTGAGAGCTCCTATGCAAGTCTAGTAATGAACTGAAGCATGGATCTGAAGGTCCTATTTTAATACCCAGGGGAAATATTATCAAGGGGGTTTATCTCTGCTTTTTTGGCTTTAAAAGCCAAGAAAGCGGAGATAAAATTATCTCCCTATTACCTAGCTGTCGCTAACACCAGTTAGCGACAGCTAGTAGGAGATAGCAACCATCTTGGGCCCCACTTTGCATGTCAGTGATATTTATCACTAATGACATGCAAAGTGGGCGTTCAAAGATGTTAGCGACTGAAAACAGTCGCTAACATCGCTATCTCCTATTACCAACTCTTGGAGATATTCGCGCTAAGCGCGAATATCTCCAAAAGCTAACACCTGCCCTGAGCAGTTCTTAGCCATGTTATCCAATGGGAGGTGGATAACATGGCTAAGAGCAGTAGCTCGGTAATGCATGAATATCGCTGACTTTTCAGCGATATTCATTCATTTGCGGCGATTTTTATCGCATTTGCGATAAACCTTGGTAATACCAAGGTTTATTTGCGGTAAAAATCGCCACAGCTCTGCGGTAAATTTTTGTCTCTAACCAAGCAATAGCGATAATTATCGCTATTGCTTGGTAATATGCCCCCAGGTTCCCTTCTTCTGGAAGGTAGGAGAATCTTATGAAAAGATTTTTGAAATGCATGGAATTTCTTGCATCCCCTGACCTGGCTCCGAGGTGGCTGCAGTGACAATGCTAGTTCTTTAGGACCTTTGTGTGGAGGCAGAGCACAGGTTATTCATTTGTTAGTGGGGCTGTGCTCAGTTCCACCTGCTAGCAGGTTTCCCTTTGAAGTACCACCTAGCCACTCTATTTTGTGACTGTCTGGGAGGAACTCATACAGTTGAATTGTTAGCTACACCCAGTCATGTGACCCAAGACAGGTTGTAGGCACAAAGGGCTAGGAGCAGAAAAATGGCAACTTAATAAAAGTGTTTTTTTCAAAATGTAAATGAAAAATCTGACTTTACCATTAAAGAGGGTTTAGGGTTTATTATTGCAATGTCATAGATACCAAACATTTAATAGCCACCTGCTCCCATTTGGAAATTACAGCTTATTAAATGTAATAAGAAATCCTCCCTATTATCCAAGTAATTGTAAACATTTTTATTTATGAGTGTTTCACTACTAGAGTGGAGAAGCGTGGCTCAATGGTTAGAGCGGCAGACCCTGATGCAGAGGTCTGGCCCGGGACCAGGGTTCAATTCCTGCCTCGAAGGCTCTTGGACTCAATCTCCCCAGACCTGATAATCCTCTCCTTGGTGCCTAGTCTAATCATGGGTCCCACTCTGTGACTCTGGGCAATAGCTTGCTTAATCTCCACAATGGCCCCAGCAGCTCTTGAAAGCCTGGCTTCCCCTTGGGAGCACTACGATGTAAGGGTTCCTGCATTAAAGACAGGGTTGTTTTTGATCAGAGAGGGGTACCTGTCTGCTCAAATGCAACCCTCTGAGGCTTTTTCCTCTTTCTACATATTCTGCTGAATGCCACAAACATAAAAAGAAGACAAAATAAGGAGAAAAAAGATATTTCTCCTCATTACGCCTTACCTGGAAAGACATAGCATTTTGACATATGCCCAGGTTTGCAAGTCATGGTAAATCTGGGAATGTGACATAATACACAGGTGGCTGCACATTAGCACCCACCTCCCTGTGGCAGAGTAATGCAAGGCAGAGATCTGCGCCCCCTTGCGTTACTCCAGATATATCAAGCCACGCAGGACCACACAGCAAGGATTCCTTGTGTTGCTTGGTAAATATCATTCTAGGCTTTGTGTCACCGTTGCACTATATTGTATGGTGCAAGGGTCACAAAATACTTTCATAAATTTTCTGAAGAGAATGTGACTTTTAAAATGTTCATATGTGCATGTATGTTTTGTGCATGTTTTTTTCTCTTTTGTGGTTTTTCTTTTCTTAAAATGTTTGAAATCGGTTGCCTGCAGTGGAAGAACTGTTTTTTGCTTTCTGTGCTGCCCTTATGCCTGATGATCTCTGTGCTGCTGAGGACAAGCATTGGATCTGTCTCACTTGAACCCATAGTGACTCCATGTGCTTGCTGGCTTGACCCCTGCTCTGAAATATCAGGGCCATCAAAGACTTCCTTCAACTTCTTGCGCTGATCTGAACTAACACATTGCCCTTCAACACAGACACAGGAGCTGATCGATGCAATTTCTTCAATGGGTTGCCTGGTTCGACGATGATGGATGCTGCGGCTACACGATGACACAGTGCCTGCATTGTAAAGGGGTTCTTCATTGCCTGCGTGGATCGGAACTGACGCATTGAGACTTCTACATTTATGCTTTGCTCCATCAACGGTTCGTTTTTAGAGGGACCTGCGTGAGTCCTGTAGCCGGCCTGCCCTCCATTGAGGTAGGCCTGAACTTTGAATCTACCCCAGTCCAGGGTGACCTAAAGTAACCCCTAAGCGCTAGTTGACTCTTAGCACTAGATTTTGATGAATTCTTTCAGAAATTGATTACACCTGTTCTACTTATTGGATGTTGTTTTGTTTTGTTCTTGTTTTACTAATAAAATTCGTGTCTAAAACCTGTGTGAATTCTTTTTGTGGTGTTATCATTGTGTTACTGTCAGTCTGTGTTGCACAAATACTTGACACATTGCCTCTTTAGATGAGCCTGACTGTGCTGTGCCAAGCTACCAGAGGGTGGGCACAGGTTATCTTTTAGTGTGTATTTAGCTTACCCTGGCTAGAATTGTGGTCTCTACTTGAACAGGGAGCATACCTCTGCCAGCTAAGACCCAATTGTTAACACACTGTCTGCTGATTTATCTCTCTACTCAGAATCAGACTATATGTCGGTCCTCTTGTTGCTTGCTTTCCTTGACCTACACTTATGAACTAAATAGATGTGTAATAGTTCCTTGATAAACTATATTTGCTAATGCCTAATTCCCCTATGTTATGACCTCTCATATTTGGCTTTATCTTTAGCCATATTGGTACTGATTCGAATCTGATTAATTAATTATATTTTACCTTCTGTAATAATTCTTAATATTGTTTAATCCTTTATGGCTTTTACTTTGAATATTATCCTGTAAAGGTCTTCTTTGTTTGTTCAAGGACCCCTGTCCTTTGGAAGTTACACGGCCCCAATCCTGCTCATCAGCCCTTTAAAAATGTATAATTGCAAAGCGCTCACACATATTATTCTCATATATTTTCTTTCTAAAATAAGCTAAATAACTTCTGGCGGGAGATCGCTACTTGCATAAATTACATTTGTCAGTTTAGCTATCAATCATAGACTGCACTCATAATTTTCAGGCTCCAAGGTATACTGGTTCTCTCTAAACTATGTCCTTTGTATTTAAGAAATTGAAAATGCTTGGCAACTGTTAGTCTGATCTTGGCAGGATAGATAAAACTGATCCAGCACTCAGTGGTGGCAGAAATATTTTTTTCCTGTGTTCGACTCCGAAGAGCTATATACAGGAAATTTAGTTTACCATCTTGTCAATGAAAATGTAGCCCACTTACTACTTTTGTCAAGTAATATAAACCTGTATTTAATGTAATATGATGCAATACGTTATGTCTAAATCACAATGATCTGCTTTGTAATTTTACCCTTGCCCTATTTTTGGACTTTGAGTTGTTGGAGGTCTTTGTATTTCTTTCTGCTATTCTTTTCTTGTCTCCTAAATAAAAATTCATAAAGACTTTTAACAAAACAAAGCTATCACGTTTCATTAGCATATTGTTTGTCAACTCTTATTTTAAAGAATTGCTGGTGAATTAACTCCCACTAACTTTCAACTTTTTATTATGAGTCACAAGATGAGTCCTTCTGTTGCTGTGAGAAATGAGGATGTGGTGGACTTAAAGTTCTTTGAGGGAAGGGCATTGTCTGGATATATAAAGAACTCTTTATGTAAAAGAGACAAAGTAAAAAGGTGTCAAGTGTAGAGAAGGAAGCAATAGGCCCCTAACCATCATTAGCAGTGTGGCCACTGATTTCACTATTTCTAATATAATATTGAAAGAAAATACTCAATGTGTAAACTGATTAATCTCTATTAATTGCAGCCGTGCTCTTAATATTTTAAGCCTTAGTGAGTGCCAGGCCCTTAAAAATAAGGTAAAAAAAGTGCAAACCAAAATTTTGTTGAATTTAGTATACTGCAAAATGTCGACATTTTGCGTATATAATTTATATTTCATACTCCCCCTTCCATGGCCCCATCGCCCACCTTCGCACGCTCACCATTCTACCCACTAATCTTGACTTATTCAACAGCCAGTATAACCCTTCTCCACCTCTGTGTCAAGTTGAATACCATATTTAAATCAATCTAAGGCTTGTTACCAAATGCATATTGTTACCATATATTCATTCACACATCTGAAATACTTGTCACCACTGAAACCTGGTTTGGCGATGATGCATCAATATAAGAAGCTTTTTAACTGTGTGTGCATACATCGCTCGTATTTTAGACTTTTCAGTACTTACATGGTGCTAACCAAACCCTGCATGGCATGTGCTTTTCCTAAAACTAGTCATTTTATTGGTAAATACAAAATAGCCTAGTAACCTGAGAGATTCTTGCAACCAGTATCTTCTACGCCGTGCCCTTGGCACAGCTCATCAATTGATTTTGTTGTAAAGTTACATCTTCACAATGAATTCTCTACTATCAAGGTAGTAAATGATACTTTCACCAAGATGTCTCACTTAATTCTGACAAAATGTATTCCCACAGCAGTAGAAAAGAGGAAATGGTTCCTACAGTGTGTATATTCACATGCTTTACCCACAATAATAATTTCCGACTGAGCATCTCAGTGTGTTTCATGATTTTGGGCATTTTTCCATGAGGCAGTAGGATCTGAGTAGATCTTTCTTCCGTATATTATCCACAGAATAACAACAAAACCGAACTTGTGACTCAAGCAGCTTTAAAGGCAGGAAGTGTTTCAGTGGTATCAGCAGATGTTACCTTGGCAGCTGATATGATTGAAATGTTAATTTGCATTCAGGGAATGTTGAATGATAGCAATAGGTATTGATTTTTGTTAATGAATCACCATTGTTATAATCGTTGTGATAAAGCTAATAGGCGTATAGTTTATTATAATAGCAGCAAGCATCCTTGCACAGCTAGTAGGCCTGAATTCTTAATAGTTCATATCTCTTTATGGTTTGCTATAGTCGCGTTTAGGTTTATCAAATTTTAAGGAGTGTTGGTCTGGTGGTGCAAAAATGTCTCAAGGTACCTAAGAAATCCAGGGTCTAGTCCGCCCTTAAGTGGTTAGTTACCCAGTGGGTCACCTGTTTTAGGGTACGTGATTTGCACATCGCACTGTTTGAAACGCAGCATTGGCAGTGGTTCAAATTGGAATCTCCACCAGTCGGTTTGAAAATATTTTTAATCTTGAGTGTAGTATTTAGTTGTGTGAGCACCTTTTGTTTTTAAAAGAAAAAGCAGCGAAAGGCCAATAATTACTTGAGTATTATTTTGTTATTTGATGTATTGCATACTGAATTTCTAACCTATAGTTCATAGATGAATCAGCCATTGACTGCCTTTTTACTCTGAAAGTCAACTGCTAACCAGGACATTTTGACCACAGTTTGAGGATCTGCAGTACAGGGCCCCAATAACATTAGAGGTGTAAGAATACCCCCCCCCCCCGCTCTCCCCCCCTGCCCGCTGACACAGTTAAGGCCCAGTACCTTCACACTATCTTGCTGCCTCCCAAACTGGATTTCACATATCTGGAGGCAGATGATGAAAAAGATAGGAACCGGGGGGTGTGGCTTGAGCGCCGCACAAGATGGCGGCTTAACTGCGGAGCTCCGGGCATCGAGCGCCGACACCAGCGGCTTTCTCCTCTCCTGCTGCACCATTCTGGACGCCGACTGCATTTTCAGACGTCGGAACATGAGGTGAGCGGACTGATACCGCCTGCGACCCTCTGCTCCGTTTGAATGCAGTTTCTCCGTGACTGACGCGGCGCGCTTTCCAGCGGCCGCCATTTTCTCTCAACTCTGCCGCGTATCCGGACTCTGTCAGCGGAGAACCTGCGCCACAGTGCGGTGACTTCCAGGTGAAACGCGCTTAATGCAGCAATGATGAAATACGCAATGTTCCTATTCCTTATTGGCTGACTCTTCCTGTTGGCGCTTTTTCAGCCTTTGGTACATCCTTTTCCTCTAGCTTTCTTCACGCTAATGTTGTGTTCAAGCTGTTTTCATCATTTGGACGCCGCTCTTCAATGACATTCACCGAACAGGATACCATTTGTTTCTGGCTACCCTCAATAATTTCTATCTGTTCCTACACAGGATGCAGACGATTTCCCTGCTCATGTTCACCATATGCAGTGTAATTCCAGCTATGTGTGCACTTCTATTTTACTGATGTCTTCTGTGTGACGCATTTTTCTTTCATTTGCACACACGGTCCTGACATCACTGTGTTGAGCTCTACCTTCCACAACACTGCTATTTTGTCAGTTTGAGGGGCGCCATCTTCACACAACTTATTTCTACGGAGTCTACAGGTACATTATTATTATTATTATTTATCTCCCATACCATATATGGGGAAACTGCGCACTCTCAAGCTCACGGCTTCCAAAACCAAACTGCCTCTTTCCTCTGACTCTGACTCAGCGTCGCACGTCATGGAGGACACTATTCCTTCTAAAACGGATATCACTCGTGGGGCAATACCTAAGGCTACTGTCACCAGTAAACTTCCACAACCGGGCTCCACGAAACGTCACAAGAAAGATCCTCCATCTCCAGGTTCTGAGACACCTTCCGCATCCATGGATCTCATTCTTGAAGAACTCCGAGCACTTAAACCCTTTATGGCTGAAACTACTAAAACACTGCAATTTCTTCATGATAAATGGTCCACTCTCGAATCCAGAGTCCTGTTAGTGGAACAATCAACGGAAGCTCTACAATCTTCTTGTTCTAGAATTTCTACATTGGAGAAGGATGTCTCTCTCTTAAGGCGGCAGACTGAGGAGTTGGAAAATAGAAATCGTCGCAATAACCTACGCCTTTATAATCTTCCAGAGCTCACAGAAGGGTCCAATCCAACCTCCTTCTTCCAAACCTTTTTACTGAAAATTCTAGATCTTCCATCTTCTGTCACTCTTAACATTCAACGAGCTCATAGACTGGGTCCGAGAGTTTCCTCCAAACCACGCGGAGTCATCATGCTCTTCCTACAATATACCGATTTACTTCAGGTACTTTCGGCAGCCAAAGCAAAGAAACAGATCATCTGGGAAGGCCATCGTCTGTATCTGTCTCAAGATGTAGCCAAAGTGACAGCTGACCGAAGGAAACAATTTCTTGATCTACGACCACGACTGCGAGACCTTGGTGCCAGATTCGGTCTCCTACATCCTTGCCTCTTCAAGGTTACGTATAAAGAAAAGACAACGACTTTTGAAGATCCACGAGTCCTTGAAGAATTCCTCCGTCACCATGAAACCATCAACATGGACACTGCCAGACCAGTTTAATAATTCATGTGTTTTCTTGATTAATTAAGTATTTATCCTTTTGTTTCCCTACTGTGCCTAGTATCGACTTCCCTTATCCTACTGTTCACACATATCCCTTGTATATTTTGTTATAATGTTGCGTAGTTCCTACATTTGGCGTTCTTATGTACTCCTAACTTCTCTTCTCCATTTTTGTCTCATCACAGATTCTCTCCTTCTGTTCCCCATCCCGGTGTAGTTTTCTGCTCCCTTCAATTGATCCTAAGCTGGTTCCTCCGGTGTTCGATGACGTGAGTTTCTGTTGTTGATGTCGTCCTCTTCTGGCGTCGTCACCCCCCAGTTCTCATTTGTATTTGTTGTTATGTCTCTTCTCTTGCTCTGTTCTCTTATCTTCTTTTATACTCTTTTCTCTCTCTCATATTTTTCTTACTCTCACCTTTTCTCTCTATCTCTCTCATACGTCTGTTCTTGCAATCTTACTACTTCTCTCAACACTTCTCAACTACCTTTTTATTTCACCTTATCTTTTCTTTTATATCATTCTCCTGCTAATGTACATTCCGAGTAGTCACCTGGAATGTTAAGGGGTTAAATAACCCCATTAAACGTCAACGAGTTTTAACGCATTTAACCAGACTTAAAGCAGATGTAGCCCTCCTTCAAGAATCCCACCTTACAGATTTAGAGGCTACTAAACTTAAACGATGTTGGGTGGGTCATGTTCTCTATTCACCTGCTGTAGGTAAGAAAAACGGTACAGTTATACTCTGTCATAAAAGGTTAAATGTTTCAATTGTATCTCAAGAATGCGATGATGATGGTCGTTGGGTAATTGTTAATCTTCTTATAGATAAAATACCTCTAGTTATTTTCAATGTTTATGCCCCAACTGGTGTTGATAAACTGTTCTGGCCTGCTATTTCGGACAAACTTGTTACCCTCAATGACCAATACGTTATTCTTGGAGGTGACTGTAACCAAGTTTATGACCCCTTTATTGATAGAAATTCAAAAGTTAAATTTGTTCCTTCCAAGATGCACACCCAGTTTATCTCCTCTATACAGAATAATGCATTAGTTGACATTTGGAGGCTTTGTCACCCTGACCTCAGAGAATACTCTTTTTACTCCCCTACACATCACTCCCAATCACGTATTGATTATCTTTTTCTTAGCAAACCATTAGCTCAACTTGCCATTCATTCAGATATAGGCTCCATCCTAATTTCGGACCACGCTCCCGTTTTTGTAGACATTGATCTTATTCCCTACTCCCCTCATTCAGGCCGTTGGAGATTTAATAATTCCCTACTTCTTGATTCTAAGTTTTGCACCCAATTTAAGCAATTTTCCACTGAATTTTTTACACATAACCATCTTCCTGAATCCCCCTTTGTTATGATTTGGGACTCGTTTAAGGCAGCTGCACGAGGTTTTATCATTAATTTTGTTTCCCAAAAGAAAAAACAATCAATCTCTAAGTCAACTCAACTCTTGGATAAAATTAAGAAGTTGGAATATGCATACTATAACTCAAATTCTGAATCTTCTTTACGTGAATTAATCGCAGCCAAATTTGACTTCAATAAATTCACCACCAACGCCGCCTCTAACTCTCTTCTAAAATGCAATTCCCGCTACTACGGCGGACAAAACAAGATGGGCAAGCTCCTGGCTAACTACCTTAAGATACGTAAAGAACGTACAAAAATTGAATCCTTGCAAAACCCAAATGGAGTATCTTTCTTTAAAGATAAAGACATACTTGCTCAATTTGTTTCCTTTTACCAAAATCTCTACACCCCAGAATCCATTCCCGACCCTCAGGATCTTCTTTCATATTTTCAAAACATCCCTCCTCCAGAAGCTTCCCATCTTGACTTTCACTCATTGGACATGGACATTAGCCAATCGGAAATTTCTCATGCAATTTCTATTCTTCGTCGAGGTAAAGCCCCAGGGCCCGATGGTTTTACCATTGAATTCTATAATCACTTCTCCTCCCTTCTTCTCCCAAAATTGCATTCCCTATTCCAATCTTTTGCGGTCTCCGGATCCTCTCAAGGAACCTTTCAAGAAGCATTGATTTGCTTAATACCTAAACCAGATAAAGATCACACCCTTTGTAAGAACTATCGCCCCATATCACTAGTCAACACTGACTATAAAATTTTCGCTAAAATTATAGCTCTCCGACTAGATCCCTTATTACCAGATCTTATAGGTCCTGAACAATCCGGTTTCGTTAAGGGTCGCCTATCATCAGATAATTCCCGTGTCTTCTTTAATATCTTGAGTAAAGCTCCATCCCTTTCCTCCCCCCTTGCTGCTATCTCCCTTGACGCTGAAAAAGCATTCGACAGAATTGGTTGGGACTTTATGTTCCAAGCTCTCCATTGGTTTGGCTTCCCCCCTAAATTCATATCTTTAATTTCTCTACTATACTCTAGCCCCCATGCTTCAATCTTTGCAAACGGTATGATTTCCGATTACTTTCCTCTCCAAAGAGGGGTTCGTCAAGGATGCCCACTATCTCCTTTATTGTTTATTATAGCCTTAGAACCCTTTTTAACAAAGATTAGACTTGATGACACGATTACTGGTTTCCAATATGGTACTCACCAACAAGCTAAACTATCTGTATACGCTGATGACATTTTATTTTATTGCTCAAATCCTCAAACAACTCTCCCTTCCTTCCTTAGTCAAGTTTCTTCTTTCTCTACCGTCTCCGGATATCGTCTTAACATTGATAAATGCGAAATCTTACCTTTAAACCCCTTATGCCAAAAACATCTCTTTGACTCTTCTGGTTTTTCCTGGCAACCCATAAAGATTAAATACTTAGGTATCTGGTTTGCCCCCCGTATTCCAGACACTCTTAAATTTAATTTCGATTCTCTTTCTAACAAAATCAGTACATCTATAACACGATGGAATCCTCTCTTCCTTTCTTGGTGGGGTCGACTTGATTCCATCAAAATGATGTTAGCACCCCTAGTCCTCTATTCTATTTCCATGATTCCCATCCGTATTCCAGATCATTACTTTAAATCGATAGACTCCCTTCTATTAAAATTTTTATGGAAAGGCAAAAAATCTCGGATTGCACTCTCCTCCCTGAAAAAAGACAAATCCCTTGGTGGTGTCAAGTTCCCCCACTTTAAGTCATATCATAACGCATTTTCATTAAAACAATCTATGAAATGGCTCTCTTCAGATCTTCCTCACATTCCTCCATTATGGCTCACATTAGAATCTTCTCTTCTGCATCCTTACGATTTTCGAGAAGTCCTATCCTTTACCTCTAAGGTGTCCTCCATAGGTTCCCCCATCTTTTCTCACTCTTGCTCTCTTCTTCGTCCATACTTAATATCCACCTACCCATCTGCCTCCTCCACCCACGCTCAACCTATCTGGCATAATAAATTCCTCAAAATTCGCAATCGTTCCTTATATTGGAAATCCTGGCATTCCCTTGGTCTAAAATGGATCTCACAACTTCTCTCGGATAATCAGCCTCTTTCATTCCAAGATCTTCAAACTCAATTCTCGTTACCTGCCTCATCCCGTAAACAATATTTATCGATACTTCCATCCCTTACTCAATATCTTTCTTCACTCCCAACCTCTAACTTTATTCCTACCACACATCTTTCGATTTCTAATGCTATCGATCAATCTCTTTCTGCGTCATTTATTTATAAATCTTTACAATCCTCTGCTGATCGTTCCAAATCTAAGGTTGAGTTGGCTTGGGAAGAAGATTTATCTCACACATGGTCCATTATTTTATGGGACAAAATCTGGTCCAAGATTCACAGTACATCCAGAGCTGCAAATACCACACAAACCTTATTCTTTATTTATAATCGTATATTATTCACTCCATTGCTCCTGTCCTCCTTTTCCCCAGACACTCCATCTACTTGTTGGTCCTGCACATCCCTTTCAGCTGATTTGAAACACATGCTATTTGAATGTCCCCCTATATTACGTTTTTGGCACTTAGTTTGGTCCCAGTTACAAACATTTTTCAAATTTACGGTTTCATTCTCCATTTCACACATTTTCTTAGGTTCCCTATCCCCCACCTTTGTTGAATCCGACTCCAACCACAAATTACTTGACTTATGCATAGCCATTGCTTTCCACCATATCACATCGCATTGGAAACAAGCTAAGGATGTTTCTTTTACTGCATGGTGGAATGCAGTTTGCTTTAATCACCGACTTGACACTAACTTTGTCTCTCCTATCTCCTTAGCAATCAAACGTGATCTCTTATGGCTTCCCCTCACTGACTATCTCTCCTCAGTTGCTAAACCTCCTCCACCACTTCCACTACGTACGGTTGAAGTTTGTAAACCTCCATAAATGCATTACCTTAATTTATTCGATTATCATATTATTATTTACAGCAAATGTTTTATCATATTTTTAATCTGTTTTCATATTTTAAGGTATCTTCTCATCCTCCTATGTTCCTCATACTCATTGCCTGTATTTTCATATTTTATGTTTCAGTATCCTAAATGTAATTCGCTAATATGTAAGATTACTCTCATTTTTTCGCATAACTCTTGATTGTTTCTTCATTTTCTGTCTTTGTTTCTTTATATATCAATAAACTTCAAACTTAAAAAAAAAAAAAAAAAAAAAAGATAGGAACCTCTGTAAATGGCAAGAGATTTGAACTCTCCCAGAAATTAGATCACTCAACGTAGACAAAAACTGATATATCCAACCTAGTATAAGAAGACCAGAAAATTCCTACATTGGCCTTTGTGAACTTGCTCATAAATTTGTAATGAGTTGACACCTCAGCTTAGAATACCCCTTCTGCTGAACCTAAATTGCAGCATTTGGGCTAATCAAAGAAGGCCACACTTGGACTTGGAAGGGGTGCGATGCCTGCACTCAAGGGCTCCCATGATCAGATAAGTTCACAGACAACACCTGTACTGTCGTGGACAGAGTGTCACATCACCAAACCACCCAAAAGAAATGATCTAGCAAGAATAAAACCCAGCACATTATAACATATACAAGGTTTGGAGGAAAATATGCAGCCCCTGCTCCCTATTATGGAGCACAGTGGTCCAAACCACTTCCTAAATGTTTAATTCTGCAGTCTGCCCAGGGAATGGGCAATGACCTGCATGTGGAGAAGACTCTGGAAGAAAAATCAGCAATTGCTGTAGAAAGTCTACCTACGAAAGCACAAGAGGTCAAGTCAATGGCCCTAAAGCTCTTCTCATGATGCAACTTACGCAGTGTTTTTACACTGCTCTACACATTCTAGTGTGTCCTTAATTGACTATTTTTTTTATGGTAATTCTGGTTTGTATTACATTCCATCAACATAATGTTTCAAAATCCAGATGAAAGAGCATTTATACTAATTAATAAATAGCATCTATTAATATGTGTTTATGTTAGTATAGTTAGATCTCCAATTTCATGCAGAGCAATGCGGCAAGGCACTTTGTTGTGCTGCTGACACACAAACTGCTGCCAAACACCAACACAGGCATCCTAGCACCACGATGTAAGGGTGCCTGCATTACAGACAGGGTTGTTTTTGTGCAGAGAGGGGTACCTGTCTGCTTAAATGCAACCCTTTGAGGCTTTTTAAGTTGTCTGTCACTTGGAGGAATTGACAATGCGCCAAAGCGCTTACTCAAAAAGAATTAGGAAATACCATCCTAGTCAATGTATTTTCGTAATGCATTTCAGTGTATTTAGTTGTTTCATGTGTGATGTATGAAATATTTGTCTAAATGTTGCGCTGATTAACAATTTAGTGCAGGCATGTATGTATGTGACGTGCTCGTGTTTTTCCAGGAGTAAGACATGCTTACTCATGCATTCGAGACAGAGGGCTAAACCTAGTCAAAATGTGTTACATGGACTTTCCACGTTAAGGCTGGAAATGTTTTAACTAGTCTTTCGAGTGCTGCAGTTCGCAAACACAAATGTGCTGCAAGAAATGTAAACGGAAATGGTATTCGATATAACTAAATTTCTAGTGGCCGTGAATCTTGCTGTTTCATTAAGGTGTTTTTTTCATAATGCAGTGGTGTTTTTGACGTGAGAACAAGAACTTGAGCCCACACCCGTGTTTCAAGTGCATTCCTTTCACTGCCCTGGGGAAGCTAACCCTCAGAAAATACTATTTTGAGAAACACGTGCTATCCCAGGCAGGCATGATGGATGTGCATAGTCCAGTCACGCTTGTCTAGCAGGTTGTAAAGTACGTGGGACAAGGTGCAAACGTTTGTCTTGATCCCAGTTGTATTTCTTTTAGAATTTGTGTTGCAAACATGACTAACCTTGGTGGAAAATACTCTCAGATTATCATGTTATCTCTGTTTAATTAAGTATTAAGTGCAGGGAAAAGGAAGCTCCTTTAACAAATAATGTGGCATGTTATTATCAAAATAATGTTACTAAAAATCCTACATCCTAATAATTAATATTTCGTGTATGCCCAATATTTATATGAACATTTATTGCAAATAAGATTTTGAAAAGTAACACAAAGCCCATGTGTACTGCCTATTTTCTGTCCTACTGTTTAAGTGAGGACCCAACTCTGAAGCAGATGTACAGTGTCAACGCAATTTTAACAGGCTCATTCAGGGGCATATTTATATAGCCTTCGCACAGAGTGCAGCGCAGCGTGTAGGGAAAGGGTAGGAATGTAGTGGTTTTAATATAATACGATGCAATGCTGTCCTTTCCTTGCTTTGGCGTCCTTTTGGCTGCCTAGGACCAATGTAGGCGTCCTTACACCATGGTGCAATGGTGCCTGCGTTGCAGACAGTATTGTTTTTGTGCAGGAAGGAGCCCATTCCTGCACTAAAACAATCCTCTGAGGCATTTGCCTCATTCTATGTGTACTGCATACGATAGATAGAGGAAAAAATGAGGAGAAATAAACATAGTTCTCTTCTTTGCTCATCCCCTGTGGAGGTGTAGCATTTTAATGCATTCCTGGTTTACCAGTGTTGTTAAATCTGGAAAAGTGCCTTCATCCATGGGTGGATGCGTGGAAACACCCAAGCTCCACCCATGGAACACCTTCCTGGGGCATAGTAACACAACGTAGCAATTTGTGCTGCATTGCGTTACTCTAGATTTATAGAGCGATGCAGGGCCACACAAGTTAGCCTTGCGTGGCTTTATTATAAATTCCAAGTAAGTTCTGTGTCACCTTTGCGCCCATTTGAATGGAGCAAGGCACTGAAAAACCTTCATAAATATGCCCCATAATCTTTTTAGATATTTTGAGGGATTGGAAAGCGCTTTAAAAATGCCAATGCAGCTCAATACAATGTTTTTGGTGAACTTGTGAAGTGGAATAAAGCATGCATGAGGAAACATAAGTAGCAATGCAATGCTGCAGAATTAGACAAGAGCAATGTGCCTCAGACAGCTTAAGGGGACGGATCACAAAATATGTTGCCTGGCACTAATTCATGTCTTTGCTGGTAAGTTAAGGCAGTACCTGCTCCAAACACATTTTACCACCATATTATGAAAACAGGATTCTGGACATGGTAATGTGTGACAAGAATGTTTGTGCAATTTTATTGTGCGGCATTTTGTTGAGGGAGTGATTTGTTCTGTCGTTTTTTGTGCAAGTTTGTTATTGCGCTCAATTATTGCAATGCAATTTTGTTGTGTTGTACTGTGGTTGTTTGATTGGGTTCTGTTTTTATTATTTTGCTATGATACGCTAGATATTTTTTAAAAGTGTTGTTATGTTGCTTTGTGTGCAGTACTGTGTTTTGTTTTGTTGATTACTTTAGATATACCAACATAGGCATCTATTTTTCAGCAGTAAGCAGCACATGGTTTGAAAATTCCTGTGACAAGCAATCATTTACCACTGTCAAGGGTAGTAAATAGCTGAGCTTATATCTAAAACATCATTCAACTAAAAACTGTGACAGAGACTGGGGGCATAATTACAAGAAATGATGCATTGGCAGTGATTCGTCAAATTTCTTGCACCTGCGTCAGATACCCTTACGACGCCACAAATGCACTGTATTTACAATACAGGCCTCCATTGCGCAAGGATTCATGGACATGTCAAAAATCCTGTTGCATCTGTAGGGTCCAACAGTTGCTCATTGCTGTAGATGGTGAAAAGATTGACCCAGCTATAGCAATACGTCAGAAAACAGAGCTGATTCTCACTGTAAGGCTATTTCATCAATTCACATGCCTGGTTTGAAGAGTTGTAGCAATGTTCACACATTCAAGGCTTAGAATGACGCAGTAAATGTCACTGCATCAGTTCTAAGTGATTTTCTACAAGGAAATGCCTACCATGCATACATGTATACACAGTGCAGGCATAATGTGACGCAGACCTATAGAAATGCACTGGGCCCAATGCATTAGTTTGTAAATATGGGTCAATGTGAAGCACTTAGAGGCATATTTACTAACTGAAGCATTGGACCCAATGAGTCAGTTTGTAGAGGCTTGCCTCACGTTATACCTGCGGCAGATACAACGTATGCAGTGTAGGCATTCCTAAAATAAAAGCCATGCAGAACCGATGCAGTGAAATGTACAACTTTTCACTGCGCCACTCTAAGACTTGACTGCTTTGAAATCCCTACACCTTCTCAAACCAGGCATAAGGATTGACGCAGGGCTTTTAACATGGAACTCTCCTCTGTATTCTGATACATTGCTGGAGTTGCATCAGTCATACAACCAACTCCAGAAATGTGTCACTTTAGCTCCGAAAGATGCAACAGAATTTCTGGTGCATTCTTGAATCCTTGCACCATGGAGCACTGTATTGTAAATACAGCACATCCATGGCATCATTAAGGCATATTCACCAGGTGCAAGAAATCTAACACATTGATACAGATGCGTCAGTTCTTGTAAATATGCCCATGAATATGCCACCACTGCGTAAAATAAAATGATGCAGTGGCAGTGCAAGCTTCTTATATATATCAATCAATCAATCAGGAGTTTGTTAAAGCGCGACTACTCACCCGTAAGGGGCTCAAGGCGCTAGGGGTGGGGGGGTGCAGATTCCATTCCATCAAGGAGGGGGTCTGTCGAAGAGCCAGGTTTTGAGGTTTCTTGCGAAGATGGGGAGCGATGTTGTCTGTCTGAGGTGGAGCGGAAGGGCGTTCCATGATTTGGCCGTGAGGAAGGAGAAGGAGCTGCCTCTCGATCTGGTCTTTCTGGTGCGGGGGACCACGGCGTAGGAAAGCTGGGCTGATCGTAGGGTCCTTTGGGGTTCATGGAATTTGAGTCGGGATGAGGGATGAGGCGCAGGGAAACCTGCGGGTGGAGGAGGGCCTCGATCACCAACACTCAAGAGTGCAGGGGCAGGGGCACCTCACTTAATGGTGGAGCTGCGAGGGTGGGAGAGCAATTTCACTGACGATGAGTCAGTGGTCTTGCATAACTTAGTGCTTCCAGCAGTCACTTTATCCAATATGGCCCAAGACTTACAAAATCAAAGTCACCGTGCAAAATGAGGGTACCACAAAAAAATATCACATGACAAGCTATATGTGAAGGGAAGGTATATAGAATAAGCATTCAATGATTTAAATACTGCACCACTTCAAAACCAGTGAAAACAATTAGCAAAGGTTTTGGGGATAGGATGAGAATGATTCTATCTTTTTAACCTCTTTTGTGCTCCTGTCGGCTGTTGCGAGCACTACTTGGCTGGTGCTGCCAACGGCCGACGCGGCCCCGCCCGTTTCTTCGAACTTTTCGCCCTGGCGTGTAACGTTCGAAGCAGCTATGAGGTTAAGCTACTCTATTTTATTCACATGTTATAAAAACGCAGTCCAAAATAGGCTGTTTCCTTTAGGAAGTCCTCCATTCTATGAGACTGGGTAAGAGTGGTCTGCTAACCCCTTCCATGCTCATGACGAGCTCAGCTCGTCATGAGGTAGCCTGGAGCTGTGCTCATGACGAGCTGAGCTCGTCATGACACCAGCAAAATGGCAATTCCCAGCACAGGAGGGGAATTGCCTTAGCAGCCATAGTGTTAATTCAGACACTCAGTTCATCACCACCCCCTTTTCTGAATCATTTTGTCCACCATAAGCGTGGAAGGGTATAATCAGATGCGAGTCCCTTGCTCATTGCACCATCAGGATTCAAGCAAGCCGGGCAGACGATGGCTGAAATGCCAGAAACCGGTCCCCGGAAGCTTGTTTCCTTCCCAGTATAAGAATTGGCTTGGTAGTTTGGTTTGCCCTGTTCCCATCATGCACTGGGACAGGAACAGACTAATTTGCATATAGCCAGGTTCTGAGCTGGGATGGTGCAGTGAGCTAAAAAACGGTGTTGGATCTAGCCCTGATCTCTTGACTGGGTGAGAGTATTCTGCTTAATTCAGAAACTCTGTCCATCACCACCCCTTGTTGTTTAATTACTCCATTCTATGAGGACCTGTGGAAGATTAAAGGCAGAAGAGAACAGTTAGTGGAATAGGAAGAAAAGAGTGCAAAGTGGGGTTATTTTGCCCAGTTACCTTAATTGAGCGTAAAATCTCTAAAATATATCAATAATAGAGGTTCCCTTACAGAGAGCTGATTACCAAATCTGCGTCCATGGCGCAGCTATGTGAGAGATGCAGATTTGCCACCATCATACGGTTCACATTACCCAATAGTGTTGATGTTGCTGCTCCCTGGGTACTCACCACCACCACATCAGTAGTGGGCATCACTGTCATGGTTTCTAAGCCTACTACAGGTGCTACCAATTCTATTGGACCAGGGCCCTCTATTGCAGTGCCTACACGGTCAGAGACACAAGGTAGTGTTTCCAGTGTCGGGCCTGCTAGGGGTGTGCTGAGTGAGGCAACAGATGCCCACATTTTCAGAGATGCAATGGGTCAAAATCTAATGGGTGTGGCTAGATGTCATGAAGATTAGATGGACCAGATGCTTGTTTTGCTACAGAAGAACATGGTCCCCCTGGGTGAGCAAAATGCTTTGAAGATCGAGAAGACTGATCTCCAGAAGGTCACAAATCACCTGATGGAAAATCACATTTCTGTGATCTGCTCTTTTTCTGGGGTAGTGCAGGATGGATTCCGGAACATTTGTAGGTGAGTTTGGGAATCTACATCATCTTTCTGTGGACAATACTCTACAAATACCTCAGTTCCTCTCAGGAGAGACTATTCCTCAGGGCCAGACAGGAGAACACCCCAAACCCCACCAAGAGGCAAAAAATGAAATATTCTCCTGTGAGCCAACAGCATGTACTTGCTGCCTTTGTCTTTGTGTTACCATCTATGTTTTTTTGGTATAAACCTAAATAAACAGTGACTTTATGTTTATGATCTCATTAAAGGTTACTTTCTAATGTATTCTCAGAATAGATATTTTCAAATATTCTATTGTGACTGCTTTTTATAAACAATACCCTGATATTAATGTAAATGTGATGTATATAGATGTATACAGATGTTTTGTTGATAAATTTATGGGTGTATGCACTGTGGTAAGAAAATAACCACTCATCAATGTTTTTCAAATAGTTTTTATTCAGGGACACTGTTAATGCTTATTATAAGAAAAATAGATATGTGTGTTCCAATTAGGGTACAATATTGCTCAACACCACGCACCATTGGGACATGTACATCAAGCATTGCATTGCTCCTTGTCTGAAAATAGACACCAAGAGAACCTGTAAAACAACAACAATTGAAATAATGATGTACTGCACACATATATGTAAAAAATACATTTAATGTACTGAATAACAAATTCATCTACTATGTGGAATGCACATAAAACACCACGCACCATTGGGACATGTACATCAAGCAATACATTGCTCCTTGTCTGAAAATAGACACCAAGAGAACCTGTAAAACAACAACAATTTAAATAATGATGTACTGCACACATATATGTAAAGAATACATTTAATGTACTGAATAACAGATTCATCTACTGTGTGGAATGTACATAAAAGTCACTAGGTCATTTATATTCCACACAAAATATTGCTGTTTTGCTGACTATTGACCCTAGCCAACACCTGCCCATACATTGATGCCGGCTTCACCATTATGCTCATACCTTTAAATACAATTAAGAAGTTATAGCTGAACATTATTTTGAGTGTCATTCATATTGATCATACTTAAGCATCATTACCTAATGCAGAAGCATATGACCACTTCATGTTAATAAATACTACAAAGTAACACAGAGGAAATAAGTTATAAACACCATTTGTTTATCAGTATTCTTTTGACACATACATGATGATACATAATGTTTGTACTAAATAACAAGGTAGAGACATATCTAATGTCTCTATTTGTCTTTTTTAGAATCAGATAATATTTCAAACCCATACAATCAATAACACACCCAGTGACACACCCCAACCACTCACACAACAAGTCGCACATCAATACAACTACTCAAACACCCAGTCACACACTCATAAACCACTCACACAACCACTCACACACACACAACTACTCAGAAACTTGCTTACTGAACCATGCAGCTACTCATACACCCACTCATACACCCATACACGCACTCAGGTACCCACTCCACATTAATAAAGACAGTCTCACAGCTCCTAAGGTCAGATTTGTTAGAAATAATATCACTTGTGGTGTAGTACGTCTAGTATACTAATTTAACTTTTGTATTAGCTTAGTATATATGTTTAACAATCACAAACTCTTAGAAAACACTTACATTCACTGGATGATGTCATCAGTGATTTTATTTGAGATGTCAGTGATGTCACTGACCATGTCATGAGTGATGTAATATGTGAGGTCATAAGCAGTGCATTGCTGGGGCATAAGTTATAGTTAGCTCAGGTAACTATAACTGCTAAATTTCTATGGTTTTGAACAAGTGAAATGTGAGCCTAACTATAACATCCCTGTAACCTTTGTTTTTTTCTGTGTATTTCTAAGGTTTTTAATTCCATTTCATAACTATAATGTTGCTGTAAACTTTGTTTTTTTGAGTGAATTTCTAAGTTTTTAAAATTATTTTTCCTATCTATAACATCCCTGTAAACTTTGTTTTTTGTGAATATCCAATGTTTTTTACAAATCTGTGTTTTTCTTTGTGTGTCTATCCATGACTTCAATGTACCTGAGAGTGCCCTCATCGGTCTATTAACTGCCCACATTTATGTACCTGACTGTGTTTCTGTCAGTGCCATCATTGTGCCAGCGGTTGCACTTTTGCGTCTATCAGTGCCACCAATTTAAGTGTTTGTCTGTGCCTCTCCATGCCCTTTATTAAGTGGCTTACTCACTATATATTTCTTTTTTCGCTATGTTTTATTATTCGTGAATTTTTCACAAAATATCACGTCACGTGTTTTCCTGTGTTTCGAAATTAGTGTGTTTAAGAAAAATGGCAAACACATATAAAAATATATTGCAATTAATGTTTGAGAACAGTAGTTTATTTATATAGTGTTTAATGGTGTATTTATGTTAGTACATTTTTTGTAGAACACTTGCTCTTCAGAATGACACCGGTATTCGTGATGATGTCAGGGTTTGCAAATATTGTGTGACTATGTAATAAAGTTTACACCCATTTCTCTCTTTTTCAACCTTCCTTTACAGATATTGCAGATTCTTTGCAGTTGTCATGTACTTTGCAGTGTACAACTGTCCTCTGATGCTTTTTTGTCAGTTATCTTGCATAAAACATTGTCTGGAAGAAATGAGGGGCAGGAGCTACATCAAGGAAGTGAGGAACTGGAGCCACACCCTTCACATGGAGAGTCTTCAGATGATGAGGCAGCCACAAAATGCCAATCCAACGCTTGGGATTTTCTTAAAATCCTGTCTGGAGAAAAATAATAGTAGCAAAATTTGTAAAGTGCTTTTTATTGTAAGAAAACCCTTTCAAGGGGCATTTCAAAGAAAAATGAATGTGGGACAGCTATCATTTACAAACCTATCATGGCAGGCAGCTAATGAGAGCACAGAGGAGGAGAAGTGGTGACCAACCATGAACTTCAGCTGCTACAAGAGCTGCTCCAGGAGAGAACATTCCTCCTGAAGTGGAGAAACAGCACCCAAAAAAGTCTCAAAAATTGATGAGCATAAGCACATTTTGCCTAGACTGTTATACAGTACTTACTGTAGGCAAACAGTGTGTTGCTGTAGTTTTAAAAACATTCAAACATGCAAATTCTTTTTTTTATTTATGTCAGTTCTTTTCACTGTTTTTGAGTTTGTGGAGATAATGTTTTCATTCCCCAATTTACCATTGTATTAAAAAGCACAATAAAATACAAAATGTTAGAAAACAAAAAATAAGAAGCAGTTCTAGAAAAAAAGATGTTAGAATTGTGGGTCTCTGGTTGGCACGGGTAGGTACTTGTGACAATCAGGGACCCTCTCCTCTAGTATGGTCAAGGAAATTACTCTCTGCAAATAACCCCTGATCACCCTCTAAAAGGCGTGGCGCGAGCAGTCAAGGCTTATTTCAGAGACGATGTAAGTTAAGCAGTTGTGACCACATACAGTAACCCAGTGACAACACTACAAATGGACACCACACAGGTTTTATATAAAAAAGTATACTTTATATGGAGTTATCAGAAGACCAATAAACGACAAAAAGAATCCACAGTACTATTAAGTTTCAAGAATTCTGGTTAAAAAGGCTTAATTCAAGGCTCTGTGCGAGTCGGTAGCCTTGTCCGGCTACAGCGTTGCTGAAAAGAACACAGAGTCTAACAAATCCAGCGGACCGCGGTGGTCTGGGCCTACTCAAATGTCAACAGACTCAGTCCCAGAATCTATTCCTTGAGGCGGCCAGCACGGATGTACGAGCCAGTTCCGGGGTTCGTCACTGTGTAGGAAAAGAAAGCGTTGCAGGTCACGGTGTCCTTCTAGCTGCGGTGCAGACTACGGCTTGTTGACAGTGTTGAGGTGGAGTCGGTGAGCTCAGAGCTTGCGTTGTGCGAGGCGGACGTTGCTCGTTGCGGTGCTTCCAGTTTTACGGTGCAGCAATAGAGCCGGAGTTCGGAAGCTGGAGTTGGTCAGTCCGGATAGCGGTGCAAGTCGGGATGTGCGTCGTGAAGCGTGCGAGGCGGTGCCTAACTCCCATGCCGTCATAGGACTCGAAGTCAGCAGCAGTCACCGCGTCGGTCAGACCAGTTCCATTCGGTGTAGCGAGGCGTTGCACGTCGCGGTGCAGGCTACGGCTCGTTGACGGCATCAGGACGGAGTCGGTGAGCGCAGAGCTTGCATTGTTCGAGGCAGACATTGCTTGGTGCGGTGCCTACAGGACACAGAGTCTGTCACAGCTCCCTGCCTCTGTAGCCACTTGTTTCCAGCAGCAATTCACAAAGGCTGATGAAGTCCACTGGTCCTGGGACTTCAGTCAGGGGGAAAGCTCTCTTCCAAGCCCTTGGAGATCTTTGCACAAGTGAAAGAAAAGTCCACAAAGTACTTTCTTCTCTCTTTGGCAGTCAGGCAACCATTGCAGGCCAATCCCCCAAGCAGCACTTCAGCTTAGGATTAGTCTCTCCTCAGTTTCTTCCGGTCCCTTCCCCTCAGCAGAGGTTTCGTCTTGTAAGTCCAGAAGTGATCTAATTTCATGGGAGCAGGGTTCCTACTTATACCCCAAAATCCTTTGTTCTCTGAGGGGAGAGGGGCCTGCTCTCCCTATTCACCACCGGGCTGCCCCAGCCTGTCTCCTGGAATTCCCCAGCCCTGTCACACACAAACCCAGACAAGGAATCAACAACCTCGCAGAGGCAGGCTCAAATGGTTAGGCAAGCAAATACCTACTTTCTAAAAGTGGTATTTGCAAACACAGAATATTAAAATAAACTTCACTAAAAGATGTATTTTATTATTCTGAGTCCAGGCATACTAAACTCAAATTTCTGCCTTGTTCTCCGAGTCTGCTAGGATTATAAAGTGTAATAATTCTACAGCTCATTCTGACCTATGGAGAACAGGTAGCCTTGCAATAGTGAAAAACGAAAATGGCTGTAATTCACTATTAGGACATGCCACACACTTCAGGGCTTGTCCTACCTTATACTTACACTGCACCCTTCCCTTGGGCCTACCATAGGGGTGACTGATATGAAGAAAAGTGAAGGTTTAGGGACTGGCAAGTGGGTGCACTTGCCCAGTCAGCATGACAGTACCAGACTGCATGCAGGGTCTGCAATGGCAGACCTTAGAAACATTTTACAAGGCCGCTTCTGTGGGTTGCACAACCAGTGCTGCGAGCCCACTAGCAGCATTTGAATTTACACGCCCTGGGCACACTCAGTGCACTGTACTAGGGTCTGACAGTAAACCAAACTCCAATCATGGAACCACTAATCAATACATCATTTTACAGTAGGGAGCACTCGCACCGTGGCACTGGACAGCAGTGGCACAGTGTTGAAAGCATCTAACACCAGCAAAAACACATGAGGCAACAGTATTTATTTATTTATTTATTTATTTATTTATAACATTTGTAGAGCGCGCTGTTACCGAACGGTGTCCTGGCGCTGTAGTGATAGCTCCCCTAGCCTAAGCCTACTGTTTAGTTTGTGAACAGCCATGTTTTCAGACTTCTACGGAAGGTCATCAGGTCAGTAGTCTGTCTAAGGGCCACCGGGAGGGCATTCCAAGGTAAGGCGGCCCCTCGGATGAAGCTTCTGCCCCCCCAGCACACTTTCCTAATGCGTGGGGTCTTGACAAGCCCAAGACCCGCTGACCTAAGAAGCCTACCTGGTCTATACCACTGAAAGTGCTGTCTAAGGAATGGCAGGCCAATTCTGTGAACTGCCTTAAAGACTGTACACAGGGCCTTGAAGGATATCTACTTCCGCACTGGCAGCCAGTGTAGCTTCACCAGTTCATGAGAGATGGAAGCGAACTTTGGTAGGCCAGTGAGAAGACGGGCTGCTGCATTCTGCAGTATCTGTAGCCTGTTGAGCACTCCTTGTTGGGCCTGGAGGAGTAGGCTATTACAATAGTCGAGTCGTGATAACACAAGGGCCGTCACCACAGTTTTTTACATTCCTCTGGTAGGAAAGGGAGGATCTTCCGAATGGTTTTCAATGTCCAGTGGATGGATGAGGATAAAGCATTTACTTGGGGTCTGAAAAAGAGCTTGTCATCGATCACAACGCCTAGGTTCTTAACCTTAGTAACAGGAATGGGGGTGTCCCCATCTCCTCAGGCCACCACTTCGGACTCCAGAAGTTGACTATGGAGCTGAAAAGTAGCACTTCGGTTTAAGCTGAATTCAGCTTTAGGCAGTTCCTGGCTATCCAGGTACCAACTGCTACCATACATTCCTGGAATTTGCAGGCCACGTCGTTCTCTCTCCCTAGGAGCAGAGACACCACAATCTGTGTGTCGTCTGCATAAGATGTCAGTTCAAACCCGTAGGAGCGAATAACCGGAGCGAGGGAGGAGACATAGATATTGAAAAGGGTGTGGCTTAACAAGGAGTCCTGGGGGACCCCACAAGGTGGTAGAAATGGAAGGGAGACCCACGCCAATGGTGCCAGGTCTAACAAAAGAATATTTTATTTTCTTGTTAGAACCAGCCAAAGAAAGATAAACTCTATGTCTGTGTGTATATATATAAGGAAGAGAGGTTGTTTATATGAGTGAATGCATGGGCGAGTTTTTGAGTGTGTTAGTGGCTGCATGAATGAGTGACTGCCTCTGTAAGTGTCTGACGGGTGAATGAATGGCTGTGTTAGTGCCTCTATGATTGAGCAAGTATGTTAGTGGCTGTATAGGTGAGTGACTGTGTGTGTTACTGTCTGGGTGAGCACTGGCTGGGTGGGTGAGTATCTCTATAAGTGACTGTCTTGGTGTGTAAATGGCTGTGTAACTGATTGGCTGGGTATGTAAGTGTCTATATGGTTGAGTGAGTGGCTTTATTAGTGAGTGATTGGGTGTGTGAGTGGCTAAATCAGTGTATACGTGGCTATATGAGTGGGTAAGTGGCTTTGTGAGTGAGTGACTGGGTTAGTAAGTCCCTATAAGGGTGAGAGAGTAGCTGTATGAGTGAGATAGTGGGTATGTGAGTGATTGTATGAGTAAGTGAATTGCTGCCAGAGTGGCTGTAGGGATGAATGAGTTTTTGTGTGAGTGTTTGTATGATTGAATTACTGGTTGTATAAGTGGCTCCATAGGTGAGAGACTGGGTGTGTTAGTTACTTTTTGAGTGAGTGACTGGGAGTGAGAGTACCTATATGGATGAGTGAGTGGGAGTGTGACTGCTTTTGCAAGTGAGTTTGTGGTTGTATAAGTGGCTATATAGATGAGTGAGTGGGTGTATTAGTGTGCATATGTGTGAGTGAGTGGGTGTATGAGTGTCTGTAAGGGTGAGTGACTGAGTGTGTTAATGGCAGTGTAAGTGAATAACTGAGTGTGTAAGTATCTATATAGGTGGGTAAGTGGCAGTATGAGTGAGTGATTGTGTGTGTGAGTAGCTCTATCAATGTGTGAGTGGCTTTATGAGTGAGTAAGTGCCTGGGCGAGTGGGTTTATGAGTGAATAAGTGGGTGCATGAGCTGCTGTGTAAGTAAGATAGTGGTTGTGTGAGTGATTTTATGAGTGAGTGACTGGTTGTGAGAGTGGTTGTATGAGTGAATGAATATCTATGTCAGTGTATGTAGGATTGAGTGAGTGGTTGTGTGAGTGCATGCATCAGTGAGAGACTGGATGTGTGAGAGCCTGAATGTGTGTGATTGGGTATGAGTGTCTATATTATTAAAAGACCTCATGGCTAAGAGGACAACGGCAGCAGAAATATGCTCGGACTCCCACTGTGAGAGTCTGGCCTCTTTTTTCCTCGAGAAGGTGCATGCGATCTATCGCACCTTCCCGACTGGCTCGTTGAATCCAGAGCGAGCCAGTTGTATCATTGGAGATAGTGAGTTTCTTGACACTCTGCCTTCCTTGACAATGGAGGCCTTTGATTCCTTGAGCCTAAAAATTAAGTCGGGTTCTCCTGCGGATCCGCTTAAACCGGTTCAGCTTAGGAATATGTTGCCGCTATGCCGTACTCCGATGTTGTCTCTAATTAACCTTTCACTATCCTCATGTATAGTGCCTATGAGGTGGAAGCAGGCCGTAGTTACCCCTATCTTGAAGAAGGCTACCCTGGATCCTCTCAAACCTGAGAACTACCGCCCTATCTACTTACTTCCCTGGGCCACAAAAGTTGCTGAGGCCCATGTGATCAGTATCCTGGCAGACCATCTTACCAGAGCCAACATTCTTGACCCCACTCAAAATAGGTTCCGCGCGGGACTCAGCACGGAGACGGCCCTACTTTATATGATCAAACACCTGCGTTCTGTGCTTGATGAGGGTCGGACTGCGGCACTCTTGATATTAGATCTGAGTGCTGCGTTCGACGCGGTCTCGCACAGGATTTTACTTCAGTGGCTCGAGGAAGTAGGTGTTAAGGGCTCTGCCCTATGCTGGTTTCAGTCTTTTCTCACGGATAGGTCGTTCCAGGTTGCGATTCCACCCGGCAAATCCAAATCTTACCCGTTGGCCCTGGGGGTCCCACAGGGATCATCGTTGAGTCCCACTCTATTTAATCTTTACGTTAGACCGCTGGCTGCGGTCGTCAGGCAATGGGGCCTGACGATGGTCTCATATGCCGATGACACGCAGCTGGCGGTCACATTGAGTGGGGACTCCGATGTGGAGGCTCTCAGGTTCCGTGATGGTGTACGGGCAGTGGCCAATTGGATGAACTCTAACTGTCTCCAGTTGAATACTAAGAAAACAGAGGTCATGGTGGTCGGCAAGCAAGTGGGGCTGTGGAGTGACAACTGGTGGCCTTCTGAACTGGGTATAACCCCTTCTCCAGTATCGGAGATAAAAAATCTTGGGGTCTGGCTTGATCCAACACTCAGTTTTACTTGCCACACCAAGAGGGTGGCGGCCTCCTGCTATGGCACTATTAGAGGACTTAGGCCTGTACTTACATTTTTCGATGCCCCCACCAGACAGCTGGTGTTTCAGGCATCAGTGTTATCCCGGCTGGACTATGCCAGCTCGCCCTTGGTGGGGATAAACCAGGCTGAACTCACCCGGTTGCAGCGAGTGCAAAATGCTGCAGCCAGAGTAGTGGTAGGTTTGCCCAGGCGGTGCTCGGTTTCAAAAACGTTGCATTCACTTCATTGACTTCCCGTAAATCAGAGGATTAAATTCAAGGTCCTCTGCCTTGCATTTAAAATCCTCAAGGGTACGTCCCCTCAAATACTGGCAAATCTCTTAACGCCTTATGTTCCTCTGCGATCCTTGAGATCTTTGGGTCAGAACCTGGCGGTGGTTCCGCGCTTCAGGCTGAGTTAAACTGGCGACCACTCCTTTCGAGTGTTAGCCGCGAAGTGGTGGAACTTCCTTCCCTCTGAGATTCGGGCAATTGATGACCTTCTTCAGTTTAGGCGTGCCATCAAAACTTTTTTGTTTGGTTAGTTTTAGGCTATTTCCTCTCCCCTCTTTTATTGGTGTTGTGTTGTGTTTACCTTCTCATAGCGCCAGGATGCCCGTTTGCTGGGGCAGCTGTGCGCTGTACAAATAAAAATAACATAACATAACATATATGGGAGAATCAGTGGGTATGCAAGTGCATGTATGATTGCATGACTTGTTGTGTGACTGGCTGTATGGGTGAGTGGCTGGATATGGTATGTGTTAGTAACTGGGTGGGTCAGTGTCTGTATAAGAGATTGACTGGGTGTATTAGTGACTGTAGGAGTGAGTGAGTGGGTGGTGGGTAAGTGTGTGTATACATTAGTCACTGGATGTATAAATACAGTATAGCTTATTTAATGGGGGTGTAAGAAACTGTATCTGGCAGTGTTGTCAATTGTCTGGGTGAATAAGTAATTGTGTGAGTAGCTATATGGGTCAGTAACTGTATGTGTAAGTTGCTCAATGAGTGAGTGAGTGGATATGTCACTGTTTGCATCAGTGTTTGTGTGCGGATGTCTCAGTGGCTGTATTATTGGGTGTAAGAGTTATAGAACAGTGTGTGTCTGGGTGTATCACTGTACAAACAAGAGTGTGTCTAGGTGTGTTAGTGAATGCCTAGGCATGTTACTGTATGTACCAGTGTGTGGGTGGATGTATTAGTGATTGAATGAGTGTGTGCCTGGGTGTATCAGTTTATGCATGAGTGTGAATGGGTGTGTCACAGTCTGTAGCTATGGCTAGTTGACTGCGTGAGTGCAGGTATAGGTGCGTAAATGAAAAAGGGCCTGATTACGAGTTTTTTGGTGTGGGGTGGCACCGCCAAACTCGACCTCTAGCCGCCTACCATATTACAAGTTTCCTCATAGTCTGATGGATGGTCCTTTGGCATTCCCACTGCGGTGTCTTCAAAAAGGCACAGCAATTGGAACATCAAAATCTGTTCCTGCAGGGAATGGGCTGTGTATTCCATGCTATGCATGAAAGAGGGGAGCATGCACATAGGGGACACAACATGTGCCTCCCTGCATGCATTCCAGGGCCCCAATTGTTTACTCACTACAACCTTTTGCAATGCGGTCCCACCACCATGGTTAGGGTCACAGTGAGGAAACATATAATATGCTTGGCAGTGCCGTAGCATACTGTAAAAAGTTGTGATACTGGAAAAAATCAGTATGCAAAGCAAATACAATGGTGATTACCATAATTAATTACTGGCATTTAATAGTTTTATTATAGCAAATTTATTTTATATACAAACACTGTTATATTTATCCTCACTCAATTGGACAGACGCCCTAATCCTGCATGGTCTCAACCAACAATAAAACTAACCAAAAGTAAGTCAACATTTTTACATATACAAACAATATTTCAAAACAACAATTAACATTATCACAGTGATTCTGGACGGGCCATAAAAAGTATTTTCTTTACCTCTCAGTCATCCTTCAGAAATTACTAATGCTGTATTTGCAATTCATTTAATGCACAATCCCATTTGGAGATTGTCTTTAAATTATGCACACATGAGGAACACTCTTGTCCTCTTTAGTCTTTAGAGTGGGTATACCACTTATCATTAACATGTATCAAATAGCTATCAAAACTCAAACAGCAAAAAACATTAATATGCCGGCCTGATATTCAACTAAATGTGTGAGATACATCACAGGGACCCCAGAAGAATGAAAATAGAGTGTAAATTAACTGCTAAAGCACCCTAAGGTGTATTTAAGGTTTCAAGGTATCAAGATTTCAAGATTTTTATTTTTGGGTGAGCGTTTTTTTATTTAAATTTTGCTTCTTTGTTTGAGTCTAAAACATAAATAAAATGGGAGAAAAGAGAAGATTTCCATACCGTAAAGAAGGTATGATGATAAAGATGTGCCGGCTCATGTAACAGTGGATCTTATCTTAATGAAGGTAGGAGAGTGAAAGCACCATCCAAAGAAATCCAAGGTGAATAGTGAGATAGTATGCTGGACAAAGAAGCAGAGAATAGTATGTACCATCTTATTCCCAAGACAGAGAAGGTTCTGTGTGACTAAATTGAACTATCCATAAAAGGACAAAGCGTCTGTAATTATTGATACAACTTCCAAATTCGAAAGAGACTTCTTGAAGATACGGGTAACAGCGTATTGTCAATTATATATCCCAAAACACGGGATTCCCCATTTAAGAGCAATTAGATCCTTATCAATCCTTTGCTCAAATGAATCAATAGGCACCATCACACATGTATCCGTTCAGGCGCACCAAGTTAGATCATGCCTAGTAAGCTAATACTAAAAACTGCAGAATATAGAAAATGTTAAAAATTATTAAAAAGCAAGAGTCGCGTAAATTATAATTAAGACGCTCAAACACAGAAATGTCCATTTTATTTAGCAAAGTTTCAAACCGGTAGCAGGGAAACAACATCTATAGCTATACTCTGGGGCATTGCTGGCACTACTTATTCTCAATGGTCTCTTAGCATCGGAGCGTTAATGCTCACGGCGGCTCTATTTAAACTGAAGACATCCAAATCAGCTGGGAACAAACGCAGTTTGATTTTCGCGCGCATGGCTTAAAAATGCACCAAGATTCTAAGAAAGCGTAAAACATAATGTTGCTGGCACGCAGGTTTCGACCGGAAGAGTTGAACAGGATATATATGCAGCGGTCAAACTACAAGCAGTCAAAGGTATATGAAACCTCACCCGGAAATGCACTGATAAATGTATCTATGAAAATAGAAGAAGGTGTCCCAACTAGGTCGGAAGCCATCGTGGAATAGTGACTATTGTATTCACTGAATAGAAAAATTGCCTTGGATAGATGAAGAGGAAAAAATAGGAGAAACGAATTAACAGAAAGGGATAACAGAATGACTCTCTGATTAGAAAAATTATTTTAATAGTCACTGAGAAAGTGAGATTACTGATCAAGGCACCACAAATATTAAAGGGGGCATGGATGCACTATTATCTGAGTACATATAATATGAAACAAACGTAATAAACATCATCAGAAGTGGAATCAGTACCCATCATTTTGATGAAGGAACCCTCATCTTGACATACACAGGCCTACCAAACAATACTAAGCACTTAGACCACTTGTATACATATGAGCAAGTATCCACATCCCACTAGCAATATTTGTGGCATTTTGCCAATCAATGTCCACATTTCATCTAAATCATTGAGACCTCTTCTCTTTGTCCAATACCTTTAAATCATTTGTGCCTCAATTCTTCTGAGGGTTGTAGAGATGTGACTTTGAGAGGCTTGGGCCATATAGAGGACCGACCACCGTATTGCGTCTTCGGAATGGTTCAATTCCTTATAGTGGTCAACCAAAGGGGCACTGGCTAATCCACATCTTATCCTAGACATATGTTGGATAATTCTAGCTTTAACTTGCTGAGTGGTCTGTCCGATATATGCCAGATTGCATGGGCATTGTATACAGTAAACTACATTCCTTGATTTGCAATTGTAAAACCTCAGTTGTTTGTATGTGTTGTCATTAGGTGGGATGGTTTTGGTATCAGAGGTATAATTACATGTAATGTACTGCCTAGCATATTTCAGCCTCAAGACCGCCGCACCAGGGATTGTGGTTCCCTGTGGCTGAGGCAGTTCTCTCACAGACCTTTCACCATTCTTACAATACAGCAGTTGGACCACTGGTGCAGTGGTCCCTGACCACCATCGCACCTCCACCGCAAGTTTGGCAGTGTTATGGAACACCAAACTCAGAATTTGGACTTAGTCAGTGCCTGCATGTAATACTGAAGAATGTATGTCGTTACAACACATACTTTCACAACGCATACCTTTACAACGCATTTTTCACACCGCAACATCCATTACAACGCATTCCATTACAACGCATGCCATTACAACGAATTATTTGAAACTACCTTTACAACGCACAACGCATACTCCAATTACAACGCATACCATTACATTGCATGTATGGTAAGTATTGGATAGTGTAGGGGTAATAATTACTATTCTAACTCCAGGGGGGTGCAACAGTAGGGTAAGTATTGGATAGTGTAGGGGTAAAAATTACTATTCTAACTCCAGGGGGTGCAACAGTAGGGTAAGTGTTGGATAGTGTAGGTATGCGTTGTAATGGTATGCGTTGTAATGACTGCGTTGTAATGACAAGCGTTGTAGTGGTATGTGTTGTAGTGACATGCGTTGTAATGGTTGCGTTGTAATGGCATGCGTTGTAATTGATGTTGCATTGTAAAAGTTTTGTTGTAAAGGTAGTGCGTTGTAAAAGTTGCGTTGTAAGTGTTGTTTCCCAATACTGAATATGTATAGCAGTAGCTGCATAAGTAACTGACTGGCTATGTTAGTAGCTGTTTAGGTAAGTAAGTTAATGTATATGTCACTGTTTACAGAAGTAAATAGATGTCTTACTAGCTGTACGAGTGAGTGACGGGGTTTATTAGTAGTTACATGGGAAAGTGACTGGGGTATGCTACTTATAGTATACATGACTGACTGGTTGTATAAGGTACTGTGCAGATGACTGAGTGCATGACCTACTAGCTGTATTAGGAAGTAACTAACTGTGTGAAAATCTGTGTGGGTAAGTATGATCATGTAGTAGTATATGTATTCATAAGTGAGACAGAGTGTTAGTAACTGTGTCAGCAAGTTAGTAGGTGAGTGAGTGATTGAATGGATGAGTGACTGGGTATATGAGTTGTGTAATTATAGTGTCTGTAAGTGGCTGTATAAGACTCTACCTCGGTGTACAGTTTTACAATGTAAATTTGCTGAACCACACTGGAAGTAATATTTAGTAAATCAGCAAAACAAAGATTTCATGCATATAAATACTATCCAGGGTATCTCTATGAAATATTTCTATTGTACAACAAGTATTTTGAGACTCTAAAGACATAGCACTCCAACCACTATTGAAAAAGAAAAGGAACATAAACATATGTTAGCATTTCATTTTCAAAATTAGAAAATCTCCAAAATACACATTGGTTATGCTGTAGCAATGTATCACAATATAGTAAAACATTTAATTTTCCCATTTTGACTGATCTCAGCTTTCATACTTGTTTATCATAAACGATGTACTGCATGAAGCTTCAACCTTGAACAGTGGAGATAAACAATGGTATGGGTTGTAGAAAACAAAAAACAACTGCACAGTATACCATTATAAATAGGTAGGATTATACATTGCAATTGCTTCAGTTGTTTTACCTAGTTACTACACTAATCTAAACAATCATTTCTTAACAGTTTTGTTTTAATATTATACCTGGTACAATACTACTAATAAATATAAACCACACTTGAATTTTGGAGATCCTTTTGCAAACATCAACCCTGGAAGACCAAATGATGTCTAAAACGCTAATGATCCATGTAGACAAAATCCCACACATTACTTTATTTTCCACAAATAGTGCATAGAGGTTTGGTTGAAGAAACAAAAGGTGACAATTTTGACAAAAGATAAGAGTTTAGAAGCATGAAAGGAAGTTTTGGTTTGTATTTAATGTTGCTGTCAACGCATGATGTCCATCCAGTTTTGTTCTTCAAATAGACAGTTTAGTGTCCAGATGTTTTATTGAGTCCTTTGTGAAAGAGAATATCCAAAGTAGTATAAGTTCTTCCAGAAATTGTTACTTGTCCAGTGTTGAAGCTTGTAATTTGAGTTCCTAATTTAGATCCATCTGTTCTGCGTCATTTTAGCATTTACGTAAGGTATTTTCCAGTTGTCCCTAGAATCAAGGTAGATGTAACATTCTGAGCTGCAATTTTCACAGGTCATATTTTGGTTAGCCTTTTTGTCAATCTGTCAAAAGGCACAGTTTTGCAATCCTGTAATGCTAAATACATGAAAGCCTTGTAATTTATTTGATTGGTAGATTAATATTAAGTCTTCATAGTCATGGTTCCATCTGTAACTCAGGTTCCATCTTAAACTCAGTCCAAATAAATCGTCAACATTTTTTTCTTCTTGTTCTGATGACCTCATGTAATTGTTTTGCTTCTTGAAGAGTAATGACAGTAAATATTAGTAATCCACTACATATATCTAAAAGGTCTTAAATGCCTGACGCAGAATGTATTAAAGTTATGTCAGTGACTAAACGTTGGACGAAATGATACAGTGTAGAGCTCAATCTCTTATCTGCTAAATTTGATTTACAAGATTAGGTAAATGAAACAGTACATTCGAAAAAACCTTTCCATAGTAGTTGACAACTGAACTGTTTCCTAATAGGTATCCTACAATGTCTTCCGTATTTTCAACTTTTTTCTTCTCAAAGCCTTCCAGCCTGTTCTTGTTTCTTTTTCAATTCTTGAACATCCATCAACTTTTTTGTGAGCTTCCACTTAGGGCAGATTATCCAGCTCACATAAATAGTATACCGCTCTAAATGAGGAGTGGATAGATTTCTTATTCAATTGAACTCCCTGACACAACTTGCATCGGCACTAACATTCTTATTATCAAACTCAAACAAAAACAAACCGAAGAATGTTCTAACCTATGAAATGCTACATGTGACATTCCTTCTTTAAATTCAGTACTTCCAATATTAACAAAAGATACATCAACTCTTAAACCTTGTGATTTATGGATACTTACAGCATACACTAGAAAGACTGGGAACTGCTAGTGCCGCACATATAAGCCTTCACTAGCAACAACTGTACAACACATCGACCAATCTGTTTTATGCCATCAATCTGCTAAAATGTAATGCCCAAATATTCAACCTCATCTTTTTTGGGAAAAATAATGAAATCAATAAATTTTCACATTGTATCATTTACTAACCCTTCTTCAACATTAAAATTTCACCTCCAATAACTTCACTGTTCTTGCATATGGGAAAACACATTTCTAATCCTGCAGTCCTGGATACAGACTTCTCTTAAGAATCCAATTTTGCTTGTAGTTTTTCTGTGAACAATATTGTCACTCCCTAATGTTCCATTTTATGATAGCTGGAATTTTCAAAATATCTTCTTTCTCCAGTTTTAGTAATTGTTCATTGAAGGTGGAGCATTCTTGAAATGCAGGCATTAAACAGACTATGGATTTGTGTTCTTCATTAAAATTGTACAGTAGTTCTGCTGCTGTATTGCTATATGGAAATAGTTTCTTGATAAGTCGACTTTCTAAAGCGCGTTTTCCATCATTTGTTAGAACTCATATTATAATGTCCTTAAGAATATTTCCATAGTCAAAATCAGATGCTTGACACAAATTTCTCACTAGTTCCTTGTATTTAAAGAGTAACGAAATATCTACATTGCCAATACTCCCCAAAAGGTATGTCGCAGTTTGTTTTTAAAATCTACTACATTCTTAGGTATGAAGGCAAGAATTGAGTTCAATACCATGCCCCACTCAATGATCTTCATTTTTTTTATACCTCTTGAGAAGCTTCATCAGATAATTACTGGGATTCATGTGTATTGTTATTCTTGACAGGTAGCAGTACTAGTAGATGTAAAGTAATTCATTTAAAGGTATTTGCAGCTCATCCTGTTGGTACTGTTACTACACATGACAAATTCGATTCTGAAGTCTTCAGTAGATAACCAGTGAGAACTTTAATTAGAAAGCTTTTTCCAGTACCAGCTTGACCCCTGATATATAGCAATATTGGTTTATAGGAAGAACATTCACAATGGTTCTTCTCGTAGAGAAATCTATGCTCTATTTTATCTTTAACTTTGATGTAAATTTATTTCTGTTCATTGTTCGGTTTTTTTACAAACTGTTCGAAACTCACAGTTTCTCTCTTGCCTGCTGCCTTGCACACTCCACCTCTTTCATAGCAATAGCTGCTTCATTTTAAACTATTGGTTCTCCAAGAGGATCTTGAGTCAGTGGTCCAGAACTTTGATTGCTCTCTGAACTCTCTTGGCTATCTCAGCAGCAATGGTTTCTTCCTGTTCAAGCTCATCTCTCAACATTTGCACATAAGTAGGAAAGACTGAATGCTTGATGCTGTCTTTCACAGAATTGAAAGATTCTTCATAACAGTAATAGGGACTCATTTGTGACGCCTTGCATCAGTTTTGCCCTTCGGATGCATCACTTTTTTCGATGCATCGGCGGCGTAAAACATGTTTTCTGTTGCGCACTATTTACAAAGTGGCGCATCTAAGCAGATGCGTCACTTTGTAAGCCCATGCACTACATTATACCTGCATCTGTATAATGTATGCAGGGGGGCATTCGCCCGCAAAAAGCCTTGTATAAGTGACGCAGTGAAATCTATGAGATTTAACTGCATCACTTCTAGGACGCCGTTGAGTCAAAATCTTGTGCCTGCCTCACAGCAGGCGTAAGACCGACGCAGGCCCTTTCATATGGGGCTTTCCCCATGTGAAAGGACGCATTGCTGGAGTTGCATCACTTTTGTGACACACACCAGCAATGCGTCACTTTTGCGCTTACAGATACGTCAGAAATACTGACATATCTGTAACTCCTTGCGACATGATTCAACATACATTAGATATGACGCATCAGGTATGACGCACGGAATGCGCATTGAGACGTGACGCATCGCTGCTTTCATGCAGCGATGCGTCATTTCTCATAAATAAGGTCCCTAGTGTCCAAGTAAATCTGATTCAACCATGACTTGAATAACTGCAAAAGTGCCAAGTAGAAAAACTATCTTCTCGCTGGAGTTTGGCAAGTAAGCTTTCTGTTAGTAATTAGATTTCCTTTGCTATGTCTCACCAGACAACCTAAACGTCCAAGTACTGCATATCTCTCTTCTTCTATATTTTCAGTTGGATTATTTCAATATGTATAGTAATGAAGTACTTCATAGGGGCACATGTTTTGAAATGTGGACTTCGTCTTGGTTAGTATGTATCAAACATTTTTGATTTCAGAATGTCTCTACTTTCTGGATAAAATTCTGACAGATACTGTATATTTGTGAAAGACTTTAATACTCTATTTTGAGTGTTTGCAAGGCCTACACATACTGTTCTATGATAGACATGACACACTCATCACTATCTGTTCCAAATTCTGCTGCATCATTCACCCATACAGCATGTGAATATGTGGGGTACCTCTAGCTTGGTACTCTTTGCACCAAAAGAAATAACATACTTCACCAAGAGGAGGATTACTTTTTTGCAAATGAAAGACATCATGGCTTGAAACCTATGGTTAAAATATCTGCCAACATTTGCAGGAATCCAATGAGCAAAGCTCTGCAGCTGTCTTAACCTTGATGTCCTTTCTGTTTGAGTTTGCTTCTCACAAGAATTCAAGCAGGTCACCCCACGCATATTCAGCACAACTGAGTTTTAGAAACTAAGTAGGCGCTCCTAGGTTTCTCAACATACATTTCAGCGCACCATGACAAGGATACCAATAAACGTTGGTGTCACGTTAGCATGCCATCAAATTAATCAAGTTGTAGTCAAGGTTTCCATCTTTTCCTTCAACTTTGTCAACAAATTCCCTTGCTGTGAGGTTTTGTGGATTTACTCCTGTTTTGAGAGTATGATTTACTGCATATGAAAGTCCTGACATGTCACACTCAAATAGTAGATGTTATATTTAGGGATCCAGTGCCAATACCAAATATTGATCAGGGGTCAATAATCAATAACATCATAACACAATGGCCCATACACATTCACCCAGAATCCCTGATGCGCTGAGGTCAATTTATACGTCCAAACATTTCTTTCCTTTTTAATGAATCAAATGATGGATCAATTAGTTGAATAGTTGTGACAATGATAACAGCTAACTTTATCAAGCATTTAGTCAATAAAATTATCACAGACTCTCAATAAAGTTAATAATGAATTTTTATCTCAGATATAAAGAGTGAATGCTCAGTTGCATTTTGGTCACAGATTACAAACACTGAATCTCACGAAAGAAACAATCATGTATGATTTAAAACTTAACCAGATTAAACAATGATATTATGCAATGATGGAGTCGAAAAAGTAAGAGATTAAAGTGTCAGCAAATATTTATGCCAACCATAATATAACTAATGGAGGGATAGATAAAGAGACAATAGTTTAAACTAAATAATACATATCAATACATTGTTGACAGAGTGGATAGGTGGAGAAACAAAAGTTTCAGTGACAAAATACATTTATATTTAGATTCTGAGAATGTTTTAGGCTAAATACAAACCTATTTGTCTGCAGGATAGCCACCCCCTCAGCCTAGGGAATGGTGATGGTTCCCTGAAACAGAATCAGAGAACAAAGGATACAGGGAAAGGAACAGCTTGGCCTCATTGTGAAAATTAATTCCCATGGTCTGACTCTCACTTTGTTCGCATCCTTCCCATACAGGATATCATTTTATAACGATCTCCTTTTATATATTAACATATTTTCAGAATACATCTCTGGTCCCATGCCTGAGTACAGTAGTTGGCAGTCGTCTGACACTCTGGCCATCACACTTTCATGTCATCTGCGGTGCACCGCACATCTTGCTTGCCTCGTGACAGAACGGAATTACTCACTGAAGCTTCCCCCCTCCCACATTGGACAAGTTAGAAAGATGGTAGCTTCATTCAGCACACTAAAGTAGATGAAAATGAACAATTATTAATTATATGATAAAGAAACCTTCACTGTTTACCACCCACCTTGTACTATTCCCCATTAATGTTACCTAACATAAGCTTAGTGTAAAAGTGGTCCAGCACCCAGTTTTTACTGTGTGTGCCCCGTGCAAAGAGGGCCAGACATGGAGGCAAAGCTCTATCTGTTTTTGGGCCCTCATTATGGAACATGCTCCCATTAGCTCTCAGACAATGTCCAGAACATCTGTTGTTTAGCAAGCGGCTTAAAACTTTTCTGTTTCAAAATTAATTCTTTTAAGTTCCCCCCTGCCTGTGCTTGTGGTGTTCCTAGGGCGCAGAGATACTCCTCCGGCAGTCGATTCAAGCGCGATATAAACCTGCAAATAAATAAATAAAATAAATAATAAATACTTCAAAGCAGGATGCAACATGCAAAATACTAATGCACATTCGGCCTATTCGTGCAACTTCTTCGTTTCTTCCAAAGCACAAAAGTTACTACAATAGTATGTAATTACGTTTTAGTTCAGGCATTCGCAAAGCAGTTCCCTTATGTTTATGTTGGTGTATGTTAGTTTTCCTACATCTACTTACTGTTAGGACATAATATGGGGGTATCCATTTGAGCAGGTTTAATTTTTGCAAAACCCTGCTCCATCATAGGGTATACACTGGTGAAATCTAGTGTACTCTGAATACAATCTAGTTGATCGGTATTCAGCTGCTGGTATCTGTCAAGGCCGCTCTTCATACCTAGCACATACTCCAGTGGGATAGAGATGCAGAAAACACTTAGCTTCTGAACTTTTCTCTCACACACTCAAGGGAGCTCTTTTTGCTTCTTTCATTCGAAATAAATCAATAGCATCACCAATAATCTCTTTAGAATGCAGAAGATGGATACTGTAGTGTTCACGATATTCTTCTGATCTGGATCGAACCACCTTTTCAATCTGACCTCTTGATGTTAATGTATCATCTTCCATATGTGTTATATTTTGAGGAACATTTACATTTTTATAGAAAATTTTATTTTGTACAAGATATAATGTTGTTTTTTTTAGTTTACTAAGATCCACTAACTCCTGCCATATTTGATTGCTCTTGGTAGGAACACCATTGACTAGATTAATAAGTGGTTGTTCAAAATCTCTCTGCACCCCTATAGTTTCAATATACTGCTTGCATCTAGTGGCAGGTACATATCTCTAGTAAGGGTGGGCGTAAAATCCGTTTCGCGGGCGAATTTGCGGATTTTCCCTGATTTCGCGATCAGCAAATCTTGCTAAATCGCTGTAAAATCCGCGGATCAGCGGGGACGAATTTTCAGCCAAGCAAGGGTTACAGCAGCAGGTGCAAAAGTTGAACCTAATTTCTTTGTAACCTTTTACAAAATGGTTACAAACAAATTAACTTCAACTTGGACACCTGCTGCTTATTGCTTCCTGGAGCCTCGTTGCCTACTTGCAACTATTCTCTGACCCTGCTCTGACCCTTGAAGCAGGGTCAGAGAATAGTTACAAGTAGGCAACGAGGCACCTGTCCAAGGAATTAAACCTCATCAGGAAGCATTTACAGATATAAAAAACAGGAAGAAGGGAGAGGATGGCAAATACACCCATTTTGAGTTGTCAGGAGGGATTAAACTAAAAGAGACCTTTACAGCACAATTTTCATATGCATTTTGCTAAAAATAAAAAGCTGTATGTTCTGTAGGGGCAATTCAGGAATCTGGCCCTTCAGAGATCCGGCCTCTCTTTCTTTCTCTCGTTCTCTCTCTCCCTCTCTCTTTCCCTCTCTTTCTCTCTCTTTCTATCTATCTATCTATCTATCTATCTATCTATCTATCTATATATCTATCTATCTATCTATCTATCTCTCTCTCCCTCTCCCATAAACGACTGCATGGATAACTTTGCTATGCAAGCGGCTCGCGAAGACGCAAAAAGCCCTGCGAACACGCAAAAAACCCCGCGAACACGCAAAAATCCCCGCGAACACGCAAAAAAACAAAAATCCGCAAATTTGCACAAATTCGCAAATTTTGCGGATGGCGAATTCGCAAATCCGCAAATTCGCGGATCGCAAATTCGCAAAATTCGCCCATGCTTAAACTCTACATATAAGACCTTTCTTTAGCTCTGTTGTAGGTAACATCCCTGTTTTAGCTACATATGAACTATAGCTTAAAATGGATGTATCCACTCTATAAGAGTTGATTAATAAAAATATAAATCTTGAAGTTTGTGTGGAAGTGAAACTAGTTCTAACATGGTGTGTACTGCTTTAGTTGCCATTTTCTTATTCTCTAACTTATCATAACAGTACTTACATATATTTTGTGGTGTGGAACAATTAAAGCATTCCTCAACAAATAAATAAGCTGCAAATTCTCGTCACTTACTTCTATTCTCTTCTTCAGTTTTTGAAAACACAACAACCTAAAGAGTTCGGGCTTCATTTATGGCGTTATTGCCATAGGGCAGTGCAGCAGGCCTTGCTGATGCACTGCCCTATGGCAAATGAAAAGGACATTCATCTCCTTTTCCCCTGGGCCAATGCACAATGGGCTGCGTGCACTAATGTAGGCACCTTTGCACCATGGTGCAAAGGTGCCTGCTATGCGGGGATGAATATTTTTGTGCAGGAAGGGAATCCTTACTGAACAAAAACAACACAAGAAGCATTTTCCTCTTTCTTTGTGTGCTGCAGAATGCAATACACAATAAAAGAGGAAAAACAAGGAGAAATAAAGATGTTTCTCCTCGTTGTGCCTCCCTTACGCCTCCCCTGGAAGGGGTAGGTTTTTGGCTCTGCCTCATACTTACGATTTCTTGTAATTTTTGGGGCAGTGTCAAAAAGCATGGATGTTGCCGGAAACGCCCCCATTAACACACCTGTAACACCCCTTTTACGCAGTTAAGGGGGCACATATTTATAAGGCCATGAAAAGCCATATAACTTGGCTTTACATAGCCTTATAAACCAGTGGCATCTTTTGCTACCAAAATGCCAAAAAAGTGACATTCCTGTGGCCCAATAGCGCCTCCTAAATGAGACCCTTTGTAGTGAGTGTGTCAACAACATATACAAACACAGTTCTGTTTATCCAAACAAACTGTTGGGTTCAAATTTATAATCTCTTCTCGAAAGTTATCAACAGGAATACCTGTGTCCTGTTCCACTACACCTGCAGATTCCAAGCCCTCAGTTTCCCTACACTCCTGTTTAGGTACAAAGAAATGAAACTCAATAACATAACATAAGTCTTCTACCTCTGCCACTGATCGATGCAAAAAAGCTCTATTCATTTCTCATAAACATAGGGCATTAATTTTGAAATAGTAAACCCTCCTAACTAAATTTCACTTCTGTGAGTGATGAACAGCTAGCATTCTAAAGCAATGAAAGGCGCTCTGCTCACTTTCTTCAATAGACATGCTAGCGAATGTTCCTGTGAATTAGTATGTTTCCTTACATTGCATGGATCTAATCCTTTCAAAATACCAATTTACTATTTCAGAGTTTTGCAGGGAAACCGACTTAAGAAAGCTCTAAATTTATCAATTGATTCCTGCTGAACACTACAAATACAGCTATAGTTCCATGTATATACAGGGGCCTGTCTACGCCTCCCTTTACTTCTTCAGCTATCACTTCCTCTACATTTTCTAGGTACCATCATCTCTTTTGGAATGGGACAATCATCCTTCATCTCATAACTTCATCCAGATTGATCAACTGCATGCACTAATGTGTTCTCTTTGGAATAGCTATCTTCATTAAAAAAAGGCTCAGTACTACAAATATGTCCCCATTCACTGCTGAAAACTTTGGTGAAATTACCCTTATTGACATGTCTTCTCTTTTGGCTTCTTTTTCTTATAGACAACACTATTTTATCCAGTGTCCTCATTCTGCTTAGAATCGAAATAAATAGGTTCCTCTTGAGAGAAAAGTCCTTATTAACTAAAGCTTCAACACATTCCTTTTGCATGACTGCTTCTCTTCTTCTTTTATACTTCTTCACAGTTATTATTAGATTCTGAATAACTCTACTGCCTTCTGGTTAAACTCTCTGAGATTTTGTATGATTTTTTACTCTTCATATCATGAACTTTTTCTTCTTTCTTAGTTGATCTCAAACTTAATTTGTTTTATTTACCTGTTTTCACTGACTTTCCAGTTGTCCACATACTATTTTAAGAAATTTCTTGGTTCTCTTACCAGCACCACTTTCCCCACATTTATCCCTTTTTGTTTCTCAGTTGTGTGGAGATATTATCCTTAATTCTGTTTCTTTCTTCTCTCATTTTTGATGGCATTGTAACTGTCTCTGCTCAACCAGAAATTGATGCCAAAAAGAAAAAGAAATCAGTGCATTTACTTTTCATTACGTACAATCAGATTACATGTTTAAATTATTTAACTGCCAACATACACAGTTGTCTTATTATACTATACCTAACATAACTCTGCTAACATTCATGTTTAAGTCTCTGTGTTTGTCTGTGTCATTGTATGAATTAGTGTGTCACTGGGTATGCTACCAGATATATTACTGTGTTCCTGTGTATGTTCAAATGACTACTTGTCTAGATGGGTGACTAGCTTGTGACAGCACTTCTCTAGATATCTGAGTGAGTGGAGGGATTAAACTTTAGAAGTGGCATCAGATGTTTACGTAAGTCTGCGGTACATGACTGTTTATTTTAGTAACTCTATGGCTCTCTAAGTATGCATGTAAGTGGCTGAAAAAATAGCTTAGTGCCTCTGTTGGTGAAGACAAAGATATGTAAGTGTGTCTGCAACTGATTTTGATACTGCTGGATAAATAACTAGTTTCTGAGTATGAGTGAATGTGTAAGTGCTTATGTCACTGTGTGAGTGGGTGTGAGAGAGCTTCTATGTTTTTAAAAACATGTTTGGAAGTTGCATTATGGGTGGTGTAGTCTATGTAGTACAAGGCATAGGTGTCTCCAAGTGCACTAGTAACTTAGTGAAAATGAAAAGGACATTTATCACCTTTTAAGCACAATGCACAATGCTTAATGGCATACCTATAGCCTATCTCAGAAGTGAGTTATGTGTACTAAAAGGCAAGTTTAAAACTTGGCAAAGGGCTTTTACATATCAAGTTTAAAAGACTACTTGTCGTCTGCATGGGTGACTGGGTTGTCTCAGTATTTAGATACAAATCTGAGTTAGTGTAGAAATCCACCTGTAGGAGTGCCATCAGATGTTTAACTTACTATGTCGGCATGTGGCTTTCTGTTTTAGTAACTCTATGGTTATCGAAGTTTGGATGTAAGTGGATGATCAAATAGCTCAGTGACTGTGTTGGTGACTACAGGGTTATGTAAGTCTTCTCTTAGAAAAGGTATAAAAAGGTCCCAATCCCTTACTGGCCGTATAATGTGCGCAGAATTTGTTTTTGATACTTGCCCTTGAGAGGGGGAGAGCCTCCAACCCCCTAGTTCATGGACAAGGTTCAAAGTGGTTGTAAGAGAAAGATTCTTTTTATAATTCCTAAATGAAAAGGATTCCAGTCAGACAAAAGATCATTTGTTGGAAGTTTCTTTAAGGTATATTCTCTCTATCCGTGAGAGTGAGCGAGAGACAGCCAACACGTGTTTCACCCCTTTACATGGCCATCCGGCCTGGGGCTTCCTCAGGGCGATATGATTCTGTATATATCGAAAGTAGCATCTGTAGAGGTTCCTGTAATATTAATTCAATGTCACAGGCGTAAATGCCGGTATCGTCGGGTCTGTCCGGAAAGACCCGACGATACTGTGCTTTATGGCATTCCTGCAGCCTTACTCAGAGGTGAGTTATGTGTACTAAAATGTGGGTTTAAGACTTGGTGAAGGGCTTTTTCATGCAAGGTCGAGCTGGTGGTAAAAGTGCACAGACAGACTCTGCAGTAGTAGACCATGACTAGGTTGTGTCAGTACTTCACCACATATCTAAGTGAGAGTAGGAGTATATTACCTGTGCCTAGGGTTCTCAAACAGACTTGTGAGTGACTGAGACTTTAAAGTGCATGTCATATCTTCTAACTACATAGCACTCTGTCCTATGGCCTACGTACACCCTACCTTAGGGGTACATTATATGGAGAATATGGGAAGTTTAAAGTTTGGCAAGGCGTTTTTGAATGTCAACCCGACCCAGCAGTAAAACTGCAGAAGCAGGCCCAACACATATTTTTAGGGCTACTTGTCTGCCTGAGTGATTAGGAGTATCTTCAGTACATTTCTAAATAAGTGTCAGTCCCTCTCTGTTTGTGTCCCCTGATGTGTAAATGACTATGTAACTATATTACTAGTTGTCCTACTATCTCTATGGCTCACTACATGTGTCTATGTAAGTGCCTGTATGGATTGCTTCTTGGCTGTATTTGTGAGTTCTGAGGTATATAAATGTGTGTGCAACTAGCTCTCTTCTGGCTCTATATATAAGTGCTGTATGGTAAGTGACTGGATGGGTAGCTGCCTCTGGATCACTCTGACTGGCTGTCTGAGTACCTATATGTTTTCCTTAAAGGGTAGGAGAGTTGCAGTATGGGTGGGATACTGCATGTACAGCACGGCATATAGGTTTATAAGTACACATATAGGTACACAACACTCTGTCCTATAGCCTAACTACAGACTCCATACAAATCAGTTATATGTACTTTTTGATTCATACATAAATTCTGTATAAGTATGTCACTGAATACCTACATACCTCAGACTAGGTCTGACAAACTACATGAGTAATAATTGTTTCCTACATATCTATAAAACGTGTACTATTTGTGAAACACTGCATATTTACCTATGCCTAAGAGCCTCAAACTACACATGTGACTCTGCATTACTTTAAATGACATGTCTTACTATCTAAGCACATACACACCTTCCCTATAACTTCTGAGTAGCCAAGACAAAGGTTATCTAATAAATAACTGCCAAGTTACACAGGTTCATGAGTTATGTACTGCTCAAGTGCATATTTTTTCTTTCAAATCTGTGACCTGTAGTCCTCTTTTAAAATAGAATATATAAAACAGCAAGTCCCGGAGTTCAAAGAAAAACATTATTTTTGAGCAGCACACTCTCATGCATGGAACTCTAGTTTCAGTTTATAAACTTTATTTCGGTTATTTTTAAAAACCATAAAAGTTAGCCTAAATATACAAAGTGCAAATAACAAAAGCCAGCTTATTAATAATACAAGCATAGAATATATACATTTGACACCTGGAAACGACAATAATTTGATAATAAATAATTTGTAAAAACCCTTAAAACTGTCCACAACAAATTAATTATAAAATATAATAGGGTAAAATCGGCTTCAATTTACAAAGGTATACGAAGTATAAATCAGATGTTAAATTGTTCTATAAATTAATAGGTTCACATGATATTATGAATCAAACACATAAGAAATTACATTGGTTTCACGTGTTTGCATCTAAGCATCCAAGCCCATCCTAAGAATTTAGCAGTTCCAACCACTTTTGGGCCTTTAGTAGAACACTATAAAATTCTGAAGGCCTCTTGGCAAGATCTGGTACCCAAATTGGCACATATAGATTTAAGCCATTTTTTCCTGGGTGCAGTATGTGCCTGACAAGCAAAAAAGACATGGGTCACTGTTTCTTTAACATCGGGACAGAAAGGACAATCACTAGAATTATCTGAACACCATTTAGAGGTGAAAGAATGCAAAGTCAAGGTTCCAACCCTAAATTGGTGAAATAGTTTTCTGTCACGAGTAGACGTGATGAGATCAGAGTAACCCTCCCATTTAGTTTCGTGTTTTTTGTCAATAAAAGCCTTTGTCAAGGAACCATGTGAACAAAGTGAAAACCGCTTCATAGTGATATGATTCCAATATGCTGCCTTCAGCTCCATTTTACTAGGAAAGATACTTCCCGTAGGGGAATCCCACAGGTGTTTCAGCTCTAAATCGTATAGCAGGTTCTTTATGGTAGCAAACTAAAGGATCGTATGTTTGGTGTCCATATCCCTCACCTCTAGGACTGCCTGGGCATAATGCTCAAGTTCAGGAGTAACCCAGAGCCGCCACCAGTAGGCTAACAACCTATATCTGGCCACATCTCTAATTGATTGACAGCCCAAATCCTTAAGGAGAGGAACTGTCGGTGTAGATTGGGGGAGACCAATGATAGACCCGAAAATTTTATTCTGGCCCAACACAAGTTTTTTCAGATTAGAGTGACCTCATAACTTTACACCATATAAGATAGATGCGCCAATTTTGTTGTTATATATCTGTAGAACTGGGGCTATTGGTTTGGTATATGACCGTTTATGCTCTCTGAGCAAAACACCAGAAAGTTGAGCATGTTTTGCAGTGAGACAATCTAATTGGGCTTTCCAATTAAGCTTTCTATCTATTAGAACCCCTAAATATGTAAAAGTCTCCAGTTGTTCAAGAGACCCATCACTCATCTTTACATCCCGAGACATTCTTTGAATGGTGCAGCACCATATATTTGGTTTTGTCGACGTTAACTATTAAATCATGGTCTGCACAGAACTCTTCGAACCTTGCAAGGGCTCGCTGAAGACCCTGCCTAGTTTTTGATAGTATGAGAGTATCGTCAGCGAACATTAAGAGAGGGGTCTTATTACCAGCTAAACACGGAGCATCTGTGGGATACTCTTTAAAATAATGTACCACCCCATTTATGTAAATGGAGAAGAGGGTTGGAGCGAGGACACATCCCTACCTCACCCCCTTCTCCACTGCAAATTTTTCCGTAGTTCGACCTGCTGCGTCATACCTGACCTGGGCATAATTCTCGGTATGCAATTTGACCACGAGGGCTAAAAGCTCAAGAGGTAGGCCCAGTTTTAAAAGGGTTGACCAAAGTTTAGGACGAGGAACCAGGTTGAACGCTGACTTTAAGTCAACAAAGGCAGCATAGATCACCCCTTTCCCCAATGTAACTGTTCGCCAATATATTAAAATACATTTTAAAACCTGGTCCACAGTTCTAATTGATTGACAAAACCCTTCTTGGAGATTGGAGATAATATTTAAGTCCTCTAACCATTCCTGAATTCTACCTAGGGCCACCCTGGCAATAACTTTTCGAACACAATCAATCAGACTTATGGGCCTATAATTACCGGGGTGCGAACGACCGCCTTTTTTAAAAACCGGTAAAATAACCGCACCGGCCCAGGAACTTGGGAGAGAAGCACCTTGGGCAATAGCATTAAGTAGCAATTGAATATACAGTGCCCAGGAGACAACAGTGTGTAAAAACACATCAGCAGGGATACAGTCAGGCCCCGCAGCTCTACCTCTTGGGACCTGAAGGAGAGCAGTTTCTACTTCTTTTTTGGTAAAAACTGCAGTTGGGACATTAGAGGGCATCACAAAGGGTACTAAATCTAGTTGACTGGCTGCAAACTGGCCCTTGTAATGGTCTATCCAAAAATCAGGGGACACATTGTTAGATGGTATATTACTAGGGTCCCTATTACCCCACTTGACTATATGCCAGAAGGCAGTCATGTCCCTTCCCTTACAAGATTCTAACAAATCTTTCCAGTGCTTCTCATCCCAGTCCCTCTGGGCTAGAGATTGTACAACCTTGTAGGCCACCCATTTCTCGCGTATCAAAACACCATCCTTGCTTTTTATAGCCAAGGCTAATTGTGCATAGGCAGAGTGGCAGGCAGAATTATACGAAACAGCAGCCTTTTGGACCATAGAAGTTTGTCTTGGTTTTGAGTGGATACAATTTATTTTGGGAGATTACTAAAAAAGGTTTCATGGACCTCAGTAGCAGTAGGTGGAAGGCAGCCCTGTAATTGGTCATCCTCTAGGGTAACTATTGCTTCAGCCAGCATACTATCTATCAGTTTCAATTGGTCAGTTTTGCTTGCCACAGTTGACCATTTAAGCCTACGTGAATCGTTTGTTAAAAAGACTTCTGAAGAATCTACCTCTGGTTCCTGTATTAAATTTATATTCGAGATTCTCACCTCCATTTGAAGTAGTAAGGGGTTATGATCACTTTCCAAATGTGGAATGACCTTCATATCTTTCATAAAAACCCAGAACTCCATGGATAGAAGGAAATAATCAATACAACTAGAACGCAAACCTGAGACAAACGTGGCTGACTCCTTTTTATCTGATAAGGAACGGCCATTGGCAGCTCTCAACCCGTGTTCAGAACGCAATACTTTGAGTTGTAGAGCGGCCCTAGACCATCTCCTAATAGGCTCCAGATCAAGGGGAGGTATTGACCATTTGTCGTCCTCCTCTGAAGTTAAAAACATGTCGTGGTTGTCCAGGGGTTCAAAAGTGCAGTTAAAATCGCCAGCCATTAGTATATGAATTCTTCCTCCATAATTAGTTAAGAATTCATCAAGGAATGCTACAGTTTGGGTGGCCTTCCCTCCTTGCAAACCTCTACAATAAATATTAATTAGGAGGAAGTCCGGAAATATGCAATTGCTAACCTTTATAATAAGAACATTGTGTGAGTCTGTGCGTATCTCGTCCAACCTCCAGTTTAAGCTTTGCCTAACCCACGTTGTTAATCCTCCTTTGGGCCGACCCCCCTCACCTTGAACAGCTTTTTTATAAAAATTAACATAACCTTGGCGAACAACTTAATCTACCGCCCAAGACTCTTGAAAACACAAAATGTCAAACCTTTCAATAAAAGGGGACCATTCACTTGAGGCAGTTTTATTAATTAAACCCGCTATATTCCATGATCCGATACTCAACCCTGCTAGTTGAGACGACGAATTAGGAATAATCTCACACGGATTAAAACTATTCCTAGTCAGAGCACAGTCCAGCCTTTGGGACATATCATTCTCAGTACAGGGTGTACCCTGAGCGTTTACTAAGCAACCAATGGGCATATATAGATTACCTCTTGGTTCATGGCCTCCAGCTTCAATTGCCAGGGACTGGGCACTTTCCGTATGCAATGTTTCGTGGGAACCAATAGTCACAGGGACTACTGATAACGATATTACATCGTTATGCACGGGATTGCCCAGTCAGTCATTACTGTCCAAACCAGAATGTGTGTTGGTACATTATATTCGTACGGTCGATGGGCTACACGGGTGGCCTGGTAGACACCCTGTGGGATATGCAATGGCAGATTCTTCACATAGAAAAAACCAAGAGGTAAAATACTTATGTCTGCTTCGCTAAAAAGCCTAGAACCAGCTCTATCTAAAATCGTTTTAACTAGGGAGGGAGAGTCGAAATTCAGCCCCACACAATCACCCCTGCAGGCTTTGGTTGACCTGCGGATCCACGAAACCCTGCGTGCTATTTTAAACTCCTTAAATAAATGTTCTCCTAGCCCTAATTTATTATTCAGATAAAAGAGTGACTTGTTTCTCAATGATGCCCAGTGTTCATCCTGATCTAATGATAATTTGGGAACATTTGTCAGTACCACAGTGTATGGAGTGGCTTCAAGCACCAGGTTAAAGTGATCTTTTGGACCAGCCCAACCCCTCCGATCATTAACATTGTTGGGTTCAACTATTCTCTCCCCTGCAAGAACCCCTCTTGAAATACTGGGTAATAGGGGAGAGGGATCAACATTGGGAATGACTGGCATGCTTAGAGAGTGCCCAGGGGCAGAGGTAGTGGCGTCTGGGATTATTACAGAGTGTAAACTTACCCCGGAAGCAATCGGACCCCTGCTTACTTGGGGTGCGGGGATAGGGTTGGACACCAATAAACCCTGCTCTATTTTATCAAGTCTCTGATCAATCTTAGACAACTGTAATAATAATGGACTGAGTAATAACCGTAGTTTATCTTCAAATTTACCCAGTAAACTGGCGGTAGTATCACTTGATAACCCGCAGGTCTGTACAGTTTTCTCTGTAGCTGTGGATATACATGATTCTATATTACCCTGGGATTTCCTACACAACACTCCCCTGGTCTTCACAATTTTATTCGCCTGCTGAGTAGTGTGCGGCAACCCCCTGCCTTCCATTTCTTAGACACAGGGGCAGAGACATAGGTTTTGCCCCTACCCTTAGCTTGACACAAGTGAGAATTTAGTTGGGGGTGACGGGGAAAGGTTTGACCCACTGATAGAGAGTGATAGATTAGCTGGTAAGGCTTGAGGAGGGGTAATAGACAGTGTTCGCAGGGGCTCTAAAGATGGTCTAGAATTTAACAAAGAGCCTGCAACCAGCGCTTCCCATGAAGTGCAATGAGGTTCTAAGGATAGTCGCCTTTCTGCAAGTATAATTTCATTGTTTAGAGCAAACGCTGCCCTCGTCAAAAAAGCGTCCAGTGTGCCTACGACACTGGAACCACCTAACCCCCTACGACAATCTTTACTCATATTAAAATGTATTTACAAGGCAACTGCTACATCTTAGATATGCAATAACACAATGGCTATACTGGCGCCAAAAAGTCACAAACCATAAAGTTCACAATATTGTCCGGTGGATGCGTAAAGGAGGGTGGCCAAGTCCAACTCCCTCCAAGCTACGACTGAGAAACAGATGACCAGGCAAGGTGTCACTTTACCATAATCCATAAGGCCCAGAAGAATTACTCAGATTTGGAACTCACAGTGATCAAAATCCCAGCATACAGCCAAGAGGTGTGGCCCGCCCCGGTCTCCTCCAGCCCCGGATGGCCACAGATGGCCCACCCTTTGCCCGGGCTTAGCCCGGCGCAGCACGCGTGCGATCCCGCGGCGCGGGGGCTGAGCGGTATTTAAAGTGCCTCCGGGCGTGGGAATGATGTTGGCGGCTACCGCTGCTAAGGAGCCTGGGGTATGGAGTCCTCCTCTCGGCGGCAGCAGGTGTGGACAAGTGCGGCGGCGGGAGGACAAGCAGGACGACCAGCATCAGGAACAGCAGGTAGGAAACTAATGCCCCCAAATGTTTGAAAGCAGCACCCGCTCCACCGGGGCTGAGCGGTATTTAAAGCGCCTCCGGGCACGGGAATGACGGTGGCGGCTACCACCGCTAAGGAGCATGGGGTATGGAGTCCTCCTCTCGGCGGCCGCAGGTGTGGACAAGTGCGGCGGGGGGAGGACAGGCAGGACGACCAGCGTCAGGAACAGCAGGTAGGAAACAAATGTCCCCAAGAGTTTGAAAGCAGCACCCGCTCCACCGGGGCTGAGCGGTATATAAAGCGCCTCCGGGCGCGGGAATGACGGTGGCGGCTACCGCCGCTAAGGAGCCTGGGGTATGGAGTCCTCCTCTCGGCGGCCGCAGGTGTGAACAAGTGCGGCGGAGGGAGGACAGGCAGGATGACCAGTGTCAGGAACAGCAGGTATGAAACAAATGCCCCCAAGAGTTTGAAAGCAGCACATGGACCTTTAAAGAGTTTCTAGTACATTGTTAAGTATAAATGTAAAGTCTAGAAAACAGTGTTTTATGCCAACTAGAGCATGCAGTAAAAAGACACACATGTACAATATACAGTTCTGGGGTAACTCATTGTTGAGCAACCTCTCACGCACCTAGCCAACCTCAGACAAACAGTCACATACTCACACACCCAGAAAGAGCCTTACTCACCCATTAATAAATATATAAAAACACTCACACAACCACTCATAGCTTGTTTCATACAGTTATAATACTTTTCTGTGTATCATACTTGCTTTCATCAGCCACATATAAACATCTACCTTTTCAAACTTTTTTTTTTAAAGTTCAATCTAATTCACATACTTGAAAATTGAGTTTGTAGGTCAAATACTTTTTCTGATCAGATAGAAGCAATATTCAGAAAATGTACAAACATTAGTGGCAACCTTTTCAACTATGCACTCTCTGATACTGTGGAAAGAAGCAAATAAAAGCACGCCTTTCATATTTTAGTTTTGTTACTCCACTAGCATGTGTTTACCCGTTCATGCACTTTTATAAAGAAGCCCAATATGTACGAATATTTGTGCATAGTTGCAAAATAGTCACAACTGACAAATTTCCAAATAATTCCAGGAGTCCAAAAGTATATTTAGCTAGGCAGCTTTATTACTTTAAAACTACACTACACTTTATAAGAAAGCCTTAACTTGGAAAACAAACCCATATACTTCAAAAATTACTCTACATACCTTTAATTTTAAAAAAACAGACACTCTTTACGACCCTACCCCAACACTCTCTTAGCAGATTCTCCATAGCAACCCACTAGAACCAGTAGGTCAGAAGTTCACAGCACATTCTAGATGGACCATACTAGTTACAACATCAACTGCAGCAGGTGTGGTTCACTATACATAATTAAAAGCCTATCCAAGTTTGCAGTACATTTCTTTTTTTTACCAGAGCCTATAATAGATTTACTTACTTATCCTTTGAAAGTACTACCTAATTGTAATAAACCTAATATTTATAACATCCAAATGTTTTTTTAAACTCGTACCTCACCTCTATTTTAACTGCTTTTCATTTTACAAACTCTCATTTAACTCCAGCCTTCTCATGTCTACTACAGCTGCTTCACTTCAAAACGGTTAGATTGTGGATTGCGGGCCACAGGTATGTGCTTTAGGCTAGAGAGTGGGCTAGAAAGTGTGGCAATGACTAGGTTTGGCTAATGTGGACATTACTTGAATTGACCAGAGAGGGTTATTATGGCATCAATTGCCACCTTTTATTAAAAGCACTGTGGATTGCCAACCCCCTGACTTCATGGTTGCGCACTGTGGTGACAATGACCAAGGTAAAATAACTGTGATAGGACTGGAAATTCTAATGAAAGATAACTTTGTACAATTAATTATGCTTTTCCCTCACACTGCCCTGGTGTCTTGGTATTCTCCAACATATGCCAACGGCAGAAATGAAAGTGGTCAAATCAGTTCTGTCCACAAATACACAGAGCCAGGAAATATGCTAATAAAATTGATTCTAACTTCCTCAGAGACCATAACATGGGCTCTGTCTACAACAACAACTTGTATTTTGGCATGCATGGTATCTATAGAAGTGATTGAGTTCACTTCACAGACGAAAAGCAACATGGTGTTTCTCAGCAGCTTGAACCTCTGCATCCTGTCTTATGTGTAGCTGTCATATATACACAATCAAGACAAAGGCTCTTCTCGGAGCCACCCTATTTCCCAAAATGATGTCAATTTTCATTAAAAATATCTTATTTTACATATATTTTCAACATTTGTGAATAGGTCATCAAGACACAAAACAAAACCAGACCTTCAATAGACAGCAGCACATTTAAAATGTATAGCTATATAAGTGATGCTATTCACCACATTGGGTACATCACTATCTAAATACCTCCACACATGCGTCTATCAGCCTCTGAGTGTCTCTGTGAGTAGGTCTATGAGTGGGTCTGTGAGTGTTTGAATAGATCTGTCGGTGGGTAAATAAGTTTCTAAGTGGGTCTGTCTAAGAGTGTGTGAGTGTTTAAGTAAATCTGGGATTGGGTACTTGAGGGTCTGAGTATGTCTGTGAGTGCATGCATGAGTCTCTGAGTGAATCTCTGAGTGGGCGTGTGAGTGTGTGAGTGGGTCTGTGGGAGGCTGCATGAGTCTCTGAGTGGGTCTGTGAATAGGTGCAAGACTCTCTTAGTAGGTCTCTTAATCGATGTGTGAGTGTATTTGTGGGTGTGTGAGTGGTCCATAAGTATCTGGCTGAGTCTGTCAATGGGTGCATGAGTGTCTGAGTGGGTCTCTCAGTAGGTGCATCAGTGTCTGAGTGGGTCTGTGAGTTGATGCATAGTATCAGAGTCAGTCTGTGAGTAGGTGCATAACAGTCTGACTGGGTTTTAGACTGAGTGCATGAGTGTCTGAGTGGGTCTATGAATGAGTGCATGAGTGTCTGAGAGGATCTCCGGGTATATTCATGAGTCTTTGAGTGTGTGAGTGAGTCCATGAAGGTCTGTGTGAGTCTGTGTGTCAGTGTGTGCATCTCTGTGTGGGTCTGTGAGTGGGTACATGAGTGTCTAAATGGGTCTGTAAGTGGGTGCATGAGTCTCTGTGTGAATCTGTGAGTGGGTGCATGAGTATTTGCTTGAGTCTATGAGTTGCTGCATGAGTATTGAAGTAGGTCAGTGAATAGGTACATAAGTCTCTGAGTAGATCTCTGAGTACATGCATGAGGGTCTGAGTAGGCCTGTGCATGGGTGTATGGGTGTTTGACTGGTCCCCTACCCAGTATCCTCATCAGTGGCGGAAGGTGACTTTAATTGGGTGCAGATCCTCAGACTGAATGATCAAACCCCGCTCTGAGGGATTTCCCAATCAATTGGACAGTTTCAAAATGCATGGAATGGTAGGGGCAATGTGGACTAGTAGATTCCTGGTATTAATTACACCCACAGTCAAGACATTATTCTTTCTATTCCAGCTTGCATGAACTTTATATGCAGCTGGACACGTACACCAGACATACATGGGCAGGTCACTGATGTGGAATACCTGTCCCAAACTATCTCGGACCATAGTACGGTCCTATTAAAGCTGAACTGGGACCGGCCTCTGACTCAAATTCCCACCTGGCAATTGAAGCCAGGGCTGTTAGATGACTCTGTGTTCTGTGAGGGGACGGGACTAGCTTTTGATAGAATTTCTAGGACAATGCAACTTCCCCATTAGTGGAATGGGCTGCATTTAACCTGTAATAAAGGGCAGTGCATTGCAGAGTCAGTAGGAATAAGAGGTATGCTATTAAGTGAAGTCACGCAATCGGAACGTGAACTGCATGAAAAAGAGGCCGGAATATCCAGAAATCCATCAGAAGCTCGTAGATGCTATGAAAAAATGGTGAGTCTGGTAGAGCAACTCCACTGCTTTGACTATAAACTATAAATGAGACTACTCAGGCTCGCTACTTGTCATAAGCCACCTACCTAGATCCCAGATTATTTCAATGATGCTAGTTCCCGAAGGAGGGGAGGGACGGAGAGAGTGTGTAGAGTCAAAGTTGTTGTGGCTCGTCTACTCAACAGCAACACTGCATCAGGCATTCATACCAGTCTGATGAATGGTACCAGCAGATAAGCTGCCCATGAATAAACAATTAATAAGGCTTTATTCTCGTATTAACTCTATCTCTTAAGGTATCACCTCAAAAAAGCTTTTCATATCTCAACCAACCTTTAGTTTTTATGTTGTTTTGTTTACATTTAGATTGTCTGTAGAGGCTCCTTTATCAAAATGTTCAAAACTGTAATGAGTTTAATGTCAGCATCTAATCCACACTCGCATTTTGAGGTGTTTTCTTCATCCAAGTCCTCTCTGGCAGAGCCCTGCCAACAGTATGCATATGTTGAACAAAAACATTGGTTACCCTTGTTCACAGCACAATGTTGTGGCTGAGCTCAGCACTTAGTAAAATCAAGTCTGTTAATGTGTCTCTCCTTATCTTCTTGTTCTTTTTTCCATCCAGGTGCGAGACTAATGCAGGACATTCTTTGCGCTGAGGTCAAAGTGGGAAGATCAAGGGAGCTGGCAAAAAGTGTCCTGGAACCCGGGAAACAGATAAGAGGCAGGCAAAGAGGCTCAGCGAAGGGGAGGAGTGTGGACGGCCTTTAAATAAGACTGCTTTAGAATGTTCATAAATGTCACATTCTAATTGTTTGTAACAAGGGACAAGTGCAGATAATGAGGATGCCTTCTAGAAGGTGTTTTTAGAATGTTCACAAAGGTCATGCTCAAATTGCTTATAGCGAGGAACAGGTGCAAATGATTAAGTTGATGAGGCTGTCTTCGAGAAGGTGTTTTAGAATGTTCACAAATGTTGCATTCTAATTGCTTATAGTGAGGATCAGGTGCAGATGATTAATTTGATGAGGGGTGTCTTCTGTAAGGTTCTCATTGAGGTCATCTATGCCAATTGCTTGATGCTTATTCCGATGGATTTTCTGGATGTTTCTGTGTTGCCTGAAACCTGACCTTACATATGCATGATAAAATAATTGTGAAAGCTATTAAGCCTTTTCAAACAATCAGAAAACCAGCTGCAGCTAGCTACTATCAACAGCATGTAGTATGGTCAAAAGTCAGGGTGCAAGACATTTGTTCATTTATAATTGTTGGGCGGAATGATATGAGTCATGCCGGTATATTGTGATAGTCAAGAGAGGTGAGCTGTGGCAGGAAGCCTGGTTGGCAAACCCAGCAAAGAGAGGTTTATCTATTGTCAAGTTGGACTTAGGAAATAATAGTAGACTATATAGGCAGGAAGATATTAACAGGAACTTCCTACAATATTACTTAAGACTATATATGCTCATTGCGCATTATGATGAAGACCACGTGCAAACTTATTTGGTGCCGCTCCCACTAATAGCCCTCACACAGGATACAGCTGAGAGTTGGGTGGCTAGATTACAGTGCAAGAGAGCAGAGTGTCCATCAAAGGAGTGGCATGTGGAAAAAGGCCAGGATCGGAATCACTCCCTGCCACATTTTATATGGCATATGCAGTAGATCTGGCTCCAAAACTAGAAGCCCTTAATCAGGTAGCACAGGAACCTAGCCAATTACTGGACACTACACGAGAGGCCCTTGTGAATCCTCTCTTGAAATTGGGGAAGCCAGAGTGGGATTGTAAATCCTACAGAATACTGTCCATGCTCAATATTGACTATAACATTTTAGGAAAAAATCCTAGCCTCCGGATTGCTCCCACTCATGCCCAAACTGGTGCACCCGGACTAGCCAGTTTTCTTTTCTGGCAGAAACATAGCACTGAACATCAGGTGGCTCATCTCGATCCTGGAGTATGAGCACCAAAAAAACGGTGAAGCTGTAGCCTTTAGAGTAGTTTTTGAATAAGCTTTTTTTAAAGAATTCGCAAATTACCATCAACAACAAGTTGGTAGTAATTTGCGATTTCTTAAACAAAATTCGCAAATTGAAATTGCTACATACATAGCATTTAAGGAATCACAAAAATTGTGATTCCTTAAATGCTATGGCAAAATAAGGAATCGCAATTTTTTGCGATTCCTTAAATTGCGATTTTTTTCATACATTCAAAAACATGCAAAAAGGCCGTCTGTGATTCACAAAGGCGGAAATTCTGCGAATTTCGGCCTTTGCGAGTCGCAAAAGCCTTGATACATCTGGCCCATATTTTTTATCTGAAACACAGACAGTGAGTTAGATAAACATAAAGATCCAAAAAACAATATCTAACCTAATAGCTAGATTTAGCAGCAAATGTTGGACAATTGCTTAAACAATATACATGTATTTCTAAATAAACTTATACAAGTACTGTTGCATGATTTCATTGGTAATACTAATCTCCTACTTAGGGTTTTACATACAATAAAGGACATATACAGAATAGCATAAATAGTCTGATACAGAAACAGACATTCATATCCAAAGTGCATGATCAATAAACATAGCAAAAGAGCAAAGGAAATGAGAAGCATACTAGACCTCAACAAAATTACAAGACTCTTGTATCAGATCTACCTGCTTTAAGAAAATAGGGATGCAGTGCTATATTTTATCATAATTTCTTCGTCCAGATAGTTAAAAAATATGTACTTTATGTTGTTGTATATTTCTAAGCAAAATATCACTTATTCTATTATGTAGTGGTTTCCCAAAAAGTAATAATGTTAATTTATACATTTTAAAAAGAAAGTGAAATATGATGCATTATGGTCACATGATTATATATATTTTTTTAGTGCTGTGTTCAGGTCAGCCCCTATAAAAACAATAATAATTTGGTTGACATTTGCTAGGAAATTGCAGACTGTAGGGGTGCATAGGTCCCAATTTTTCTTTGTCGTAAGTGGTGGGAGGACCTATGATGCTGGACAAAAATTGCAGCTTAGAGCGGCTGAGAAACTCTTCCTGGGAGAGGAAGCAGGTGCAGCGGACTTTGACCTTGTTGACTGTAAGCATCTTGGCGGTGGCCTACACACAGCTGGATGGAGAGCTGAAGGCTATGGAGCAGCATGTATGATTTGATCTCCTATGCTTTCAAGTCTCTTACAATTTTTCTTTTCAGATTAAAGTACAATGTACAGATACTGTAAATGGTGGTACCGTTGTAAGGATGTAAAACCAAGAATCTTCGGTAGGAGAAGTAGCTTTTGTTTATTGGTTTATTGTATTATTTACATTACTGCCATCTCATGTTCCTTATTCAAAATATTATAGTCCATATGACACTGTTATTAATGGAACATTAGTAATGTTGATGATGCATTAAGCCATTACACATAATCCACATCAACCCTCTTGTTGCAAAAAAGATAAAATAATACTATTCTGCATGGACACACCAATACCGCTTAGCATATACTGTATTGTTGTAGAGGTGTTAGAAATTGAGGACTACTTCACTGTTCAGACCGGGATTTTAGTCACATTCTGTGTAGAATACATTGTTACTGTTTATATGTTTGCCACACATTATTTAAATCAAAAACATGAAAAGACTTATATGCACCTTAGCATAAATATATTCCATTTGATCTACTTCTGGACAAACACATCTAATACCATACACTTTTGTATACATAAACATTGGTCTTCAGACTCGCACCCCTGGGATCCTGCTGTCCAGGCACCCATGTATGTGCCCTACTAACTAACAAACTATGAAAATCAGGTTTATATTTTGACCATTACTACCATTACTTACTTAAAAGTGACTACTGTTTGTTGCTCTGTGCACCCAGGTCAGGTGCTTTGAAAAACTACACTATAGGACCGCACCACTAATGTTGGTACCACATAGAGACAACTATAATTCTAATCCTAAATACGGGCCTGACATTGCACACCACTTCTCTGGCCTGAGCTCCTGAAAGGTTGACACATCATAAGATGTAACAACGAGGGTTTGGGAACCTCCAGCTAAAATACAGGGCTACCAACATTTTAAAGAAGTCTCTTTTCCATATGGCCATTTCCAAATGAACCTGCTATGGACCCTGATGGTGTGTTGAATTTCGAGTGAGACCACACCCCAGAGTGGTGTCAATTGGAAACTGGGTCTCTCAGAACAGGGTGAAAAGTCTTGCTTGTGCGTAACCCTAAAATCTTAGTTTTAAAATAAATGTATTCCAAAGAAAAGCAAAAAAAGTAAAGACAGTGAACAACTTGCATCACCATACCAAAGACGTACTGATGGGTGGATACAGTTAGCGTAAATGTGTGGTTCTTTCTTCTATAAAGCAGCAAATCAGATTCAGTGCCTGTCTACATTATCCATCCTCATGGAGCCCTGCTCAGCTTGGAGACACTGAGGGGCAGATTTACAATAAGTGACGCATCCCTGCATATCAGCAGGGATGCGCCACTTATTGTGCGCCGCAGCTCTGCCACCATTGGTGCACCGCATTTACAATGCAGCGCACCATGGGGAAAAAACGGCACAGATGCGTCACGCATCTGTGCCGTTAAGGCGGCGCATTGCTGGAATTGCGTCGCAAGCGCGACGCAGCTCCAGCAATGCTCTGTGGGGCCCTATCTATCCAAATGGGCACAAAAGTTACTGAGTGAAATCTTGTAGATTTCACTCAGCCACTTTTAGGAGGCGTCCTGCGCCGGAACGCCCCCCCCCCCCCCCTGCGCAGGAACGCCTCCTTCTGGCGCAGGGCTTTACAACGTGACACATCTCCCAGATGCATCACGTTGTAAATACCCCGCACCTTGGCTCATCTTTTGCGCCGCTGCTGCGTCACAAAAAGTGATGCAACAGCAGCGTAAAAGAGGCGCAAGGGGCTTGTAAATCTGCCCCTCTGTATTTTACATTCTCCAAACAATCACTAAGTCCAAAGCAAAGTATTGAACTGGTACAAATGTGCTGCGTGTATCTGAGCCACCAGTCATTCTGGTTACATTTACCTTTTGTGTTTGCCATGGTCTAGCACAAACATATAACCACGTGTTCACCCATATATAAGTGGTTGCCACTTTATGGATTTTGACAGAATAAAAAAACAACAAAACTATAACAATGTTATCACCAAATTCCGGGCAAAAGATACATTTGTGGGGGGGAATATCCTTTAGTTAGGATGAAGGTATAGGTTTTAGAAACAATTTTAGGAATTATGTATTTTTTGGGTAAATATTGATTGTGTGCATAAGGTGAAGTTATTTTCTCACATGCAACACAGCTAATCTGGACGAGATGGGTATCTGTCATGCTAACAAGGGTTGAACGAAGCTTACTATTATAATCACATAACTAATTTTTTGAAGGGGCTGACTTCTCCTTTGTATGCCGGAACTGCCCTTCATTTACTTGATTAATATCACGTTTGCTGTATTACAAGACACCTATGAGAAAATGCACTCTTAATACACAAACACCATATCCGTCACATTTGTGAATGATTAACACGTCACCCAAAGTACGAAACAGATCAGAACCATAGAGACCAAAATACAAATACCACATTGCATAGCCAAGTAAATTTTTTATTCTTTGTCATTTAAGCATCCTCCAGGGCAAGTGAAGGAGCCGTTGTTCTAAAAATGTGGGGAACAGAATATCTGCTGGGAGTCAAAAGGTGGATACAGTAACATGGAGGGACCTAGCGGCCTAGAGGGTCATGGGGCTTGACAGGAGGACAAAGCCATCTTCAGGGTCTGAGGTCTCAACATTGATCCAGCCACCACCATCAGTACCATCAGCACCGCTCATCTTGCTAACCCATCTATAGGCCGAAAGCCAGCCCACAAAAAGGGCGGGGTTTCCTTTGCTGTAGGCACCCCTACTCCTGCCCCTGTCTGCCCAGCAGTGCCCTCTGAGGAAGCTTCACATTTGTTGCAAAGTATTTCTGTAGGGCAGACTTCACTGATGTGTGCCATTGAGGAAATCATTCGGCAACTAAAACAGGTTGGTGCTTTTCTGGATGGCATGCACTCTGCCATATCTGCCATACAGAGATTCTTGGCCCAGATCAGAACCTCCTCAGACAGCATTGCCCCCTTTCATACCACCAACTGGCTTGCTGTAAGAAATTAGGTTATTGGTTGAGGAGGTGAAGGCCCCACTCATGTGTCAATCACAATACTTGTCAGGGTGAACTTCCAAAGTCACTAAACTGACCTGTGCTTAGTCCTCTGGACAAACGGTTTAATTTGCCGGTTAAATTGGCAGTTTAAATATGCACAACAGGCTGCAGTGGCAAGACTGCGACATGTTTTAAAAGGCTACTTTAATGAGTGGTAGAATGAGTGCTGCAGGCCCACTAGTGGCATTTTTTTAAATATAAAGACTGGGTACATGCAGTACTATTTACTAGGGACTTACAGGTAAATAAAATGTGCAAATTAGGTGTAAGCCAATTTTACCATGCTTTAGGGAAAGAGCGCAAGCACGTTAGCACTGGTTAGCAATAATAAAGTGTGCCGAGCCCTGAAGCCACCAAAAACTAATTTAACAAAGAAACAGGAATGAAGGCAAATTTTTGAGGGAATACCATACCAAGGGTGTCGGGTCGAACACATTAGTACAGTGAGCAAAACGTTTTTCAGTTAAAATTACTTTAATAAATAAATTGTGTCTGTGGTCACAATAAGAGAAGGTCACATAGCTTGACAACAAACACAAAAAGCTTATTTCAGGGGCGTGGCTTGGCGCTCGACGGGGACGGCGGCTCTCATGTGAGCGCTCCCGGACTGAAGGGGCTTTCGCTTCCAACTTCATTTTAAACCTTCCTGCAAAGTGGCTTTTCGGAGACCGAAGCTTAGATACATCAGCAGGCTCCTGTCGGCGGACCGAAACGAGCGGCGGAATGACTGTTTTTCTCACGCTGAAGCGGACGCGGCTGTGAGATAGTCGCGCCCGCCATCTTGACCCCTGCTGCCACGGACGGCGGCGCTCCCGCTCATTAATCATGACAGCCTGCCACGGAGCCCTCCGTGCCTCCAGCTGCTTCTGGTGAGCTCATTTTTGTATTTTAGCGCCACCGCTGGGCAACTCTCCTTCATGACGCCTTCTCTTCAGTGATTTACACAGACTTCACCTGTCTTCTGACGACCTGGGCGGCCATGTTTGCAGGTTGTTGCTTCTTTACCTCAGACACACTGATTGCATGCGCAGCTGCAACCTACATTATATTATGAGAGCATTTCATTTCCTCGCGCTCATACTTCAGTACGATATTTACTATATGAAGCTGTCCTGCGCATCATTTTCACAAGTTTTTTTTTTCTCTACATGCTCTCCTCGCATGTGTGATGTTCCTCACCAGTTAATTCTCTGCTGCATCGCCATTTGCCACTCTTGCATGCCCTAGTGCAGTGTTGTTTTTGCGCTCTCGGCCTCAACGTGCTGCCTCTTCAAATGACTCGAATGCTGCTCCACTTGATTGAGTAATTCTTTGGCGTTCCTGAACCCTGCGCAGACTGCTATATTTTTCTTATTTTCTTTTTTTTCTTGGGGGAACTTGCTTGTTTTCCTTCTACCAAGAACTCCTGCGCACACTCGCAGTTGTATACGGACCAGCAGAGATTACTACCGAATTTTATTTTCTCTCACCACCAACTGCTTTTTATGGAAAGAAAGGCAATTTCCCGCACTCCCAAGACTCCACGTCGTGTATTCATTAAGAACTCAAAAGTCTTCTCCGCATTGGCGCACCTCGAGGCCTCTCAATCGCCCGTCACCCAGATGTCGCAGTCTAGCACGGAGCGGCCTGTCCAACCATCAGGGAAAGTCACGACGAAGCGCCAAAAACAAGATCCTCCATCGCCAACAGGATCCACCTCGACTGTCTCCATGGAGCTTCTACTGGAGGAAATACGAGCCCTCAGACCTTTCATGGAGGAAACTAATTCTAAGCTGCAGGTTCTCACTGATAACTGGTCTCAGATGGACGCCAGGGTGACGACAGTAGAAAAGTCCTTGTCCTCTCTCCAAGAGTCATCCTCCAAGGTCTCACACATGCAGTCCCAGATTTCCTCTCTCCAAAAGCAAGTTGAAGAGTTGGAGAACCGAAACAGACGCAACAACCTTCGTCTCTACGGCCTGGCAGAAAATTCTGAAGGGACTGACCCCATCGCCTTCTTCAAGTCTTTTTTACCCAAACTTCTTCATCTGCCTGAGGGTACTACGCTTAATATCCAGCGTGCACATAGGTTGGGCCGCCTCCCTTCTACTCCTTCTCCCTCTTCACGGCCGAGAGGTGTCATCATGTACTTCTTAGAGTACACTGACCTTCTCAAAGTCATATCAGCAGCACGTGCTTCACCTCGTCTCCAATGGTCAGGATCCAACCTCTTCTTTGCGCAGGATTATGCCAAAGCCACAGCAAGTCGCCGTAAAGCCTTTTTAGACATGAGACTAGAGCTTCGTGCTCTTGGAGCCAGATATGGCCTTTTTCATCCTTGCCTGTTCAGAGTCACACACAACAACAAGACCACGACCTACGAGGATCCTGTTCGTCTCCGAAGTTTCTTGAATGCTGCACAGTCATCTGACATGGACTTCTCCGGCTCCTCATCAGCTTTCCCTCCATGAATTTTGCTTTCCGTGACTTCATTGGCCTACCAAATTACATGTTTCATGTTTGATGTTAGATGTTTTGTTGTTTGCCTCTCATGAGTTTCCCAGCATCTTCAGTCTCTATGTTCCTTTTTTCACCCCTCTCTATCTTTTCTCCATCAGCGTTGGATGAACATGTATTCTCTCGTAATGTTGCTCTATTTTCTTCTTCCTTCATTCGTCTTCCTCATTTACGTTCTCCCTCCCTTTCTCTTGCAGGCTTATGATATGTATGGCGTTTTCCCCTCGTCCTGCCGGTTCGCTTACGTTGGATGCTTCCTTCCTCTGCCCGGCGCTCCCCCCCCACTCATTTTTCCACGTCTACTCTCCCTGGTGATCATTCCTCCCCACCTCTACCCTCCGTAAGTATGTTTTCCCTTTCCTCCCGAATGTTCACCTTCCTCATTGTGATTTTCTCTTTTTCAAGTTCACTAGTTTTCTTTATTCCACAGGTGTCTTCCTTTCTTATTTCTCGACAACTCTTCTACTATCAATTCCTTTCTATTATTCTTGCTACTTCACGGTCCACTTTCTCATATTTCTTATACCACTTGATTTTATCTCTCTCTCCTCCGCTCTATTTTCCACTCCATCACCCTTCTTCTTCTTCACATTTTATTGCATTGCCTTTTACTGACTTTCCTACTTTCTTTGACTTTCCTTCTCCTCTGGGTTCCTCTTACATCTTTTTCCTATCTCATGACATTCTCCTCCTTCCTTATTTGCTATGTCTCTGAAAGTAATTACATGGAATGTTAAGGGCGTTAATTCCCCCATCAAACGACAAAGAATCCTATCTCACCTTGCACGTTTGAATGTAGATATTGCTTTTTTACAAGAAACTCATTTATCTACTGAGGAGTCTGTTAAATTGAAAAGAAGCTGGGTAGGCGATGTTTACTACTCTCCTGGGGATGGTAAACGCAATGGTGTCGCTATTTTATGTCACAAAGCTCTTTCTCATTCCCTGCTTGTTCAAGAATCAGATGCTGAAGGCCGATGGGTATATGCCAAACTCTACATCAAGAATGTTCCACTTTCTCTCCTGAATGTTTATGCCCCTACCACTGGTGATCCCACTTTTTGGCACTCATTTTCCCAGCACATCACCAGATTCATTGATGATAATTTTATATTGGCAGGAGATTGCAATCAGCCTCTAGACCCCTTCCTAGATAGGAACTCCAGAGCACACTTTATCCCTAACAAATCTCATAAATCCTTCTCCCATGCCATTTCCCAACATAAACTCACAGACGCTTGGCGCCTTTGTAATCCAGAGCTCCAGGAATTCACTTTTTACTCTCCATGCCACCATTCCCAATCCCGAATTGATTACGTTTTTGTTACCCACAATATTGCCCAAACTCTCACTCATGCGGAAATTGGTCCCATCTTACTTTCTGATCATGCCCCTACATTAGTTCAATTGGACGTCTTGCCCAAATCAACGGGCCCTAAACGATGGCGCTTCAACAATTCTCTCCTGCTGGACCCTAAATTCACCACCTCCTTCACTTCCTTCTCCAATGAATTTTTCTCCCTAAACGATACTTCCCCGGTCCCAAAACACACCATTTGGGATGCCTTTAAAGCGGCGGCAAGAGATTTTATCATTAGCTTTGTTGCTAAGAAACGTAAAGCTGCCCGCGATTTTACCGAAGCTATTCTTTTGGATATTAAGAAATTGGAACATTCTTATTTTACCTCTCGCTCACAACCAACTCTAACCGCCCTGGTCAACGCTAAGATGAAATTTAACAAAAAATCTACGGACGACGCATCTCTGTACCTATTAAAATCTAGTGCCAAGTTCTATGGAGGCAAAAATAAGGCAGGCAAGATCTTAGCCAACTATCTCAAGGTCAAACGTAATAAATTAAACATTGAATCCATCTACGACGCCAATTCAAATCTCAAACACACAGACGCAGACATCCTCACTGAATTCTCTACCTTCTACAAGAACCTGTACTCTTCTGAAACTCAGCCTTCTCCTCACTCTCTAGACTCATTTTTCTCCTCCATTCAAAAACCATCTCACTTTCCACTTGACCTGTCTCACTTAGAACTTGATATATCTCAACAAGAGCTACTCAAAGCGCTTCACACCCTCCAAAGAGACAAGGCCCCTGGGCCGGATGGCTTTACAGTAGAATTTTTTCTCCACTTTTCGAAACTCCTCATTCCTAGACTCCATTCCCTTATTGACACCTTCCTTTCTCTAGGTTCCTCCTTGGGCTCTTTTTCAGACGCCCATATCTGCCTCATACCCAAGGAGGGGAAGGATCCTCAATATTGCAAAAACTACAGGCCAATTTCCTTGGTCAATTTTGACTATAAAATTTTTGCAAAGTCCCTTGCAGCACGTCTCGACCTTCTTCTTCCAGACCTCTTGGGTGAGGAGCAGTCGGGCTTTGTCAAAGGTCGTTTCATCACTGATAACACCAGACTCCTCTTCAATATTCTTTCTAAATCTCGCCCCCTGCCCTATCCCCTTGCGGCCATTGCCCTGGACGCCGAAAAAGCGTTTGATAGGGTCGAATGGACTTATCTATTTCACACCCTCCGTTGGTTTGGTTTCGGTCCTGTTTTTATATCATTAATTTCACTACTTTATTCTACTCCACGTGCAGCGGTTTGCGCCAACGGCCAAATATCTTCCTTTTTTGATTTAGAAAGAGGCGTCCGCCAAGGATGTCCCTTATCCCCCTTTCTCTTTAATCTGGCCTTGGAACCCTTCCTCTCCAAACTCCGTCAAAATCCCTCCATCCATGGTTTCCAACTGTCAGATTCCCACATCAAACTAGCTGCCTATGCAGATGACATTTTGCTATTTGTCTCTAACCCCTCCGTTTCCATCCCTGCCTTTCTCAGTGAAGTTCATGCTTATTCCCAAATATCTGGTTATAAACTTAATAACGACAAATGCGAGATCCTCCCCTTGACTAAATTCACATTCAAACCTGATTTTGCCGCCTCTAATTTCACATGGAAACCTTCCAATATCAAGTACCTTGGAATGCACATTACCCCTACTATCCCAGACACTGTTTCCCTGTGCATGTCTAAATGCATTCAAAAATTAACGGATCTCACTTCCAAGTGGCACCCCCTTTACCTATCCTGGTGGGGTCGCCTTGACACTATTAAAATGATGCTGTCTCCCATTGTTCTTTACACCCTCTCTAATATTCCGGTCCCTGTCCCCTCAAAATTTTTCAAAAAGATCAACTCTATTCTGGTGTCCTTTCTCTGGAATAAAAAGAAATCACGAATGTCTCTACAACGTCTGATTCGTCCTAAGTCAGAAGGTGGGGTTAACTTTCCTGACTTCCCAGCCTACCACAAGGCGTTCCAGTTGAGGCAAGCCTCTTTTTGGCTGCAAGACCCTGACACCCCATGTCCTTTATGGGCCAAATTTGAACGCCTCCTTGTTTCTCCCTTCTCCTTCGCTGAATACCTCTCCTTCTCTCGCAAACCCACTTCTATCTCTACCCCGATTCATAAGTTCACCACTAAATTACTCCTTTCCTCCACTCACTCACCTCCTACCACCACTGCTGATTTCCTCTCTTCCCCCATATGGCATAACACGTCCTTACTTATACGTGATAGACCCTTTTTTTTGAAAACTTGGCACACTAGAGGTCTTCAGTGGATCTCTCAACTTTTTTCCCAATCCTCTTTCTTATCTTTTGACACCCTTCGCTCCCTTTATGAACTACCCACTTCCTTCGCACGCAAATACCAATTACTTAAAGACACAGTCCTAGCGAAATACAATGACCTCTCCCAGTCTGGTCCTCCCCCTGCTTCATCCACTCCCACTTCCTCACTTCATTCCTTCTTACGCACTACACCAAAATCTGCTGCTATTTATAAATACCTCCACGCTAGTGAGCCTCCTAGACCTAAATCTAAAGTGGAAGAGTCCTGGGAGCATGATTTGTCTATCTCTTGGTCGGTTTCCTTCTGGGACAAAATCTGGATTAAACTCCGCAAATCTTCCAGAGCAGCAACCCTCACTCAGACTTTGTTTTTTATTTACAATAGACTCCTCTTTACACCCTCTGACCTTCACAAACGCTTCCCTAATACTCCCCACACATGCTGGTCTTGTTCGTCACCACAAGCTAATTTATTTCATATGTTATTTTTATGCACTCATGTTTGTAATTTTTGGCTACAGGTCTGGGCTCAAATTAATTTAATTTTCCACACTTCTATCCCTTTTTCCCACACACATGTTTTTATGGGTAGCCTCTCCCCCTGCTGGGATGATGTCGATCTAAAACCTCAGATTGTTGACCTATTACTTGCCGCTGCCTTCCAACAAATAACGGCCAACTGGAAAGACTTTTCAAAAATTTCCTTCAAAGCGTGGTGGTTTAATGTGTGCCATAACCATAGACTCGATACTGCTCATGTTTTCCCGGCATGTATGGCTATTAAACGCATGGACTTATGGACTCCCGTTACACTTTATCTGGACTCATGTAGTAAACGCTTGTTTCACCCCCCGCCTCCACAACAGGAAGTTCCTAAACCTCCTTAACCGCTCGATACATTCCACTTATCCTCCACCGTACCATTTTGTTTTAATGCTTTCCAATGTTCTCATGTTTTTCATATTTTATGATTAACATGCTTTCTCTGTGCCTTCTCCCTCTCTCTTATCTTATACCTAGATTTCTTTCTTTTATTATACAGCTTCTATTTGTATGATTGTATTCTTCTGCTTAGAGTTTTTCCCTTGATATCACATTGTACTTTGTTTTGACACCTGGTTTTCTCTCTTATTAATATCAAATAAAATTTTTCTTGAACTTAAAAAAGCTTATTTCAGTGCATAGGATGATACAATCAACACCAGTATAAATATATAGAAGAATGCATTATATAAACATGTACACATGGCTGTAGTCATGTTAAATGAAGACATATCACTATTGTATGTAATCTGTTATTTTGAGAGATGCGAATCTACATATATACCAAAGTATCACATAAGGAAGGTGAGCATTATGTGCAACTATTTTATTGGGCTAGGGCAAGTATTTCCAAAAATAACCTTAATAGTTTTGTGTTTTGATAGAGTTATCCATCAAAGTGTCAATGCATTTGTAACTACGATTACAAAATTGCACTTACAAGCAACACGTTCACAACCCACAAATATTTGTACTTGATGAAAAATCCTTTATCAAATACACCTCATAATGAATATGTAGAAAGAATAAAGAGCATAACTGTAATATTTTTGTTTTTTATGAATGAATACATAAAGTACATTTTGTGTTAATATTTACATGTAATTTTGTCATCGCTAGCATGGCTCATCATCCATATCGAGGACCAGCAATGTGAAACCTTGAAGTATCAGTTTCATCTTGAACTACTGAATGGATAAGGTAGGGTGATTGTGTTTGACACCTTATCACTTCAAGACCACCAGGTCAGATGTGAAGGGTTAAACCACAAGGATACGCCAGCGGAAAACTAATTCAAAATTGGGCAGGTGGATTCATGGATGGAACGCTTCCATCAGCCACTTTTAGCCCAATACTCTATTGATGTAGTAATTGTAATTGTATTTATATAGTGCTTATTACCTCTGACGAGGCGTCAAGGTGCTTTTGAGTGAGTAGCACTCGACTCCGGAACCCAGAAGGATTAGCAGTGGATTTGTATAGGGAAATATGATTTAATTTGAGTAGTGGACATAAAAGTCTGTTAGTTGGATTCAATACAATATTGGAGGAGTAGGAGAGGGAAGAGTCTAGAACATGTTATTAGGGAGTTCATAGATTTAAGATGAGGTTTTGAATGAGTAAAAGGAGATGGAGGATGGAAGAGTCTCTAGAAAGGGATTAGGAAGGCCATAACAGCAAAATGGGTTTGGGATGAGTCAAAAGGAGGGATACATAATGGTCGAATTTAGAAGGGTTGTTTTGGGAAATCATAGTAGTAAAATTACTTTTGAGGTTAGCCAGGAGGGATAGAGGAGGGGAGAGTCCAGAAAAGGGTATTTTGGAGATCATAGTAGCAGAATGAGGTTTGGGATGAGTCAGAGAGTGGAGGTAGCGGATATATTGAAAGAGGTACAGGATTGAAACCAGAAAATGTAGAGCCCATAACCACCATGTGTTTATGAGTTCTAAATCTAAAAACACTCGCCAAAGATAGAATGCATTTAAAAGCTATGCTAATAAATTGTGAATAGATCAAATTTCTAGAGTAAATAATTGTTACAGTTATCAGTTGAATTTATAATAGGATTACAATGCAAGTAAAATGCTCTCCATTTTCACCATATTTCCAAAGTTAAACTCATGCCCCAAATCACGTTATTTATCATATTTAAATGTCACCATAAAAACTATGTAATGCACATGCATTTGGAGGAACTCTTATTATAATGCAAGTAATTAAACAAGTATTCAAATGATACCCTGAAAGAAACAGAAAGCTCAATGAAACTTATCAAAGAGAGAGTTCTACATGTTCACCCATACTAAATATCTGTGTATCTTGCTGTGGATGGGTGCCATGTAAAATTATCTAATGTACGAACGGTCGAAAGAGGACTTATGTAGACATTAGGTAAAGCATAAGTTTGGATGTCGGCCATCTTTAAGGAGTCATAGTATGTTTGAAGGAAACCAAAAGGGGAGAACAAAAGGCATTCTGAAACTATCACACCAAAGTAAAAAGAGCAGCCCACTCACAGGGGTATGTCTAAAAAGTAAACAACAAACTATGGCAGTCTATATCTGAAACTTCATTTTAAATCTGATGTACCATATGTGTACTACGGATGACCGTGTCATGGATTTAAGTATAAAATCAAAATTAGACAGTATATGGCTGCCAGATCTTAGGCAAAATCTAGAGTTAATCAGAGTGCACATTACACTGAATACAGTCATTTTAGGTCTACCGATCTTAGAGAAGATGACTAAACCTAAAACGAAAATAGAAATTCACAACTTATTAGAAAGTTGGAGATTAACACAATCAAAGTCTATATATTATTCTAGCAGACATTGGTATTCCTTATTAAAACCAATCAGATTACATTTGCTCAATATTTGTTATTTCATCTCAATACAAGGGTTACCTACTAAAGAACAATATTAACTGGTACATATTTTATCAAAATGTCAAGTATTAAATGACTACTCCACAACCAATTGATTTTAACTACTTTTAACATCCAACCCTATTTAACTTTTGTACCCGGAGTTTACGATAGATTTTTATTGACAAGATTTAGGTTGGAGGTATTTCACAGACTAGTCACTCTGCCTAATATGAACGACTGGTCCTCAAACCTCCAACTATGCCCCTGTGACAATAGTTCTAACCAATCTACCATCCATGTCATACTGTTTTGTAAATTGTATACCTTTTTAAGGAGATTCTACCTGGTACCGGTTTTAAAAATAATTGGCTTCGACAATGCAGACCCGCCCTACTTGTATTACAACAGCTTGAAGATGTACACAGCACATTTAAAATAGTGACTTACTTAAAGAAAGTCTTGAGACAGAGGAATTCTATGATTATTTAGAGCTTTATTCTGAATATAATATAGGTGAATTTAATATTGTTTTAACTTAATAATGTACTAGGCACTTTGTCTATATAAAATTATCAAGATGATATTTTGTATGTTCTTATACTATGTATAGATATTTTTTATCATCATAGAATATTAATTGTTGCACTTTTCAACTTGATATGATAAGTACATTTCTCTTTTTAAAATGTAAATCATGTAATGATGTGTTTTCTTTTCTTTGTGCTTTTATGATTATGAAGCAACCAAATAAAGCATTCTTGACTTGATTACTCAAGGGAAAATTATAAATTCTCAAGTCTGGAAATCGAGATTTATATGACTAAAGTCAGTGCTATAAACAAACTGGATCACCTTACTTTTAAAGTATAAATTATCAAGATTCTGTTATGTCACAATATTCTTCAAGAGTCACCTAAAAAGTATTGCAATTCATTAGCAATATTTTCTCCTTGTTCTAGTGCTTTCGGAATGTTCAATTTCATGGATTAGAATGAGCATAGGTTGACCCCAGAGGGGAAAATCGAGAAATGCTGTGGATGACGCCGAGCAGTCAAAAGCTCCCTCGTTGCGAAGTGTAGATACAGGTTAGTAAACCTAACTCATGACACAAAGTGAATGTCAATAAAGCAATGTCCAGTCAAATGCTTGCTTTTATGTAAAAAATACATATTTTATTTCTAACTCTGCCCTTTGGTTAACGTGGTGCACTGTAAGCATAATAAAATAAAGCAAACCAATGACAGAGTTTTTGCCCAGGTGACATGCTTGATTATTCATCAGAAGGTGGTGGTAGGCAGTGGGCTTTGCAATCAAGCCGTGGGCTGCTGTTTTACAACAGCCTAGCCATGGGCTACTAAGTTACAACAACCAAGCCATGGGCAACTGACAAGGACATAGCGTGGTCAGTAACATTGGGGGGAGGGAGCGCGGTGAACCTCAGATTTCTCTATAATTATGCTGGCATATTTTATGAAAATACATTGAACCTCTTACGGTCATATTAAACAGAGCCAACATCCAGTACCACATGTATGTAGATGACACTCAATTATACCTGAAGATCTCCTCGCTAGAGGACATACAAACTTTAAATGTTGCTGTAGCTCAAACTCAACAATGACTAGATCAGAACTATCTCCTACAAAATAATCTCAACATGGAATTTCTTTTGATCACCCCACCTAATCACTCAGCTCATACCCTTGACTGGATTCAACACCTAACTGATCTGAACTGCATGCCTCATGTTGTAGACTCTGCCAAATCTTTAGGTGTCACCTTGGATAAACACCTAAACATGCAGTCACACATCAGTGCTACTATTAGTGGAGCCAATTTCCAACTCAACACACTGAAGAAAATCAAACCATTCCTCCCCATCGAAGATCTCAGGCCGGCGGTTCAATCCCTGATTATCCCAAGACTGGAAAATGGGTTGGTGACCCTCGCAGGACTTCCCAAAGCTAGCCTAGCCCCACTCAGAGCTACCCTGAATTCATCGGCCAGGCTTTTAATGGGTTCTAGGAAATTAAATCACACTTCACCTAACCTTGTGCAGTTAAACTGGTTATCTATTGAAGCTAGAATCCAACTCAAGTTAGCTTGTCTCATAAAGCCATACACCATAATACCCCACACTATCTAGCAAATAAACTTAAACTATCAGGCTCCAGCCGGAATCTCAGAAGTATGTCCACCCTTCTCTTGAAACCTCCAAGATTCAAAAAGAAAAGATCACACAACCGTGCATTCTCCGGTCTTGCTCCAAGAATATGGAACTCCTTGCCAACCGAGATCAGATCAAATCCTTCCACTACCTCCTTTCATAAAACTGGTCAAAAGACTACTAATGAACAAACGCTAATGCACTGATTATGCTTGTGTGTTTTGTTAAATCCGAAAACTTTAAATATTTTCACTGATGTTGTATGATATGTTCTCACCCTCTTTTTGTTCTAGTCCTCGATAGCTCCTTTAACTGCATCAACTGCTGATTTTTTCTACTCTGTGATGTGATGCTCATTGCACATCTTGGTTCTTTCTATGTGTATTATGTTTTACTCGGAGCACTCTAGGGCACATCTCTATGTTCTGTATAATTGCTGATGACAGCGCTGATCAGCGCTCTGATACCCCTTTGGGGTCTTGTTCGTGCTATATAAAACTTTCCAAATAAAATAAATAAATCAATATATGAGATGTAGGGCATGAGGGGGCCTTAAGGAGCAGTGTGTATTGTTTGGAGTTTTGAAAACACAATCTTATTTAAACAAAACAGCATTTTTAAGGCCTTTAAATCTGACACAACATAGTGAGTGAATGTGTGCATGTGTTTTTCTGTGTGCATGTAAAAATCCCAGGTGAAATGTGATAGACACTTTACCATACCTGACTGAAAGCACTTGTACCCAACTATTTACTAAGAATAATTTTTTTAGGAGTGTAAAAACACCCCAAACACCCCTCTGAAGCGACGCCCCTGACTTCTGACTTACAACAATCAAGCCATGGGCTACTGACTTGTGCAAGCAAGCCACGGCCTACTGACTAACAGTAATTAAGCCACAGTCTACTGACTTATAATAGTCAAGCTGGGGGTACTGACTTACAACAGTCAGGCCGTGGGCTACTGACTTTCAATAGTCAAGCCACAGCCTACTGACTTACAGCAATCAAGATGTGGGCTACTGACTTAAACAATACTCAAGCCGGGGCTCTTGACCCACAACAGCCACGCCGGGGGCTATTGATTACAACAGTCAAGCCACAAAATACTAATTTACAATACCCAAGCTGTGGGCAACTGACTTACAGCAATCAACAGTCAAGCTGCCGCCTACTGACTTACAACTGTCAAGCCATGGGCTACTGACTTACATAAGTCAAGTCGGGGGCAACTGACTAACAAAAATCAAGCCACAGGCTACAGACTTAAAATGGTCAAACCTTGGTCTACTGACTTACAACAATCAAGCCAGGGTCTACTGATTTACAACAATAAAATGTGGGTTACTGACTTGCAACAGTAATCCATGGACTACTGACTTACAGCAGTCACATGGCTGGCTACTGACTTACAACAGTCAAGCCGGGGACTAGTGAGAAATCAAGCTATGGGCTAAAACCTTACAACAGGCAAATTGTGGACTACTGACACACAACAGTCAAGCCTTAGGCACCTAATTTACAACAATCAAGCTGAGTGCTACTGACTTACAACAATCAAGCCATGGGCCACTAACTTACAACAGGCGATCTGGGGCTATTGATATACAACATCAAGATGCGGGCTACTAGTTCACAACAATCAAGTTGTGGGCTACTGACTTACAACAATCAAGCCGGGTTGCTACAGACTTACAACAGTCAGGCCGTGGGCTACTGACTTACAACTTCTGATGCAAACAATATTTTTTACTGCCACAAATGAGCACTGAGCACCTCTAAAATGGCACGGCGTGAAATAATATAATCTCACAGTAATGTATTTATAGAGCTTTACAAAACCTTTCTGCCATGTCTAAGCGTTATAAATAGCAGGCATTAATATTACCCAGTTTAATGGTACTAAACCAACCATGGAGGGATGGAAGCCTAAACCTGCGTTGCTAGGATTCAAGCGAGTGACTTTTAATGACGGAAACGGCCAATGCAGTGTTCCTTCCATCCCCTGATCTGGGATTCCTGTTTCACAGGCTATCAAACCATTTGATTGTGCTGAATCACGTTATGGTTGCTTTGACTGCAAGTTCGCGAGCAACCGGTACTTTATTTACCAGGGCCTGACACCGCATGCTGCAGTCATCACTAACGCATCCCTTGTTAGGGTCACCTAATTTCTCTATAAACGTTTGTCACTGTTCCGCATCTGGAAATTTAGCGTTGATTTTTTCCCAGAACTTCTTGGCAGGTGACACAGGCTACAGTTGCCCTGAGTTGGGGCAGGGACTCTCTTGCCTCATGCTTACTCCTCTAGAAAAGATATTAGCTGTTTATTAATATAACTTTCTAGAGATTTTTCAAGTAGAGGTAACAGTGAGATCGATCTGTAGTTAGAAAGGACATTGGGGTTTGTTGAGAGTGTTTTAAGAAGTGGAGATCCTTGGGCACACTTCCATTCATAAAGCACTTTTGGCAGTGACTAGTTAGAGATTAAACATTTCCTTCACAGCTGGTGCCAGATGTGTAGCTAAGTTGGCCATTATCCTAGGAGGACACAGGTCCTTTGGAGAGCCTGATTTGGCATTGGCAAGCACTTTCTGCACCTGATCAGCAGAGCAAAATTAAAAAACACTATGACATTTAGGTGAAGTTAGCATAAATCTGGTTCCATGTCAAGCCATTCTAGACTGGCTGAGAAGTTCTTATAGATTGTATTAATTTTAGCTTAAAAAAAAAGTCAGCTAAGTCATCACAAAACTCTTGGGAGGCCACAAAAGTAGAGGTGCATGCACATGGTTTTACAAAGCTGTTTAGTGCTTTGTATAATTCTTTTGTTGAATCTGGCCAACTTGGCCAGGTTATGTGCACTTTCCGTGCCGCCTTGTTCATATTATGATAGTTGCCTAACCCAGTCCTAAATTGTCAGTGTTGTCACCATAAAAACTGAAATCTCCCAACACTAGTAACTTATCAGAAGCTAGAACATAAGGAGTAATATAGTTAATTAGTGCCTAACTTTAATCGATCCTAGTGCCAGGTGAACGATAAATCAGCCCCCAATAATTCTGTAGCAGAAATTATAATTTTAAAAATACATATCTCCGTCAAGTCTGTGCACGGGGTATCGACTAGCTCGACCTTTAGAGTGTCATTGGAAAGCGATAGCAACACTACCACGGGGACATTCTATCCTGTCTGATTTGACCAATAAATATTGTTCTGGTATGGCTAATGAAATACAAGGGAGCGCTGTGTTGCAAAGCCACATTTCCATAAAGAAGCATAGCTTGAGACTGAGCAATAAAATAAGATCCTATATTTCTATGACGTGCTTGGCCAAAGGCCTAATATTACAATATAGGTAATCTATATTCTTCAAGTTGCCAATATGAGTAGAGGGGCTAGAATTTTTATTCTGGATGCAGGGGCGTAACAGAGACCCCCGCAGCCCCCGTGGTGTGGGGGGCCTCCATGGTTCCTTGTTTTGGAGCGGACCCCCTCAGCCCTTAAGACATGCCGTTGTATGATCAGCAGAATGCGTGCAGTGGCACTAAATGAGAAAGATTTAAACGCTCTGGAAAGCCACTAAGCTTTCCCACGCAGACAAAAAACAAACAGAAAAGCAACACTGTTCATGTGGCATCGCTGGCAGACAAAGGCCCAGCAAAAGGTACCCTATGTCCTCATGTCCATGGTAAAGGCAAAATGTGGCCCCTGTGGCATTAGGAGGGTGAACCCTTCAGGTGGGGCGTCATTAAGCCCATGACTAATGAATATCTGTGCGATTTGTGAGACGCCTGTGCCCCCCATGACATTCTGCAGGGGAGAGGGAATCATTTTGCGTTATGCCAATGCAGAAATGCATATGAAGCATTCCTCCATCCCAGGCCTTTGTGATTGTGGGTGCAGTCAGCGATGTTGGGCTCACATCGGACTGCTGTCCAGAAAGAGCTGCTTCTGGGACTGTACTAACCTCCACCTCCCTCCTTGTGTTTCTTAATGTCATGCACATGCTATTTGTGGCGAATTTCTAGGCGCAAAGTATGACATAATTAGCACCTACCAGTAGGCAAAGTTGACAAAGTGTAAGCTGTCAAAATTGCGTGTGCTGCCTGAAGACATTATGAGATGGTGGTAGAAAGTGGTCCCACAGACCCACTGCATGCTGTCTCCAAGGTCACAGTCACAGAGAGTCACATCCTTGTATGCTGATCCCTGTCTCTTTAGGGGTTTGTGGTCGCCATTCAGACTCTCTGTCAACTGGAATACTGGAACAGAGGTCTGCTGTCTCCTCCGGGCCACCATCTTAGCATTTGCTAGTTTTCTCATGGAGTCACAATCTGATTCCTGTCTCATCAATAATGATTTGGCACACATGTATTTTTTTGGTGAAAAATGCCCTCTGATGTGCAATGGTTAGCCCGGGGAGCACAGTCCGGTAGCCGCTGACGGTAGCCGGGCTCTGCTGTCTGTTTGAGCCCCAGGGCACGGAGACGCCTGGGCGTTACCACCAAAATGAGCAGAAATGCTGTTGTGGGTTAAAATCCCATAGCCAGCTAAAAACCCTACACTGCTCTCCACGGACTCTGGAAAAGTACCCTTTCTCACCAGAAACTCACAGATCAAAGCACAAGTCGTGGAAAGCTGGGCCAGAAGAATGTTGGGTGGCAGATCTCAGGGTCCACCTCGAATCAGGTGAGTGCAGCAGCGTATGAAAGAGGAGGTAGGTTTGGGGATCTAGCTACACATGCCATCATGTGTGATCATGTGTTGTGGGTGGGAAAGTGCTATACAGAGCATGGACGACAAACATCACTCATGTGAAATTAGAGTTGTATATTAATTGTCCACTCCACAGACCCAGGTGTCAACAAAAGCTGGTTCAATTTTAATGGGACTGTGACAAAACTTCTAACCAGGACTACAAAATTTTAATGGTGCAGGCAGTACTTTTGAAGTAGGCAGGATATTTTAAAATTAAAGTGTCCGCACAATCACTTCTCAGCAAGTCTGGTTCACCTTAATTGAGAGTGACAGAACGTCTGCATTGAGCAGTATATATTGGTGATACATTCAAAAGAGATCGCAGCAGGGATTCTGTGCTTTCAATAGCAGAGTACAGCACTTTTCAAGCGATGGGTGTGCATTTAGTGTGCTGCCACAGTCATTTCCCATCAAGGCTAGTTCACATTATAGGGAGGGGGGTAGAACTTTTAAGATGAGCGTGTCTACTCTTTACTGGAGCATTCCCAGAAGCTAGCAGCAGTTTGGAAATGTATGTGTGCTATCTTACAAATCATATATTCTTCAATTAAAGGTTTTTGGGAGATATGTTAAGTCCCCATACATTTTGTTATTCACAATTTCTATGAATTTGTCCTTATCTTTTACATGCAGTTAATTTAACCTCTAGTTTGCTAGTAAACCTGCATTACTGAGTTGCGAAATGATGCATGTCTAAAAAGTGTGTCACCAACAGGAAAAGCTTGGAAAGCTCTGAGCTAGAGGTTACTGTGCTTGTTGTGTTGGGAACTCTGGCCATTGTGCTGTACCTTTTAAAGTCCCTATTTACCAGCATGTTCCTTTGACATTTTTTTAGAACTTTTTGTGGTTATGCCAATTACTATGAGACACTAAATTTTATTTTGCGTGCATAAAACGAGACTACTGTCAGTCCTCAGTTTGTGGGAGTTTGAACCCACAATTTGTGACAGAAAAAACTAATATAAATAGTAGGAGCAAATTGTGCACGTGTTACCCGAATGTGCAGGAATGAGGAATAACAATTTGCACTATCCTCTATTCCTGTGTAATTGGGCAGAGTTTGCACACCTACTAACTGGTGAATGTTAGGCTATTGCTTCTCTGTGAGCGCACAATTTACAGCTGCAAAAGTGTTTCCCGCACGAAAAGGGCCTTAGGGGCAGATTTATAACTTTTAAGCACAATTCTGCATTGCTATGTCGTGTTGCGCATAAAAAGGAGAGAATTACAGAGCAGATATTCATTAAAAATGACCCACTGCTGCTATCTAAATACACAATTTCATAGAAAGGCTGAAGTGCAGATCATAGAAGTGAAATTTAAGACAAGTCTCGTAAGGTGAGGTGCTCCTTGAGAGCTGCTTTAACTGCCACTAGTAGAGTGATTGGGAAAGTTTCGGCTGGAACAGAGTTCCTGTTTAGTGGCCCTAGTAACTGAAAGGAACGGGACCCAGATGCTTCACTACCAGGTTTGGTCGTAGCTCGGAAGAGTCTGTTTGAGTGTTGGTTGCAAGTAGGCATTTACCGACCCAGGATTACAGAGAGGTAGGTAGTTAGAGGAGGAGTCATGTATGGATGTGAACATTATTATGGGACCCTATTTGTAGGTGACAGCTAGCCGGTGGAGGTACTGTGAGCTAGATGGGTGTCTGTGGAGATTCAAGAATGATCTTATTAGCTAGGCTGGGGGGGCTTATTGGGACAGACTCACTGCAGCACTCACTAGTGAGTTTTAAAGTAGGGAATTTTACTTATGTTTACTTAGGAGGGAGCAAGCTGAATGTCTTTGCTTTTGGAAGGAAATGTATGTCAGAGTATGTTTTCTTCATATTCAGTATTACAAATGTATTGTTATGAAGGCACCCATGCTGTATGTAGGTACGTCAGTGGTGTAACAATAACTCCCACAGCCCCGGAGTGTGGTGGTTGCCCGAGCTCCAGGGGTCCCCTTCTAGAACTGTGCATGGATGGCAGGCCCCCGCCTGAGAGCTCCTGACTCGGTCCAGTGAGTGGGTGTCCCCCTCCATGCACTTTGCAGGGGGCACACCGAAGTTTCATTATGCCACTGTCTGGATGGAATCTTCTGGACAATTGCAGAACAAGCACTATGGTAGCATTGGTTTGCCAGCTCCTGGCGCTATTGAAATAATTGAGCAGAAGAATCTGCAATTCTTACAGGAGGCTGGGCCCTCAAGGGTCAGGAATTGTTGACTACAGCATAACAGAGTACAATTAGTCTCAATGCAGGTAGCTGAATATGCTTTAATTCAGTGGAGGAGTGCTTCCTCACCTTGTTTTTGATCTTGTTGACAGGTCTAAGGAGAGAAAAACAAGCAGGGGTCCTGATGTCCGGCGTCGCCCAGGCACGTACAAGCACCAAAGGGCTTGCCTTTGGTGCACCTTTTGCGCACCAGTGGCTCGCATCCAAGTCCTGCAGCTGCCTATATGCAGGTATTCTGGAGGGAGCGCTGCTTCTAGACTGCTGACCTGCTCGCACTGGTGGCGGTCTATTGACTCACCGGAAGTGAGGGTCAATCAATCAATCAATCAGAGTACTTGTAAAGTGCGGTACTTACCCATGAGGGTCTCAAAGCTCTGAGGGTGGTTGGTGCCACTACTACTCAAAGAGCCAGGTCTTGAGGAGTCTTCTGAAGGTGAGTAGGTCTTGTGTCTGCCGTAGGTGGGTAGGGAGGGTGTTCCAGGTCTTGGCGGCGAGGTAGGAGAAGGATCTGTCACCGGAGGTTGTGCGTTGGATGCGGGGGACAGCGGCGAGGGCGAGGTTGGCGGAGCGGAGCTGGTGGGTAGGGGTGTAGAAGCTGAGTCTGCTGTTCAGGTAGGCTGGTCCGGCATTGTGGAGTGCTTTGTGTGCGTGGGTGAGGAGCTTGAAGGTGATCTTCTTGTTGACCGGGAGCCAGTGTAGGTCTCTCAGGTGGGGGTGATTGGCTGCGGTGGGGGACGTTGATGATCAGTCGGGCGGAGGCGTTTTGGATGCGTTGTAGTCGTCGTAGGTGTTTGGCTGGGATTCCTGTGTAGAGTGCTTTGCCGTAGTCCAGTCTGCTGCTGACGAGGGCCTGTGTCACCGTTTTTCTTGTTTCGGTCGGGATCCACTTGTAGATCCTGCGGAGCATGCGGAGGGTGTTGTAGCAGGAGGAGGAGACGGCGTTGACCTGTTTAGACATGGAGAGGGAGGAGTTGAGGATGAATCCTAGGTTGCGTGCATGGTCGGTGGGTGTCTGTGCTGTTCCCAGGGTGGTCGGCCACCAAGAGTCGTCCCAGACTGAGGGGTTGGTCCGAGGATGAGTACTTCCGTCTTGTCCGAGTTCAGCTTCAGACGGCTGTTTCTCATCCAGTCAGCGACGGCCTTCATTTACTCGTGGAGGTTGGTCTTGGCGGTGTGCGGGTCCTTGGTGAGGGAGAGGATGAGCTGGGTGTTGTCAGCGTAGGAAATGATATTGAGGTTGTGTTGGCGGGCGACTTGTGCGAGGGGGACAATGTAGACGTTGAACAGCCTCGGCTGAGTGATGAGCCCTGGGGGAGGCCGCAGATGATGTTGGTGGCCTCGGATCGGCAGGGCGGGAGGGGGACGCTCTGGGTTCTGCCGGAGAGGAAGGACGTCATCCAGTCAAGGGCCTTCTCTTGGATTCCGGCTTCTAGGAGGCATGTCTTTAGAGTTTAATGTCAGACCGTGTCAAAGGCGGCTGACAGGTCCAGGAGGATTAGGGCTGATGTTTCGCCGTTGACTAGTTGGCACCTGATGTCGTCTGTGGCGGCGATGAGGGCTGTCTCGGTGCTGTGGTTTCGTCTGAACCCGGACTGAGACAGGTCCAAGATGTCTTCCAAGTGGCGGGCCAGTTGCATGTTGACAATGTTCTCGATGACCTTTGCCGGGAACGGGAGCAGGGAGATGGGCCGGAAGTTCTTGAGGTCCTTGAGGTCCTCCTTGGGCTTCTTGAGGAGGGCGTGTTTCCAGCTTTCCGGGAATGTCGCTGTTTCAAAGAAAATGTTGATGACCTTCCGTAGTTGGGGTGCGATGGCTGCGTCTGCTTTGTTGAATACGTGGTGTGGGAACGGGTCGGATGGAGATCCTGAGTGGATGGAGTTCATGACCTTGCGTGTCTCATCGTCGTTGATGTTGGACCATGAGGTCAGGCGGTTGGCGCTGGTGGTGTTCACAGGGGAAGTGGGGTCTGGCGTAGTCGGGGAGGTCATGGTGTTGAAGCTGTCATGGATGTCAGCGATCTTGCGGTGGAAGAAGATGGCCAGTGAGTTGCACAGTTCTTGTGAGGGCGTTATTTCGTTGGGATTGGAGAGTTCCTTTACGATGCTGAACAGCTCTTTGCTGTCATGTGCATTGTTATCCAGGCGGTCTTTGAAGGAGGATCTCTTGGCTAATCTGATGAGGTGGTGATGTCTGCCGGTGGCGTCCTGGTGGGCTGCGTGGTTGTCCGGAGTGCGTTCGTGGAGCCATATCTTCTCCAGTTTCCGGCATGCGCATTTGGAAGTCTGCAGCTCGTTGGTGAACTAGGTGGCTCTCTTGCTGGTGCGGTTGTTGGAGGGTTTCTTCAGTGGGGCGAGGGTGTTGGAGCAGTCGGTGATCCACTATCTGAGGTTGCGGGCTGCGGTGTCTAAGTTGGTGGGTTCGGTGGGTGGGTTTTGGGCGAGGGAGGTGATCAGCTGATCTTTGGTGACTTTGCTCCAGCAGAAGCAAGGTAGCTGTTGGGTGTGGTGGTGCGTGGTTGGTTTATTGAAGGTGAAATGGATGATGCGGTGTTCGGATATGAAAAAAGAGAACTCTCTCTAGCAAACAAATAGTTAACGACTGCCCTTTAGTTATTAAATATCCAAAAGTATCAAAGTGACTTTCTGTAATTCATAAACAATTCAAGACCACATATTAAAATTCAAAGAACTTTGTTTTTATTTTTATTTTATGTATTCTTTTTCGTATAAATATTTTGAATCATTTTTCATTCTGTTTTAACTTTAAATATCATTTGATATACTTTCTACAAACATTGACATATTTACAAAAATAAGTACATATACATAACAAATACATAAAAAATAAAGTGTGAAAAAAGGGGGGATTATTATACGAAATTTTCGATCGATGTAATATTGAGGTAGGCAAAGCGGTGGAATAGAACGGTGGGTGGGTTTTGGGCGAGGGTGGTGATCTACTGGTCTTTGGTGACTCTGCTCCAGCAGAGGCAAGGTAGCTGTTGGGTGTGGTGGTGCATGGTTGGTTTATTGAAGGTGAAATGGATGATGCGTTGTTCGGACTAGTGGAGTTCGGTGGTGTGGTCGAAGGTGACGTGGGTGCCTGTGGAGAAGATGGGGGCCAGCATGTGGCCAGCAGTGTGGGTGGGCAGGGTGATGAGTTGTCTGAGGCTGAGGTTGGCGAGGTTATCGATCATGGTGGCAGAGTTGGCATCGTTGTTGTTTTCAAGGTGGAAATTCAGGTCCCCGAGGAGGATGTAGTCTGTGGGGGCGAGTGCCTGGGTGCTGGCAAGGTCAGCGATAGAGTCGCTGAATTGAGCGCGGGGTCTGGGGGGGTCTGTAGATGAGTGTTCCTCTGAGGGTGGTGTTGGGGTCGGTGTGGATCCGGAAGTGCAGGTGTTTGGCGGTCTTGAGGGTGTCGTCTGCGTGGGTGGCCACCTTGAGGGTGGACTTGTGAGCGATGGCTATTCCTCCTCCGGTTCCATTGGTGCGATCCTTGCGGGTGATCTTTTAGCCGTCCGGGATAGCTCTGGTGATGTCGGGCGCCGAGGAGTTGTTCCACCAGGTCTCGTCAGGAAGGCCACTTCTGGGGCGGAGGTGTTGAGCAGATCCCAGAGCTCGACGGCGTGTTTGCGTGCGGAGCGGGTGTTGAGGGGTATGCAGCGGAGGTGGTTGGTTCCAGTCCTTGGACATTTGGTGGCTCTGTCGCAGGCAAAGCTGCAGGTGTGGCAGGACAAATGTCCGTGAGTCCGCTCTGGGGCGGCTTGGAAGCAGGTGTGGTTTCGCCCGGCGTTGAGTGCGTAAAGGGTGCTGGCATTGTAGCAGAGTCTGGTGTTGTGGCGTTTGCGGGGTACAGGGGTTCTGGCGCTGGGCGCTGTCCAGGCACGGACGGGTACAGACGGGCTTGTCTTTGGCGCGACTTTGGTACGACTTCGGCATGCCAGCGGCGCGCCCACTGCACGCATCCGCTGTCCGGCCGCTGCGCAGACTCCATAAGAGGGAGATAGGAGGGAGGAGCACTTGGGAGGTGGGAGCGGGATGGGGAGCAGAGGGGCGGGCCGCAAGGACGTAGCGGTGGGAAAGAGCAGGAAACAGCGGGAAAACAGGCGGGCGGCCGGGAACAGGTACGAGGCAGCTGGCTGCACAGAGCTGCGGTGGACCAGAGAGCGGTGAAAGGCTGACAAAATTACAGCGTGAGTTTAAAAGCAGGCGCAAAATAAGCAACATCATAAATGTGGAATTCTCTTTCATACAAAACCATGCAAATTACAGTGTTTGTATTCTATGCATGTATTTGTAGTACCAATTGAGATAGGGGTCAACAAAGCATTGTACATACCAAAGGGGTGGGCATAAGAACTTTGTGGGGAAAGGCAATGTTTGACAAGTTTGAAGCATGAATTATGGAACGCTTCCAGTGACTTTCTGCAAACATCATGTGAGTGAGTGGGATATTGCAGCAGTGGTAGTAAGCAGCCCCCCTGACTGCCTCCCAAGGAAAGCAATGGTAGGAAGGCTTTTATAAAGACAGCAGAGCTAAATAAAAATAAACAGCAAGAAAAATAGGATATTGTGTACTCCTGTAAATCTACTATCTACTCTTTAGATGTCAAATCGGTATGTAGTAAACGAAAAGCTGGATCATTATCTTGCATGCACACAGATACCAGTGAAGGTAAACTATTTGAATTGGTATGTACTGGGAATATATTGTATTCTACTGTTATCCATTGATCTTAATGTAACAGCATGCTGCAGTATTCAGTGATATGAATATTTTCCTTGGACTATAGATCAATAATCACTCCACGATGTAACTCTCCATCTGGTATCACTGCAGCATGGAAGAGACAAAACTGGGTGGTGGGTTTAATTTGAAAGAGGGCGCACAGGCGTGCTTGCGGTCTAGGTCTTGCTACTAAATTTGATAAGGCAGTTCTCCATGACAGCCAAGTAACCTTAACACCTCTCCTCTTATATTTTCTGGGTATACCTGAGAATTGAGTTTTAACTGTATCCTTTTTCTCATTGTTAATCCTAAAACTGTTTTTTCGATCACTTTCTGGTATCTTCGGAACATTCTGCTTCATGTACCTGAAGGAGAAAGGGCATCATGGTAAGGCTGAACCGTGCCACTGCAGCTACAGGATTGCAAGAGACCCTTTATGTCCCAAGAAGAAATGTGCTTGCTGCATGTTGGTGCATGCTGCCTTTCATGGCATTTGGAATTTAAGCCCAAATTATGACATTATCTATGTTGTTGTACTAAGTCAGATTTCAGTAGGAAGTATCGTATGTCAAAGAGGACCCTCCAGAACAGGATGTTTCTCTCCTAGGATAAGGATATAAAAAAGCAATAGTCTATTTATTGAGTCTCGTCAAGAAGTAATATTTTAATATTGGAAGTACTGATATCATAGCAATGTAAAGTAGTGGATCTAGCAAGCCCACCCAGGTGTGAGAAGTCACTATCCCAGGAATAAGCAAGATGTCTAGAGTTGTAAGTCTGTGAGACTCACCAGGTGTAAGGACATGTTACCTTAGCAAATAGGCTAGTTTCTGTTCGGAGTGAGTTCGTGGTCCCCACTGAGGTGTTGCCTCGGTCTAAGGTCCACCCATGGAATGCCTCCCAGCTTGAAATGTAATTCACCTCGCTCAAGCCGCTGCGTTGTGTAACATTTCGTTACACGGCCTGCATGGCAGAGTAAATCTCCCCTTGTGTAGACATATATATATTAGTTAAGTTGTTGTGCGCGGCGATGCAAGGACAACCAAAAGTTTGATGAATCTGTGAACAAAAACCTTGATCAATGTTTAAGGAGTGCAAGTTACTGGGGTGCAGCTTGTTTACAGAACACGGAGTCCAAATTTCATTAGTACCCTGCTGCAATCACCCTCTAAATCCTGCACCATCCTTTTGCTTCCATGCAACAGACCATTAGCAGAGTTACTCGGGGAAGATGAGGTTGAAGATAAGAACTCCGGGCCCAAACAAAATCATTAGGTCCTGCCTGAAGCAGGACATTTTAGAGTGATGGAAGCTGGGCTTATGTAAGACCAGTTGTAGCCTGTTCCTGGTGGAGTGGGCAATGTGCCTTCTGATGGCTGCGACAGGAGAGCAGAGTGTGGTGGCGCCTGTGAGAGTCAACATTTGCTGGCCCCTTGTTGGCTCCTGTAGTGCCAGGAACAATGTGCAAGTTGGAGCTGGAGTGGCAGATTTGGCCCCTTCTGTGAGGAGCGGCGTGGCTGCCGAAGATGTGGAGGCCTCCCAATACTCAGCCTGAAAGTGTGAGGCCATGTGCTCCACGATGACTGCGATGTGGGGTCAGAGATATCTGGTTACTGGTAATATCAGGACTCACTGACCCCACAGAGACTTCTGGAGGGCCATGTGAAAGGGAGGAGACTTTCTGAGGATGGACTGCACATGAATACATTGCAATGGCATTTGGGACAAGGTAGTGTACATTGGGGCCATGCTAAGGGATGCGTTGGGGCCACCGAGGCTCTCTCTTGTGCTACATAGTATATAGTGACCGAGGGCAGTGAGCCGCTTGTTGGGGCTCAACAAGTTGGGTTGCCTGTCCTCCCTTTTTTGGTTGTGGGTACCATGCATCGTGGTAAATACATGAGCCAAACGTCTAAGTCACATTTATGAAGCCACTCAAAGCTACTTTGCGTGGCTTTAAATGGCTTTATAAATCTGGAATAATGCAGTGCAGCACACAGTGGCTTACTATGGGCATTGCGTGGCTGTTCCCACCTAAATCCCATAGTTGCTAACGCATTTCCAGATTTACCAAACCTGGTAAACCTGATGATTTTCCACATAGATACACCTCCCCACGGGAGGTGTAAAGAGGAGAAATATCTTTATTTCTCCCCATTTGTTTCTCTTTCTATGTGAAAGAGAAAAAACCTTCTCAGGATTGTTTTGTTTGTGCAGTAAGATGCCCCTTCCTGTACATAAACAATGCTGCCTATAACAGAGGCACCCTTACACCATGGTGCTTGGATGAATGTATTGGTGCTAGGCTGCCAAAATGGGGCCAGAGCAGGTGGTAAGGAAAGGAATGAGCCATGTTGGATAAATACAACTATTCCTGCCGATTCCCAGTGACTCAGGACAGCGCAGCAAGTGATTTGCTGCACAGCTCTGTGCCACACATTTCATAAATATTCCCCTAGATCCTTAGGAAGGTTCAGTTTCTAGGACAGACTATATGCTAGTCTAAAAAGATAATGATCTTTTCGAATTGTCAGTCTTGGTCCAAAACTACAAAAGACATACAATCAAGTCATTTTTAAGCTGAGAGCGATGGTTCTTACATACCTGCTTCTATACCCTGTGAAGCTAAATCCTTTTATAATGAGACACCCTGAAAAGGCCTGGAGTTGGATTGAGGAGAGACCTTCAATACCTGAAAGAGACGGATTGCAAGAAACCCTAGGTAAGAATTCTCCATGAGAACAGCGGAATACACAGGAGAACAGCGGAGGACACAGGACTGCTGGGACTTGACTGGAAGACAGAAGACCCATAAATTTAACAAAGTCCTGTTACCAACTGTTACCAGCGTGAGGTGAATTTAGGACAAAGGCATGAGATTCTATACCAGAGCTTTGGGGCACTGTAATATCCCAATATGATGTTTTGAGGTACCGGAGGATGATGTGGCATTCTGTGTTGATGGAGTGGCTTGCAAAACAGCACATTGACATTATCGCTATGATTGTTTAGGGTGCTCACTTGACTTTAGTTAATGATTTGACTTTGCTTCCTCTGTCACAAGAGTGTTAAGTTAAGAATGTTTATATCATTATGACTTGGGGTGGGATGATTGATGCAACAGAACCAAAGCTTCATTTATGAGGTTTTGGTGCAAGGCGGCTCCATAAGGAATCTTCCAGTGCTCCCCTGTGTCAAAACAAAAGGGCCGGAATGCACCGTATCTATGTTATATGGCACACTCATTTCCTTTTCCCCTGTGCCAGCACACAATGGGATGCTATGCGCCAATGCAGCAACCCTTGCACCATGGTGCAAGGGTTCCTACGTTGCAGGGCTGATTGAATTTGTGTAGGAAAGGACATCTTCCGGCAATCAATCAATTCTGGTGATTTCTTCTTTCTATGTGTGCTGCAGAATGCAGCACACATAAAAAAAGGGAAAAAAGTAGTAGAAAGGTTTGCGGCTCCCTAAGGCAACCCCAGGGGTAGCATTAGATTCTGAGACATTCCCAGGTTTATGTCTCATAAATCTGGGAATGCTTCAGATTCCATTGGTGTTATGCTGTAATACCCACAGCAACACCCATGGAACGCTTCTTTGACACAGTGTTCTGCGTAAAAGGGGAACCATTACCAAGGCCATGTAAAGCCACATAAAGTGGCTTCACGTGGGATTGTAAATATGCTGCAGCACACTGCACCACTGAAACGTGTAAAAAGTGACATTTTGGCGGTACAAAAATGCTACAATGGGCCTCATAAATGAGGCCCCAATTCTTATCTTGTTTTTTAGTTGGTTCTGGTTCTGAGTTTCTTCCATGAAGGAAACTTCCATTTTAAATGTATAGGGTACTTTTTTGGGATATTTTAAGGGGAACTGTATCATTGTCACTCCTTGTTACATGTAAAGTCATGACGGGCAAGCTGTCCCGGCATTCTGATCTTTGCACACTCACTCTGATTCACATTCTACTCCGTTTCGGTTAATACAGAGAAAGGGCGGGATCAATTAAAGGGCCTTACATGTTAACAGGATCCTTGATTGCAATAAACAAGGGGCTGTTCTGCAGACAGCCATGCATCATTGTTCCGATATTTTATTACATCAAAGATCTGATCTGCAGGGAAATAGATTTCCCTTTCTGGATTGGGAATTCTTTTCCGAGGTATACCACGCAGGCTGATCTAGGTGTGTGGCCATTTTAGTTCATAAGGATTTACCCGTAATGGGGAATCATGTATGGGATGACAACTTAGGCAGATGTGTGGCAGTGGTGTGATGGCTAAATGATAAACCAATAACCCTACTATGTGTGTTTGTGCCACCCCATTGCTTTTTTTAGTTAATCAATTGCTGCTTTCTCTGAAGCCTTTCCCCTTAGGCCATGGATCTTGGGAGACAATCTATACTGAGTGGGAGACTTGGCTAAAGATCACTTAACTGAGTGGGAGAATGCCCATCGGAGTCAGACTATCCCACCAGATTCCTGGACACTTAAGGCATAAGAGATGCCTGGAGGGCCCTACACATAGATGTGAAAAGGTACACATACTACTCTGGAGCACTTAAGACATTTTCCCAAATCGATAACTTTTTATGCTAATTCTGAAGCAGATAGAGTGGCAGATATTTGGATTCTGGTCCGAGGTCTGTCAGATCATTTCCCAATGGATATTAGATTGTTGTGGGGCACGGAGGGTTGGGGGAAAGCGGTGAGGGTGGTGTTTGAAAAAGTTAATGTAAAACACACTTAACAGAGGTGAGACAGCACTACCTTAAAAAGAATAACAATTCTGTTTGCTCTCCCCGGATAGTTTGGAAGCCATTCAAAGCCATTCTGAGAAAAGATATAATTTACCTACCAGATGGGAGAGGAGGGGACAATAAGAGAGGCGGATCTTGATGCTTGTGTGATGGACCTAATGTCACAGTATCTTGCTAAACCTTCACATACATCTCTTAGGAAAAGCCTGCATAGACAAGCTGTCCAGAAACAGACAACATTGGACAAAGCCAATAATGCAAAAGCTGACCACTCAAATGTAGATATACCAATTGAGTACCAAAGCCAATAACACTCTCTACTGGCTGTGCACTCACACAATTAAGTGAGACCCAATAGCTTCCCTGGTTAACAACAAGGGTGATACAGTCAGTGGTGACTGGGTGATGTTAAGAGAGTTTGCAAGATAATATGCTTCCTTATGTTCAAGAGGTTCCACGACAAACCCAAATTACTTTGCCTGCTTTCTCAAAGAATTCCCAATCAAGGAGCAGGTGCAGATAGAGAAGGGTGAGCTAGAGAAAGACATCACAGAAGAACAACTATCTGAGACCCTTCCACAACTTATCCCCCTACGTCCAAATGGATATCCTGTAGAATTTTTCAAGCTTGTCTTATCTGAAAGTTTGAAGATTTCAGAGGTTTTAAAGATTGGAAGAATTCCGCCAGACCAGCTCATGGCAGAAATTATTCTAGTTCCTTTCTGATCTGTGCTCTTCATAAAGCCCTATTTCACAAATGTTGAGATAAATATCATTGCAAACCTCTTGGCAAATCATGTTCTCAAAGTCAATGGGTCCTTAGTAAAGGCTGGCCAATCTAGGCTCATGTCTATACTATCAGCTTATCACAATAATAGAAGAGCCCACAATGCATTAGGTTTGGTTGACACACTGCAAGGACCAGGGCCGTCATACTAGCAGATTTTGAACAACCTTTCAATTCTGTGGAATGAAGCTACCTCTACGATGAGTTACAGAGACTTAATTTTGGTTTTAAATTTAGAAACTATGGGCAATTACTTTTTATTTATTTAACTTATAAAGCGCACTATCACCAAAAAGGCATCCTGGCACTGATAACTCGAAATAAGAAGGGACAAGAGAATGAGCAGGGACCAAACAGCCGACTACGTTTTAGGAAACAACCAAGTTTTGAGTCTCCTTCTAAAGGCACACAGATCACTAACTTGTCTTAGCTTAACTTTATAACAGACTTAATAGCCCTGGCCATGATTGGAAAGGTAGCCCCAGAGGCATTTCCTGTATTGAAGGGCAAGGGACAAGGATGCCCTGCCCCCTTTTGCTATGGCAATTAAGCCACTCGCCAAGTTGATCAGGTTTGACTCCTAAGTTATGGGCTTCTAGTGGGCACCGGGAATGGCTGACAGAGTGGCACTATATGACCCAGAGGGGTTGCATCCAAGGATATTGCAGATTCTATAGGTATTTGGCAGATTCTTGGGCTTCACATTAATAAAGCAAAGCCTTCTGCGCTCCCGGTCGGAAATCTCCCCTTATGACTTAGGATGGGCAAGCAAATTGCAGTTAATAGCAAGAAAGGCTTTAAATATCTTGATGTGTATGTAACTCCAAATATCCATGAGGCGTGGGTGAGAAATATCCATCCACAAACTGATTGGTTGACCAATAAGGTAAGGTTCCGGGAAATCTTGCCTTTGCCATTACTGGGATGATCAGCAATCTTCAAGATGGTGGTTCTTCCATGTCTACTGTGCCAATTACACAATTTTCCCCATGCAGACCCCCACTCCTGGTTTATAAAGAACAACTTGATACTCAAAGGATTTCCCATGGAATCATAAAAGGCTGCACATGATGGCAGCATCACATCAGCTGAAATTATGTTTTACTAGATGGTGGCACACCTAGTGATAATACATTGGTGGTATGACAAAGAAGATCCAGCTTACACAATAGAGAAATGGGACATGCAGGGGTCACACTTGCTGCACTGACTGTACAGGGAGAGATCCCCTCTCCTTCTACCACCAGCAACTAGACTGGTGCTTCTGATATGACACAATACAACTTCAGCATTAGGATGGAAACATAAACTTATGAAAGAAACACCTTTGTGAGTGTGGAATTGCCTCTGACAAGTGGCAGAGAGCCTGCCCCAACACGTATCTTGGCGAAAGCCGCAGAACCCTAATCTATTAGAAATGCAAAATCTCTCATTAGCAATGGGAATCATACCATTAGCATGGAAACATATGATGGTAAAAGTCTTACTTAAAAAGCCTACACTGGACTCCGTCCAGCCAGAAAATTACAGACCCACCTCGCTGCTTGCTGGTCTGAGCAAAATACTAGAAAAAATGTTAACCGGTCTGTTTCAGAATTCCTTAATAACATTCTACTTACAACCTAGAGATTTGACTTATGCACAACATGGAAACTATCCTTTTGGCTGTGGTAGAGGAATCAAAGAGTCTGCTAGATCAGGGAAGCTTTGCAGCCATCGGCCTTCTTGACCTACGCACCGCCTTTGATACTGTAAACTACGACATTTATATCAAACATATTTCCAGTGCAGGAGTCTAAGGACTGGCCTCCAACTGGGTCAACTCTTTCCTGTGAGACTTTCCTTGTCTTCAGTGGACCCTGTACCTCCAACATACTCCCTCTGAGCTTTGGAGTACAACATGTCTCTTCATTGAGCCCCATATTATTCCTCCTATATATAAGCCCACTGGCAGACATTATAACGCTATTTGGGATCTCCATAATCTCTTCTGTAGATGATATCCAACTGGTTTTCTCTCTTACTCCTGAACAGAATCCCCAATCCCCCACTTTGGGTCCCTCTCTAAAGAGAGTTGGCAGTTGGATGAACAAATCCTGTCTCAAGCTAAACAGGAATAAGACTGAGCTGATGATACTAGGAAACAGTTTTATTACCCACTTGAGACTGGAATGGCCAGAATGCCTGGATTTGACTCCTGCCCCCAAGATGGTTATTACAAGTCTGGGAGTATTACTGGACACATCCTTGTCCATTGAAGCCCAGGCTACAAAGCTCTTGGCCAGCTGTCATGACATTCTTAAAATCCTATGTATAATCCTGTACTTACTCCACCTCAACCCCCGTCCTCCAGAAAAGCGTATGATTCAGGCATTGATTCTTTCCCACCTGGGCTATGGAAATTCACTCTGCCTGGGAACTCCATAATTTGTCATCACAAAACCTCAAGTAGAACAGAATTCTGCAGCCCAGATTCAGTTTTATATCCCCAGGCACAACTCAGTCCAACAGGCCTTAGCATCCCTCCACTATCTCTCAGAAGGGCCTTGTCAGGCCAGGGTTCCCCTATTTCTCGACCTCTGATCTCCTACTACACTCCTAGTAGAACCCTTCGATCTTCCAATGCCCGATGGGCAGTGATCCTCATCATCAAAAAGGCGTGAAGTGAGGGAAGGTACTTCAGCTGTAATGTGGTCAAGCTATGGAACACCGTCCCTCACACTGTGTTGACAACTGACAGCTTATTATATTTCCGGAAACTGTTAAAAACCTATATATTTGAAACATACGGTTTAGTTCTTTGTAGCACTGATAGCGCTGTGATGCCCACTGGTAGCTATGTGTGCTATAAATGCTGCATAGTATAGAAAAGAATAGAATCAGAAAAAGGAAATGTTAAGCAGGGCTTGTGTGAGTGAATGTCCTCAACTTTAAAGAGTCTCATTTTTACAATATTGCGAACATATTTGATGGATTCATATAATTTGACAGATAGTCACAGGAGTGTTAAATGCAGGAGCAGAACATTGAGAAAGTCAATTACACCACCTAATTAAAAGAAAACAATGGCAAACCATTTGTCACTGTGGTAAATGAAAGCTGCACAAGTGAAAAACTAATTGAGAGAGACATTCTCCAACATAATATCAAAACATGCCAATAACAAGCAAGCAATAAATCAAAGGCACAATGAAGTGTGTGTGGGAACATGAAATGACTATGAACTACTGCCCCCTAGATAAAGTAATCTGAAGTACCGATGGGCACACAGAATTGTCATTGTCCGCAATAGAGAGGTGCAATTTGCATGTTGTTCTTTGTAAGTAATAGCCACAAATACTATGTCACCCCAACAACGAGCTCTTCAATCATTGAAATGCTTCTAGTGGGAAGTTCACATCCAATATTTGTTTAGCAATGTCTGGCAAAAGTCCAAGGGCCAGATGTAGGAGCCGAAATACCAGTCTTTAAAGGCCGATTTCGGCCGTTACCAACCGGTATTTAGTAATTGGCATGTAGGGGGCATATTTTACCAATTCGGTAAATTTACCGAATCGGTAAATTTACCGAATCAGTATTTTTACCGATTCGGTAATTTTGAGATGTAGGTGGGACTCTTCTGAGTCCCACAGGCCTTACCGAATCGGTATTTTACCACCCAATCCAATTGGGTGGTAAAATACCGATTCCAGGTGTGCATGCACATGTGTGCATGCACACCTATGGCATGTGACAGACAGACATGCCCGTAGGGCTTGTCTGTGTGCCACATGTCACACATGCCTGAAATCGGGGTGCTAGAGGGTGTCAAAGTGACACCCCCTGCACCCTTGCAACATTCGGTATTTACCGAATCGGTAAATACCGATTCGGTAATGCCCATTGATTCCTATGGGCTTCAATGCCCATAGGAATCAATGGGCATTACCGAATCGGTATTTACCGATTCGGTAAATACCGATTCTTACAGAATCGGTAATTCAATTACCGATTCTTCCTAAATCTCCCCCCTTCTATTTTACCGATTCATAAATACCGAATCGGTAAAAATCAGTATTTATGAATCGGTAAAATATACTTACCTACATCTGTCCCCAAATGTACAGCATTATTTTGTGTTAAGTACTACCTTCATAAGTGTTGAGGACTGATGGTTGCAGTGTTGGCTCCGAGATCAATATACAAGACCATAATTGGAATTACTCCATGTTACGGATCACCAATATGCTGTTGATTCATAGCCTTAGTTATTTGTTTCAAAATGCCAAACTTCAAGGTTGCTCTGTCAAAATTGTTTTCATTGTCCATTTATATTATGTCTCTTCCTTGCATGTCCTGATCAAGCCCAGATGTAGGTCCTGTGCTCTCACTTTGCCACAGGACCCAAGCTATACCTTACCGATGTGACTAAAGTAGGTCAAAATCAGTCACAAGTTGCTTATGGTAATTTCTATAGAGGGTCTTGGCCAGCAGTTTAACATGGACTGTTCCCATGAAGAGCAGGCTGAAAAACACAAGGGACCCCAGCAGAAAAGATAATTGCATAGGACCGGGGGAAAAGAGAACACCATCAAAAACAAGAGGTCCCACCTGCTTGCCTTAGTATTTACAGGAATGAATCCCAATTGGAAAGACCCAGATTACACTCTATGCCATTGTACATCTATCGTGAATTTTTTATTGCATTTCTTTCTTCTTTAACAATATATACACAGCTCATATTCATTGCTTCTGTGTTATCATATTTTCACATAGAATACAAAATTACATTGATTGACGCATAACATTTATCAAAGTTTCCATCTATTGCAGAAAAAACACTGGTTGTTCTTTTTTAAAACAAATACTAACCCGTTTGTCCCTTCCTTTCCACTCTCACTTCTGTCACACCACTCATACCACATACCACACAATCTGCAATGACCAATTCGGAAGTATCATACCCCCCTCACACCGATGGACTGATGAAGTCCATTCTTCTTTCTGCTTCCATAGTGGTGTCACTGAATTGTATAAGACAGCAGTATTCCTTTGGCAAATGCTAATACAGGCTAATGGGGCCTCTTGTTTTGGATGGTGTTCCCATGAAGAGCAGGGACAGTATAGATTAGTATAAGATGGGTCTATGTCTAGAGTAGCATTTTGTGTGAAAAATGATGGCTTGGAATTTGGTCACAAGCGATTGCCAGTCACCGCGATTAATTCAAACAATCTATCCATCACTTTGTTGTTTTTGCAATTTGTGGGAATTTAAGGACTCCATAGGGGCAAATTTATAATATTTAGAAAGTGGGTTTAGGGCTCTCAAAAGGTTTTCTTTTGACAGGTCGCATGTGCAGTTTCAACCTGCTAGTTACTGGTGGCAGGCCTGCAGTCATGTTTTGCATTGTCACTTTAGTGGTGGCACAATATGTGCTGACATTTATCCTACAGGCTCTGGGTCCACCTTTTGCTATATACTTTGTGGCATGACAAAAAAGCAATTCTCCTGAAATGTAGACAACAATGGGAGTTCTTATATTGAAACCTGTAAGTCATTGAGCTCTAGAGGTCAAGTGGACCAATCTATTCAAAACAATCATCAAGGACAACTATTTATGTGGCAGTGGCTCTGGTCATGAACCCCGCATAAAGTATGATGCACACGGGGTCATGTCAAATCACCAAAGAATGGCAGGGACTTCCAGTTTCATAGCCAGGGAAAAATATACCAAAAACCATGAATGCCACCACAAACTGTTGTTAGAAGATCCCAATGATGGCTTGGTGAATAGAGTTTCGGTCATATGTATCAAAAATCCATTTGCATTCCTTAAATAGCGAATTTTAAGTAATCACTATTTAAGAAATGCAAAATGGTATGTAAGAAAATAGCAATTACCTAATAGCGATTCCTGAAGATTCACAATCGCAATTAGGTCATCTCTATTGGGTAAAACTACTCCATTTGTTCCTATGGGCCTAAAGGCCTTTAGGTGCAAATGGTTTTGCATTAGCTATATTGTGATTACTAAATTGGTAATTGCAAATTAGGTAATGCAAAACCAAGAGTGCCCGGGGGCCTGAGGCCCCCCTGTAGCATCACAAAAATAATTTGCATTTGTAAAGCGCACACATACCCTGGAGGCATGTGTGCTCTACGTGGCACCTTGAAAAATGCATTTTTGTGCATTTGTCTAAAAAAGCACATGGTTGCCATTGATTCGGAGTCAACTTTAACACCTTGCCTGCGGCGCCGATTCTCCCCCGGTGCTGAACATTCCATTCGCGGGTGTGGTCGTGACGGAACCATTCTGTCATCCGCTCAGCCCAACCGTGAGGCATGACGGAATGGTTCTGTCACAAGCATCGAAGGGGTTAATAGCGTTTCCTAAATGCACAGTAAGCATTTAGAAAATGCTTGTTACCTGTGCTTACAGATTCGTGAATTGCGATTTCCTATTCACATTCGCAATTTTAGGTAATCGCAAAAAATTGTGTTTACCTAAAATTGTTACTACAAAGTCTTTCATACATCTCAAAAAGATATTTTGCATTCGCAAACGGCCGAAATGACCCATTTCCACTGTTTACTAATGCAAAGTTGTTTGACACATGTGGCACTTAATTTCTCTCTCGACACTGACACCTACAGTACAGCAAAAGTGTAGAGCAGTGCTTATATGCACTTAATGCTTCTGACCACCAAACCCGAGTGATGCAGTCGTGCTTGCACAACACTGGCACAACCGGTAGTGTTCCTAGGAAAAACAAACATGTGATGAATGTTGTACAAGGTTCAAACTTCATCCAAAACAAGTAGCTAGGATGCTGAGCCTTGATGCATTGAAATGTGATAGAGAACATCGGCAGGGCCTGTTGTGTTAGCAGCAGTAACATACACATTTACTTTTTGGTGGAATACTGTGAGCTTAATTAGGTAAAAAAAAATGATTAACCCCCGTCTCTCTACCCCATGCAACAGACATGTTGACTCAAGATATCACCATAATGACTACCTCTGGGTGGGGAAGTTCAGTTCATTTTAGTAGATCAGGCATAGTCGGAATATTTGCTGTTTTCACGAATGGCAGATATATCCAACTTTGCCTGGTTAACGAATTAGAGTAATAACTTTCCACAAGTTTGATTATCTACAAAGGATTCGTGTTGGTTCCCTATATGCCAGATTTTTAAAAAAATGCTCTTCGCACAGTGGCGGCTCCTCCGCAATGGCGGAGGGGCGTTGCCCTACTGCCTGGCGCAGAGCAACAAACGAAAAATAAAACGATACTCTAGCATTGTTTCATTTTTCGTTTGCAAGCTTGTGCATGGAGGGCCTAGGCATGGGAGGGTGGAGGAGGAGTGCGTGACCACTCCATAAGTGCTCATGTGTGTTTGGATGGCCATCTTAGGCCGGCCAAAACACACATGCGCACTTAGGTTTCTCCAGCCCAGCATTGAGCAGCCAGACTGGAGATACCCCCACAGACTCCCTGGTCTGAGCATGGCGTTTTTCGTGCCCACTTAGACCAATCCCCGCGTTGCTCTACAGCACAGTGATTAGCTGGGAGTCTGTCCCAGGGGCTGCTGGGACCCAGGAAGATGAGGCCGTCAGGAGCGACGCAACGCGAGAGGCAGCCAGCGGCGTCAGGTATGTTTTTAAAATTATTAATAAGCCATTGTCCCCCTCCTCATTGCGTTTTCGTTCTCCCCACACGCTTCCCCCTCCCGCCTCACCACCCTCTCTTAGTGGCGGCCGCCACTGTCTCCACATATTAGCTGAATTTATTTTCTGATATGTATGCAGACCCTGATTAACAAGCACATCTTGAGTGATGTGGGAGAGCAGGGAGTGCAGTAGAAAAGCTAGGAAGTCTGTTGATCCACATTGTATTGTATTGTATTGTAAATGCATTTATATAGCGCTTACTACTCCTGACTGCATGTCTTTGAAAATGTAGTGGCCGTTTCAATGGAGAATGTGCTGTCTGTAAAGGACAGTGTGCTACCACTCCATATTTGAATGACATATATATGAGAATGTGCTCCAAAATGCACCACTAGCTGCATACTACAGCCTTACCCTTTTCCTGATCAATAGACATGGTTCATTTGCTACACTTGCTATTTGTGTGATGCCTGGATTTCTCACAAGCCCCTCAGTTCTGCAACATTGTTGGCAGCCCCCCCCCCCCCCCACAACCCCCCTCGCCTTCCCGCACTCTGAAAAGTGTTCCAATACCACCGCACATACCCCCGCAATGCTAACGCTGTAGTGGTGTACTCATTGCTTTATTGTGCATTCACTCCCAATAGCCACAAAAGGTTGAAGGACTAGCTGTGTGTAAAGGGAGAGCAGTCCCTCCACCCTTCTTGTTCACTGAATGAAATGTCATACCTGCCTTTAAGAGGCCTGTCACACAATGTATTTACGTTTCTATGACTCACTGATGGTGGAATTCAAGGATGTTCACAAATACTTGAGCTCTGCATGTGTGTCGATGTATTTGCTGCACAATACAGGCCAGGGCCGTTTTTAGCTGCTATTTGCACTACACTTTATCTACCCTCCCAGAGACCTGCACCCGGCCCGCACTTGCAAAGGGGAAGGAAGGAAGAAAGGTGTGACAAACCGGGTGCACAGCCTGCGTCATTTCACTATGAATAAGGGATGTGCTCGGGACCGGACTGGCTGTAGCGGGTTTCGGCGTTTGCCGGGAGGCTGTAAGAGTGCGTTCCGGTTTTGTAGTGGTGGGTGGAGGGTTTCGGTTCTGTTACTGGAGATCGTTCTTTCAGTGGTGCTGCAATATCAGTCCACAGTAACAAAAGTAGCTGTGCTTCACACTTGCACACCCCCAGGAGGTTGGTCCGACAAGTTTTCCAGGCCTGCTTTGCGTTCCCAGTGCGGCCCTGGATGTGCTTGGTCTTTTCCCCAGCAGGCCACTCACTCTACCCTGAGATGTAGTAGGGAATACCCAATCCAAATATTGATGGGTCGCAATATCGTGACCACAACATTGAGTGACAATATTTGAGCAAATAAACAGAGGAAGGTAAGGATTTGCAATTCTTAACTCCACAACTGCATCCTTTGAAGATATATATGGCACAAAGGTAAATATATGTGGAGTTTGATATAGAAAATATATGATAACCTACCTTTCGTAATGTTTTCACTTGATATTGTGCTCACAATATTGTGCCCCAACGATAGTTCAGATCGGATATTCCCAACCTACATCCCTACCATGGACGTGGCCAATGCGCATTTGCACACATTTATTTTCATACATGCATCACAGTCTATGCACACATACAATCAATTAGTAAATTCGGAAATGCGAAACGTGCCATTTTACAATACGTTAGCAAGATAGCTCAGTGAGTGAAATGCTCATGAATAACATCTTTTGACACACCGTCACAAGTAGTGGAGTGGGTAAGGCTAACTCGAACTTACATGCTTCCAAGGTTGGTACACTGAATAGTGTGAAACTGGGAAATATTAAGAAGTTTTTCACATTTTTGCTCATTTAGTGCATGACCAGCCTGAATGCATGTATTATTTGTTGAACATTTGTAGTACAATTTTCGCACTTGAAAATGCAATTTACGAAACCGTCCATGCACAAAATGTATTTCACACTGTGCAGTGTGACCAGCTATAAAAACACGCTATTATCGCACCCGAAGTTGCTGACATGCAGATGGAAGTAAAAGATTTGAGAACCAAAGCCTACCGATTGTAAATTACAATATCTTTACTCTCTGAATACCGTTGTTATATCTTTAGGAGGACTTATTTCAATATGTTGGCCTCCAGTGAATACCATAATTGATTTAAAAAAGACATCTTAAAAATAGCTCATATTTCCAGTATGGGTTATGTAGAAAAATTCCACAGCCTTCCTGCTGTGATTTCAAACCATTTTCATGGGTGTTGCTGCTTTGCTGAGACAATGCCTTTATTTTCGTCGGGCGGTTTCAAATTATATTACAGAATATTTTTGAAACCACGCCTGTGACATCATTGTACTTGTCCAAAAATCTGTGCAACGTGAGTTTTGTCTCAACATGCAATCGCGTTCTCTACAGGATTTTTTTTTTTAAAAACACCAGTTGTATTCTTAAGGGGAAGTAATAGTAATAAACTACTTTTCCAAAAGAAAGATGCTAAAAATGTTCCGGAATTACAGTCCGGATATACTTAATTTCGCCTAACGTCACATATCCCACAGCAAATGGTGCGTGTGGTCTGAGGCATTTGATTCCAAATGTGGTTGAATCTGTTTGCTCTTTTGCCAGTTGATGTTCTCAGTGCTGAGGCGCCTTGTTTACCGCTCTTTCAAGTGTGTTGCCAGACCTCTTGATGAAGACCAGAGAAGTAATTGAAGGCAGTCTGTAACATCTTCTATTGACAGGCCAAATGACAGCAATCAATGGGGACAGTGTGATGAATAGTTCTCTTCTGTACTGCTTCTCAGTGAAAAAAAAAAAAGGCTCACAAAAAGTGCCAGAGGCTCTGGTCTAGCTGCTTCATAATCTGAGAACTAATGCGCAGTGTGTGCGAGATCACAGGAAGTGCATTCCTTCTGTAGGGTTGGTTCTTTTGAAGTACAACCTTGATTACTGTAAATAGCTGCCTTATCGGGATCTCTGGGAGACTTCTGAGCTAGCAGGCGCAGATTTTAAGATACAGTGGCCGTCCCCAAGTTAGCTCAGTCAAAGTATATTTCATCAGACTGTGCACACGCTGGTGGAAGCCACGCAGAGGCATATGTACAAGCTCCTATCGCCAACACAATGTCCCTTTTACCCAGCTGCGTTCCATGCAGGTAACAGAGGTGGGGCTATGGGACCGGGTAAGGGGGGGATCTCGAGGGACGATGCCGAGGAAAATTAATTATTTATTAAATGTTCCCTTGACATCGTCCCGCACAATTCCCCCTTATCCGGCTCCACCGCCCCACGGCTGTTACCTGCACGGACCGCGGCTGCTTTTACCGACGTTGTGGTGGCGATAGGGGCTACACCTATGTACAAGGCAGCATTAAGCCACTTAATGTGGCTTAACGCTGCCTTGTACATAAGTCCCCCTTTCACGCTATGCTTAGCATGAAAGAGGTGGGCAGTGCGTGTTGCAGTGGGCATTCCACCACAACACCCATTGTTTTTGATGCTGCCCCCTGTGTACAAGGGTGGTGTACACAGGAGGCATCAGCAAAATTAAGCCCAGGTAAATCCTGGTCTAAAGTTGGTGAATTATTTCTCCTAGTTTTGCTTTTCCTTGTGTGCTGGCTTGTGCAGCACACATGGAAAAAGCAAAATGTCATGGTGTGTTTCTGTACCAGAAGATGTCCCTTTCTGTACATAAACAATCTTTAAAAAAAATGCAATTTTGTCACGTTCATGTGCACTGCATGAAGCAACACCCATGAAAGTGACAGAATGGCATTTTAGGATTGTTTATGTGTAGGAAGGGACACCTTCCTACTCAAAAACAATCTTCCCCTGTGGGCAGACACCCTAGCATTATGGTGCAAGTAAGCCCGCGTTGGTGCTAAGTTGCTTAGCTTAGCGCCATCGCAGGGGTAAACGTAAGGCTACACCACATTCTTGTAAATATGGTGCAGCCCTGCGTTTCAGAAGTGGAGGAGAGAGGCTTTAAGTCAGGAAGGCTAATGCCTCTGTCCTCCACTTCTTGTACATATCCCCCAGTGTCCAGCCCAACATTTTAAAAAAAGTATTTTATTGTCAAAAAGAAGTACAGTCAAGAAAGAAAACACAATAAAATAGAAGGTGGGAATTCTCCTTAGGTATTTCACAACCAAGAATACATATGAAAGTTGGTAAAATATAAACATACATATGGAAAGGTTATAAGCAAACAATCAAATATTCAAATATCTGCAGAATCACAAAGAACCGCCAGCTAAAGCGTCCCTGTTAGCCCCATGACTCTTCCAAACAGGACCCATATGGACCTATATTTTTGCAGGGCCTTAACTCTTGCATTAGCTAACGCCTTCTCCCTTTCCCCTGTTTCTTTACCAATTAGCCACCATTCCATTAGAGTGGGTGGTTTGGGAGAGATCCAAGCTCTAGCTACCACCAGCCGGGCATCAACCAACATGATTGTCAATATAAACCTATACCGACCGCAGTCTTCCTTGTATCCTAGCATCTTTTCGGCTATTGTGAGTATGAAATTGCACCCCAGTCTAAGTTTGATTGCTGCAGATATCTTATCCCAAAAAAGACTTAACGCAGGACACGTAACAAACATGTGAGTAATACCGGCTACATATAGCCCACATTTGGGGCAGTTATAGCACATCGCTACATGGACCCCGCCCAATCCGGCCCCTCCTTAAGGCCATCTCACAATCGTCCCAGGGGTATAATAAAGTAAAAAAATTGTCCGGAATTGCTGCAGTCATATATTCACTGAATGTACAGAGCGGGCAATAGTATCAAAGGATATCTTCACATTTTCTATAGCAATATTTTCCCCCAAGATCTCGCTCCATCTGGAGGCTAGTTTCTCACAGCCCACTGCTCTAGACTGGCAGAGAATTTGATATGCCTTACAAATAATAGCCCGTCGGTTCTGAGCACATAAACACTCCCACATATCTGAACCAAAAACACTCCAAACAGCTAAGTTTCTAACAAAATAATCCCTAACCTGTATATATTTAAAAAAAAAAACAACTGTTGAGGAATATTAAACATTAGCTGAAGATTCTCAAATGGCTTAAAGCCATTGCAATCATATAATTGCCGGAGACAGTGCACCCCATACCTAGCCCATTGACAGGCCGTAGCATCCTGAAATATTCCGGGCAGCTTTGGGTTACCCCATAAAGGAAGTTTATTATGTACAAGAGATAAAGAGAATCTGGTTTTAATGCCCTGCCAAATATATGCACAGTCTTAAATCGTACATGTTTAAAATAAGTAGGATAATTGATTTGGTATAAAAACATCTGGCTATTTAGACCAAGAACCAGCCAGTGCCAGAACTTTGTTCGCTCTGGATTCAGGAGGCTGCGCAAGGGGCCAATGAAAGGGGCCCAAAAATAAAGTTTGAAGTCAGGGAGTCAAGACCACCCTGATTATTTGGGAGCTTCATTAATCCAATGGCAAGTCTTGATTTTTTATAGCCCCAGATGAACCTACTCAAGACCCCATCTAACTTACTAAAAAGCAGGTTAGGAATTCGTAAGGGGATCAACCTAAATAAATACAAGAACTTAGGAAGTATCTTCATCTTTATGACGTTGCATCTACCTAAGATACTTAATTAGAGCTTGTGGCACAACTCCAGTTGCTTAGTAACAGCAGCTAGTGGACAATCGTAATTAAATGAGTGGATGAGTTTGATCTTAGGCAAAATTTGTACCCCCGAAATAGGTAGCAGTCGGGCAGGCCCCTTCAACCAGGAGTTCTGGCTGGAAATTGAGAAGGACTTGGGTTTTATTACTATTCAATTTATAGCCTGAGAAGACTGCACACCTCTTTGCCTCCCTATTAACCTCTCTATAGCCTCCTTTGGCTCCTCAGAAAAAATAGCAATATCATCTGCATATGCCGTGAGTTTCAGGGGGGCGCTGTCCAATATTCAATGGGCAAATCATATTATTAACCAGCAATGCCCGAATAAATGGCTCTACATCGAGAGAAAAAAAGAGGAGGAGAAAGGGGACAGCCCTGTCTTGTTCCCATAGCGAATAGAAAAAGCAGTAGTTTGAATATTAGAATATCGTAATCTGCCTATAGGGTTGTAATACATAGCCCCAACCAGCTTCTGAAATTTTTCTTAACCCCAAAGATATTTCCAGGCCACCCGGTCAAATGCTTTTTCTGCATCCAATAAGACCATGCCCAGGTTGATTTTTAACTTCCCTGCAGCATCAAAAGTCGCCACTGCCGTATGGACATGGGCAGTGGTGTCTTTCCCATGAATAAACCCACGCTGCTGGGGAGAAACCAGGCTGGCCATCATTGAGGCTAACCGGGTGGCCAATATCTTAGCAAATACCTTAGCAGTTTTAAGGCGGCTAGCCATAAGCTGATGTGCAAAGAGTTTCCCTATTCTATCCCCATACTCATATTGCGGTGTCTTATGCTTAGTAAAACAAGCTGCTACCTTCTCTTTTCGCACCCTATTTCTCATGGCCCTGTGCTCAAAAAGAGAGACTTACAGAGAATCTTGATCTGCCTTTCACAGTCGAACAGCCCCAACATGTTGATGCCCACATGTAATAAGCCTCTGATAAACTTCCTTAGTCAGTTTCTCCCGTTCTCTGTTTTGTTGCCAAACAAACTGTTGAGTGACTCCCCGAATAAATGCTTTCATAGCATCCCATACCACAGATGGCAAGGCAAGCCCTATATTATCTGTAAGATATTCTGAGATTTTTTTTTAAAGGCCAAATATTCAGAATCTGTAACCAAATAGCATGGAAAAGAAAAGGAATGGGCAATTTTAGAAATAGGCTTAGCCAAAAAAGAAAATATCATGAGGTTGTGGTCAGATGTGACCCTAGGGCCAATTTGAGCTATAGCCAACCTCCCTCTTTGATCCGCTAATACCTTATGGATTTGGCAATCCAGTGTTTTAGACACCAAAATGGCAGTCCCTGATTGACACATTTTGTGAAGTGCATATTATATTCTGGAAGCACAGTTGATTGAGAAGACCACGATCTTTGTACGCTAAATGCGTTTCCGTTAAAAGTAATATATGAGGTTTATACGCCCTGAGCTCTTCCCGTACTAATTGTCTTTTAGATCCTTGATTCATTCCAGACACATTCCAAGATAGACCCCTAATCATTGCCATAGCCATTGATAAAATTACCAAACCTTGAAGCAAAAAAATAATAGTCCCCAAATTCCCACCACCAAAGAAAAACTGTAGACCTTCTTTTTGACTTTTTCTTTCTTTATACCCTAACCTTCCCAGGAGTGCCCATCAGCACCCCCCATCAAACGTGACCTTCCTGCCCCCTCCCAGTTTCCTAAAGAAGGAATCAACCTCCTCTAAAGGCTGCCGCTGAATATAGCAGCTTATGTCTCAGTGCACCGCACAGCCGACCCCAGCTAGCCCCCCGCAGCCTTAAAAGAAAAGTGAGATATGAACTAACTAAACCCCTAGCTGCCACAGAGGCCCTCCAAGCCCAGACTCTATACGTTTCTTGTCCACACCTCCTGGCCCCCCTTGCCAAAACACACACAAAAAAACAACATTGTCAGCTTTATCAATTCTTATTGAATCAGTCAGTCCTGCCAAATGTTCATGCTGTTTGCCATTTGCTTAATGACTGCTTGGCCTCCAGGTCCACAACAAAAAATTGTGACTTCTCAACCTTGATGACTTGCAATCTGGCAGGCTCCTGCAGAACCACTTGAGCACCAGCTGCTCTAAATAGGACAATGAGTTGTCTCATTTTCCATCGTTTTTCCATTGTAGCATGGCTCAGATCAGATCTAAAAAATATTGATAAAGAATCAACCCCTACATGAGAATTAGGCCGGCCTTAGAAGACAATGCCTATCTTAACAAAAAGTTCCCCAAAAGAATCAGAATATTCCGAGGATACCGGGCGTTAAGTCTCTGCGTAGTTATGGGGAGCCTGTGTACTCTTTGAACCGGGCAGTCCCAGTCCCAATCAGACAGATCCGTGAAGGCTTTTTGAAGTAGTTGAACCACAAATGCTTGGGGTCGGCGCTCTCCTTGCCCTCCGGAACCCCAAACAATCTGAGAATATTTCGCCGTTGCCGGTTTTCTGAATCTTTAATTTTGGCTTGACAGGCCATAAGCTGTTGATCCTGAGACTGCACCGTTTCCGTGCAATAGAAGTTTCAAACTGCCAAGTGCTGTTTTTCACATTCCTTTGTAGTATATAATTAAGAATCAGGCTTCTTTTAAACTAAATGCACAAATACCAGTTTCACCTATTTTTCAGTTTTTCCTTTGAACCACAAGTAAGATTCTGCAGTAATGAATGTACACAGTGCTCACAATGCAGTGATTTGAAATAAGTATACTCTTTACCTTTTGCTTTATACTTGCATAGTTGAACAATAATTATGGTTCAATTTTAGTTGTACACACCTTATTCTTTCTTTTCCTCCCATTAAAAACACCTTAACACTTACCATAATGCATGCATATGCTCAATTCAACCACAAAAGAGAATTAACCAAGCCAACTATGAAAGAGCTCAGGTCAGCAGTTCATTTTTTTCCTCAGCCGCTAGAGGGTGTGAACACTCTGAATTGTGTGCAAGTTTAAAATAATTGAAGGCATCACAGCTAAAATAATATATTTTAGAAAACATCACAGTAAGCAAAAGACACTGAATGAGTAAGTGAGAGTGAAGATTAGGACAAGGTGAAAGGAAGACGCCATTGTGTCAGCACAAGGGAGGCCGGCCGTCAGGCAGAATGGAAATGCTCACTTGGTACCTTGTACATGGCAGGATCACTCACTCCTTTGAGAAACTCATTCCACGCTGAGATGTAGTGCGAAGAGCCCCGCCACTGCTCAAGATGTCAGGCTCTTTACTCGCTACAATTCTGGGTAGGTATTACCGCCCATCACTTTTCAGAAATCACTAGCTACAACTTCAAAATATGCATTGTCATAGCCAATAGATCTCGCCTTTTGATGTTGTTGCACCAAGGATATTGTGAGTGATAACTAAACACTTGTAAGGTCCCAAAGGCGAGACTTATTGGCTATGACAATGTTTGTTTGATTTAGTGCCCAGATCAAGGTGCGCAGGAGTAATGCTATGGCCACCCAGTATACTTTTGGAACCGTTCCCATCTGCCTCAGGACTAGACACATTGCAGCTCTGGGAAGTACTGCTTGGGCTCCCACCATTAGCATCTAGCCTGTGATCCTTGGTTCCCCCTGCCACCACATCAGACACTTCTAAAATAGCATCCTCCTGAATGACTGGGGACTTCTGTAAGTCAGCAGTCTCCCAGTGGTCCAACACTCTGGGTGGTTCGCCAGCATCATCTTATTCAGTCTCCCCTTCTGCGCACCCCGCAGGATCCTCAAAAGATAATCTGTGCTTAACAGCTGTCTCCAATGTGCCTTTCTTCGCAGCGCTACATAGTATAGATGCTATTGCTATTGCATCCGCCGTTTGAACTAGAAGCTCACCCTCCAAAATTAATTAATCAGCTTTACTTGCCTCCAAAAGGCGAAGTGTGGGTCTGTCAACTACTGTTGGGGCAGCTTTAGCTCCCTTTCTTGTCTTCAGCGCTGTCAAGCCTTCTTCTCCCTGCAGGGGGGCTTCCAAGCCCGCAGTCCTTGTAACGCAAGCCGATTTTGCTGTGTTTTTTGGCGGCACTATACCACTCCTTAGCTCTACCTCTGGAGAAGGAAGGCACGACCAGCAGAGCCCTGATCCGAAGGCGCTGCAGGGGCCGGACAACCAGCAAACCCGCCAGCACACCCACCTCAACGTACGCCAATGCCGCCAGAGATTGCACCCAGGTCTTAGCATCTACGTTGCGGAGTCTGCCACAATGTGGTGGAGCAGCCGAGTGTACCTTCTAGGGCATCACTCGTTTAGGTATGCAGGCACCTCATAAGCCTTGTACTGCAGCTTGCAATGATGAAAGCTACTGAGGTAGCCATCCAGGAGCTTCACGGTGCAGCGAGACTCAGCTGCACTAGTCCGCCATCTTCTTTCCCTTCGTCCATTCCAACATATAATTCATTTCTTTATTAAATATGATTATTCATTGCTGTATGCTATATATCAATGCATGGACGTCAATTCACCAAAATGCCAAGGGTAGCAGAAGTGACTTCACACACCATTTGACTCTAATGACATCACAGGAGTGACATCATCACAACCTTTGACCCTAAATCTTCCCACAAAATGATGGGCTTGATCCTGATTAGAGTACAATAATTGATATTCCTGAAGTTCCATAATGCCTGTATAACTATTATAACAACACAAATGTATATTTTAGATACCGCCTACATTAGGATGGTGGTAAGATATGCCAGGGGAACCTTATTCCATTCTCTTTGTATTAAATGAAAAATTATGTGTCTGTTGGGTCTTCATCTAAATGGTAGGAAGCACCACAAAACATTGAAAATTACTTGAAACGTAAATTATTAACTTTTTTTTCAAAAACATAATTTTACCTGTCGTCACAATAATAAAGCATAGCAATAACTTTAAAAAAGAATTGTACGTTGTCATGGGTGACCCGCCAACATGTGCCACGAGTGCCACCTTACTTCAAAAATTACATATACTATACCAGTGGCAGATTTGTGCCATTAGTGCTGTCTATCTACTGGGTGACTCCTATGTCAAACATTACTTCTAGTAAACTAGAAAAAGGGGGATACTAACAGCCTGTAGGGCGCTCCTCACTGGGTATCAGGGATAATCTTTATTATTTTACTGATCTACGTTTGGTGCATCTAGAGGGAGGGCGTGTATCCAACACCCCAAAGTTCCGTAAAAACAGAAACCAATAGTTCAACCACCCCTGAGCACTCTATGAATCTACGCAAAGGTATAGTAAACCGTAATATTATACATATGATACAAATTAGCCAGCAATCCACAATAATCAAAATTGTTGCAAGTCCATTCTTCAAAAGTTGTAGTCACTTTTAAATCTTCATAGGTTTATTCCAAAAAGTTCTGAATACAATTTTCAATACATCAGTCTCTGTGAGGATGATACATCAGCCAACACGTGTTTCGTTGTGTGTAATTCTAACATATAGACTTCCTCAGGGCTCGGAATAGTAATTCTCTCCTGTAAATATGACCTCCTCTTCTTGTTACCAGGTAAAGCGTCTAAGTATCAAAACAAGAATCCTGTATTCCTCACAAGTGTTTCAGTCACTTTTAGGTAATTCCTTGTTATAGTAGTTAACCAAAGTGAGAACGCCGTCGAGCAGCGAGGTTACTTGCCGCTGCTATTAAGGAGGAGCTTATATAGGTGGAGGATACGATCGGTTGTTACTGATATTGGCGATCTTTTGATGATAAGGTTCTCTGGATTTATTGTGATTACGTTTGGACACGTTACGTTTACCTTGAAGAGACGAGTTGATTGGGGACACCAAGTGAATTACATATTTTTGTGCACATGTCCTCAAACTATATTAAGAACGGATGGTTTTGATATTTAGCAGCAAGTTGATCGCATATAGGCTGCTGGAAAATTACAACATAATCCTGACTGTGGAGCCGAGCCTGACTCAGCCGTCATTAACACCTTGACTGCTAAGGCAATTCCCCCTAGGTGCTGAGCTCATATGAATACCATTGTTTCATGACGAGCTCAGCTCGTCATAAGCACACAACCAATGTACTGCATGCTCGTCATGAACAGCGAAGGGGTTAAGGAATGATGTTTATTTCCGATGCTCGGACAGGCTTAAGGAGCCTGTCAGTAAAGCAGTAGATGGTCCCATTGCGTCTGCCTGCTGAATCGTAATGTGGCAGGCGGACTGCAGGGGCAGATGTCCGACAGACGGCAACCGACGGTCGGTCAGTTTCAGTCCATTCAACATCTTAATCAGCCTCATTGTGTTTTATTGCAGTGTTTAGAATTTCACTTCTGATATGCAATGCAACTTCCTTGTTGCTGCAGCACAAAAAGAGTTTAAAAAGGATCTTGAGAGTAATATTTAACTTCGGTTCTAGCACTCCATCAGCAACCTCCTAGGCCATGGGACACAATGGAACTGCTAGGAGTTGCAAGAAGAAAGCCAGGGGGTCGCAGTTGTGACACCTTGCAGCCCCTAAATGACTTCCATGCATTACTGCCCTCAAGACAAATAGTGGTGTAAGGAAACCGTAGGGGGTTTCCCTTCAAGGGATGGTGTGGGGGGCCCTGGCAATACCCATGCCCTCGAGCAGACAACCTGAGGGAGCCACCTTTATGTATCTATAGAAGACTGGCCACTTGCACTGCGGGGTTGCAGGGGTGTCAATTATGCCCCTGACAAGTAGCAATTTATTCATAATGGGCAGGTAAGGGCAGGTACCAGTCATATCACAAATATGATATCGGCAGGAACTCCATGATCGTTTTCCTTTCACCCTGGCATTTCAGCACCTGAAAGGCACTACATTCTCTTGGTAAAAGTCCTGGTCAAAATGAAGAATTACTGGGGGGAATTTGACTCTGAATTACTGATTCCTTTGGCAATTTCTCGTTTTTTAGTGAACATTCAGTGGCCCCTTATATTGGACTGGGTTCTCCCCATCCACCGGAGACCCACCCACATAATACTGGTTACAATGGTATGGGAAATCCAGGCTTTATGTAAATACTGGCCTATTTCCAAGGCAACTCTTAAGATTCAGTACATATCACACACCATAGGCTTAATCTTAACAGAACACAATTACCACAGTACTAATGTAGTGACTTTCCTTCTGGACCCAATGTGGTTCTCCCTTAGTTTTGCATCTTACACATTTTAGGCTGGCTCTGCTCTGCATAGCCACATATAATAATTTGTTTTCATGAAATTGTTCCAGAAGTACTCTGTACATGTTGTTTGTTGTTCAGGGACTCTTCTTCAGATTCTATCTGTACATCTTGTATAAGGTTGCTAGGAATGTATAACAACATAGAGTATTGTTTTCTTAGCTCATTAAGCAAACATTCCTAATGTCTAGACAACACTGTCAAATAGCTGCATCTTCAAACACAATAGTTTTATCATATGAACTGTGTTCCTTCCCTTTGGAGGTAGAGAGGAGAATTCCGGTAGAGAAGACTGTTCTGGAACAACAGCAGTGCTTGAAATGCAGCCATGAGTAAACTAAGTTTACACACATGATACGGACCACCTAACTAAATACACCAGGTATGATGTCTGAGGCCAATCCCAGAGATCACGTATATAAACACAGTAAGTGTAGACCTGAACAGATATATAATTTCCCATGTTTGGGTTGGTCATCCTATAAACACTGTTAGTAATTCTAATTACTAGTTTAGTTGCATGTGCCTAATAATAACAGTACATTTTCTTCATAATAGACAACAATAGTTTGAATAAATATATTGTAAACTTTCATTATGTCTTTCTTATGTTACTACTTGCATGTATGAATGAGTAAGTGAGTAACAAATGGGGAGGATCTATTTCCATGGTTGCCTTGGGGGCTATAGGGTCATGTTCGAGGTTGCTGACATCCTGCACTTACTTATGACAGAAAGCCCTGACGTCCTACTGTTATCGGAGACCTGGCTCACTGATGATTCACTTCCTGACATCCTGGCTGCGCTGCCCACAGACTACTTTTTGTTGAATACCAATCGATCAGGGGGTCGCACCAGGGGAGGGGTGGCGGCGGTGATACGCAAGGATCTCAAGATTGTCACCTCCGCAGTCATGACTTTACCGGAAGTGGACACCCTGGTTCTCAGCCTCGGGACTGAGGTAGGTGCTGTCACTCTCATGGTACTCTATCGCCCCCCCCCCACTCTATGCCGTCTTTCCCCTCATCTTTCATCGATCAGCTGACCAGCATCGCTACCTCCTCCCCTCGCATAGTCATCATTGGTGATTTCAATTACTGGTTCCAGCACGAGGACGCTGGCCCGCACGCTTCCGAGCTGTTCGAGGGCCTCTCGAGCCTGAATTTTATCCAACTAGTCAGGTCTGCAACCCACAAGGGTGGTCACATCCTCGATCACATCTGGACCCATGGGGTGAAGTCCTCTCGCCCATTAATAACACCTTGTGTGTGGTCAGATCATTCCCTGATCGACACCACATTTATGGCGGCTGGCCAGATCAGGGTCCCCCCGCGGGAAGGCGGTACTGCTCGCAAGTGGAAGGCTGTCGATTCTCCCAAACTGCTGGCTCATCTGTCCCAAACCCGTCCCCTGCTATCTAATGACATCAGTACCGATGGGCTTTATGGGTCGGTGGCAGACTGGCTCACGTCAGCCAGCGACATTTTTGCTCCCCTAACTAGGTTTCCCCGAACCCGGCACAGTAACTCCCACAAATGGTTTACCCCCATCTTAAGACCCTTCACCTGGAACTTCGACAGCTTGAGCGTAAGTGGAGGAGGGACTGCTGCTCTCTAAGCAGAGATGCCTATGTGGCCGCCCGCAATAGGTACAAACTGGCCATCACCGCTGCAAAAAAAGCTTACGCTTCAGGGAAAATCCTATCTGCCCCCTGCCAGTCGAAAGAAATCTTTAAAGTTCTAAATGAATTTACCTCCGACCCTAGGACGCTCCCAACTCAGGCCCCCACACAGGAAGCGTGCAATACCATTAGCACCTTTTTCATTGAAAAAATTGTATTGATTAGGGACACCATCCCAGTCATTCCTCCTGGCGCTGGATCTGTTTCCCTTCCCCACAACACTTTCTCATTTACACAACTTCCCCTTCTAGATTCTACTTCTCTGGCCACTCTCGCCACTCGCATCAAGTCTGGTTCCCCAGACGACTGCTGCCCCCCCTCCATACTCCGGGACATCTGCCACTCTCTACCCAACTGCATCCTCCCTCTGTTAAACTCCTCTCTCTCCTCCGGCACGGTGCCTGGCACCTTCAAGGAGGCTGTGTTGGTGCCCCTTCTGAAGAAGCCAGGGGCTGACCCAGCCGTCCCGGCAAATTACCGTCCTATCTCTCTCCTACCTTTCTTTTCTAAAATCCTGAAAGCCCACGTCACCACCTGTCTCTCTCAGTTTATCGAGAGTTCCAACTTCCTCGAGGCCAACCAAGCTGGCTTCAGACCCGGCCACTCTACGGAGACAGTGATCTTGGCCGTGCTGGATGCCTTGAGAGACGGTGTCGACAAGGGTACCCCCCAGGCCTTGGTATTATTAGATCTGTCAGCCGCCTTCGACACGGTGGATCATAACATCCTTCTCCACCGTGTCGAGCAGGCTGGCATCCAAGGCCTGGCGTTGGCCTGGGTCAAATCCTTTTTGACCGGCAGGTCTCAGACCCTTAGTCTGGGCACTTTTAGGGCTCCCAGGGAGCATTCGCCCTGTGGGGTCCCCCAGGGTTCTTCTCTATCCCCTCTCCTTTTCAATCTTTATCTTCGCCCTCTTCTTTTTTCACTGAGGCAGTGGGACGTCACCGTGTTTAATTATGCGGACGACCTACAACTCATCTTTTCTCTTAACTCTCCCTCTGCTATTCCCAACTTTCAGGCAGTCATGTCCCACATCCTTCATTGGATGGGCCACAACCAGCTAAAATTGAACCCCGGTAAGACGGAGCTCTTCCTTCCTGGCAGGAGCGCCACCTTCTGGGGGCCACAATTCTGGCCGGCGGAACTTGGTCCCTCCCCCACACCGGTGACCTCGGTGAAGAGTCTGGGGGTCACAATCGACTCCGGCTTATCCCTTGGGCCGCAAGTGGGGACGGTGGTCTCGTCCTGCATCTACCAGCTGCGCAGGATCAGGAAAGTGACATACCTCCTTACACCTGATGCCCTCCTGCGGGTCATCATGGCCCTCGTCCTCTCCCGCTTAGATTTTTCTAACGCAATCTACCACGGTCTGCCTAAAACATCGATGGCTAGACTGCAAGCGGTTCAAAATCAAGCGGCGAGACTGGCCCTAGGGATTCCGAAGTGACAATCCCCCAGGCCCCTCCTTACCAAACTTCACTGGCTCCCTGTCACCTCAAGGGTAGCCTTCAAGATCGGCTGTATCATCTTTAAGTCGTTAGCTGGGGCCTGCCCCGCTTTTGTAAAATCTCTTATCATTCCCTACCGCCCATCCCGGGATCTGAGATCCGCTCACCTTCATTTCTTGACCGTCCCCTCTTACAAGCTCTGCAGATCAGGAGGCCGTAGATTTGCACACCTGGCCCCCAAGCTATGGAACTCTTTTCCTCTATCTCTCAAAACTTCCAACTCTTTGTCCCTCTTCCGTAAGTCTTTAAAAACCTGGCTTTTCCCCCAATCTGGCTAGTCTCTCTGTCCTCTTTACTTCCAACCAGCGCCAGGAAACCCATGGTGTCAGTGCGCTTTACAAGCACCCCTTACAATACAATACAATACATATTATTCTGGGAAGGTTAGGACTTCAGGTGAGGCACTGCGAGCTAGCCAGAATTGGGCCGGCAGGTACTAACTTTGTAGAGAGACTCAGTCCTCATATTCAGACATTCTATCATCCATGCACACACTTTTGCTTTTCCAGCAGAATCTTATACAACATGGCACTATCAGAATTGGCCAAGTACATATTTAACAGGTCTCCCTGCTTAGTGCTTGTGTGTGCGCTTATTACCATATACACCTCTTCCAGAGTCATTTGTGGTGTTAGGGATTAATCCTCCATAGTATTTTAGGAAGCAACACATTTTTTTCAGTTGGTTGTTCAAGCTTGAATCTTTAAAAGAATACCCATCTTAGTGTTTCCAATTTGTTTCCTTTACTTTATTAGTAATGGGGGGGCCACAGCCTATATCTATAGCGGATAATTGCAGGCCTGTAGTACATGCACATTTAATCTTACATGGACTTGGCAATGTGGGTGATGATCTAACCTTTGTGGTTGAAGCCAATAATGCCTGTAGACTAGAAGTCTTTTTTTTTCTTGGGTCAATCTTCCCACTGTGGAAGCTAACTTACATACACTAACTTTGCACCACCACAACACCACAGAGCATATCAACAGCTAGAAATAACTCAAGTTGTTTCAGAACATCAGAATTGCTTCTGAGGTGCCCTAATACACGTACTGGACCATGTATGCACAGGCCCCCTTAGTATTGAAGGGGCAACATGGCCTGTTTTAGCTAGGTATACACCATACCCTCACACACAAGATCGTTATTGAGCTTATGCCCTTATACAATGGCTGGTCTAGTAAAACTATATTGATGCTTAACTTAACATTTTACGCTTACCGTGATGGCTGTCCCAGTGCAGGAGGCCCTAGCACCTTAAATTAGTGTTGTGATTTGTAATGCAATTATGGGTAAATAGCACAAAAAGCATGATGGAATTCCATTTTGGATAGCTCAACAAATGAATTAGATTGAAGCTGTGCTTCCCCTTGCAGGACCACAAAATAAACATGGAATGTTAACTATGTGCTTACACCTTGGCATGGTTCTCCAAATAGATGACTGCACCACACTGCACTGTGTTTTTCCTGTATTCTATACCATACACATGGTACTCCATCTATTTCAGTCTTGCTGAAGGTGTGGAAACAAATACAAATGAACACGGGTAGCTTCTGCCCTGGATTTGGGGATGAAGTTAATGTGAATTTTCCCTGTTTTCTCCTCAATGATTCTAGCCAATATTAAAAGTGAATCAGTATCTTTGGCTTTACGGTAAAGACTTGCGCAGGTTGCCAGGAAAGTGAGCTATCTATAATTATTGCTAAGGTTTATACCTCTGTAGGCCCCAATACTTTGATGGCCAGAACAAATAAACCACATCTTGGCAAACCTGGTTCCTACAAGGACACTGCCTTGCAGAACCTGGAGTTTGCTAATAAATGATGGGACAAACCCAAATCTAAAGAAAAAACTACGTCTCATGGAGGTTCTCTGCAATTGGTGCTCTCCGACAGATGCTATCATTTGTGTGATCATGCACAATTGAAGCTGCTTGATAGGTATCAGTATTCTGATACTTGTCCTTCTTGTTCCTTTCAGGACTCATCTGATAAACAATACAAGAGAGGAGGGCGTCCTGAGCGCAGACAGAAAGAGTACGTTAAACAAAAAAAGGGCTCACAATGCTCCTCTAAAGAAAAAATAAAGAAGGAAGAGAAATGTCCAACATTTAAGCCTCAATTTCAGAAAAATAAAGTTGCTACTTTAACTACAAAATATGCCACAAACATTGAGAACTCTCCTCCTGAACAGGGGGTGTGGGGTGACTCTCCTTGACAGCACATCAGAGATCACTATAGTGTGCCAGAATCTCCAGGAGTTTCTGGTGGTGAAATCAACTGATACATATGTTGCAGTTGAAACCCAGACCGGTCTGTGGGCTTTTCAGATAGTTTATATAAATTGGATATGCAAATTGAGGGTGCAATACAGTGCACCATACGGATAACAGTCTGGGAATAATTGAATTTAGTCAGTTGACATACTCTTGGTGGAGGTTGATTGGCCCTCAGAGTTTCTACGCACGTCCCCACTAGGTAATGATGTAATAATGCTATATTTTTTTGTGCTTGACCCTAATAAAGTCGAACAAGCCTATGCGACTGAATGGGCTCTTGCAAAATCCCTAGCTTTGTACCGAATTCATGTTGACTGGGATAAGTACTTTACTTATCATATAATACCCATAGGTTTCAGCCCGCAATTGCAACCACAATACCCAAATAAACAGGAAGCGAAAACTCCTGTTAGAGCAATATTCTCACAATTAGAATATCAGGATGTCATTAAGCTCAGTATCTCCCAAATGAATAACAGTCTTTTTCCGGTGGTCAAGCCACACCACTCATACCAGATAGTCTTAGACTACAGACATTTAAACAGTCATACATGCACATTTGCAATACAAAATACACAGAGTACAGCACTTATCAATAATATAGTCCCTAAAAAATTATAAAACACTTTGGATCTCTGCAGTTTTTTTCCCCCCAAAATATAGTGCCTGAAAGCAGCAACTGGACTACCTCCTCACTGCTAGGCTCTCAATGTCACTTTTGCTGACTTCCCATGGGGTATAACATAGGGGTGGGCGGAGTTCATGAAGTTGCACTACCCGGAATTATGCAGAATTGCATAAAAACTCTGTGGAATTCTGCAGAGTTCTGTTCTGCCCTAGTCATAATTAGGTGGTAGATTACTAATGTACAACATGGTGTTAATGACTCACATATTACATAAGTAATGTTAGCAGTCTAGTCCCATTTCAGAATTCTAAAGGAAGATGTGTGGGGGCTGCTGGACAAGATGCTGCAGATGAGGCATTCACAGGCCGAACAGTGTCACAGAAGCTTCAAATATGTGTGTTCAAAGCTCTCTAAGATGACTGTGGTCTAGAAATGTCCCCGATTATCGGTCCCCGTTCACAAGGTAACTGAGATCTTTCAATTACCAATGTTCAGCCATCATTGCACTAAAGGAATACGTCCTCCAATGAACACACCCACTGACAGTTGGCAGAGAGTAGGATACTACAGGTGAACACTCTGGCTTTACTGGTATCCAATGAGTCGCTGGCAAACATTTCTTCATCCCATCACAAACCACAATACGTGTGTCTGAGATCTCTTATAGCCAATGAATGGAGAGCAGTTCCTGGCCAATCCAGTTACATGCATTCCTCCAACTAATCCACAGACATGTTCCCTTCAATGTGAGTTTTAAATCAGTGGTGCGGGAAGCGGCCTGCTCCGTGCCTCGCTGAAGGAGCTCCATTAACCTCTCTTCACTTGATCATCATGGGACGGAGCTGCACTGCCAGTTTCATGTTGTAGCGGCTCATCCCTAACCTCACTGCCTTCTTTCCTCCCCTCATCTTGCGTCTCCTTCTATGATGGAGAACAGAGCATGAAAAAAAGAGTGGGCAGGGCCGGGGTTGAGAGGAGTGGTCTTAGGAGAAGAAAGGTCACCCTTAAATAATGAATGCTGCATTTACGTGCTGTTTACTTTCAGCCCACTGGGGTCAGTGATGAAACAGGTAGTAATTTGCAATCTGTAGCTCCAGCTGTACAGTGGGCCCTATGGCAGGGGGTTGTAAGTAAATTCCCCTTGCTCTAGAAAGCAGAGGTTGTAAATACTGCTAGTAATAGTACGCATTACCAAGCATAGGATTGTTTATGGGGTGGGCGGTGGGGGCAAACTCCGCCACAAGGAGCAAGAGTTTTTTGCCAAACTTCGTGCTCCCAGCGGAGGGTGCAGTTGGCAACACTCCGAAAACTCTGCTGTTGGAGTGGAGTTCACTGCTCACCCATGGTATACAAACAGTCCAGGACTGTTTTCTGCTTGCACACTGTCAACTCTAAAGGATATTGACCCAAACACATTGTCCTACATAAATATCTACCTCACAGATGATGAGTTAAACACTCAGTGTGAATCATAGAATCACACTGTGAGTCTGTGTGCATTTAGGAATTGTTCTGAGAGAAGCATTTTTGTATGTTTTATGTTTACAGATACATAAGTGGTTATAAAGCTATCCTTTTTTCTAGTTTTGATAGAATTATAAACTGGTTATTGTTTTTGTATTTGCAAAATGACTCATGGTTGTACAGTAAAATGCAGTAATTATATTTCTGTAATGTGAGCAGTGATATTAGCCCTTCAAGAGTAATTAATAGTGTTGCTTGTCTAGAATCAGACTTCTGTTTTAAATCTACAATTCCCAAGTCAGTATACATACACTGCTGGATACACTCTGCGGCAGATTTACAAACCCCTTGCACCTTTTTGTTGTTCTATTGTGTCACTTTTTTGATGTAATGTTGGCAAAAATAATGCAGAAAATTGCTTATGTATTTACAAAATGAGTCAGGGTTGTCCACTGAAATGTAGTAGTTATATATATGGAATGTGTGCAGTCACTTAACCGTTTGTAGACTAGTAAATGTGTTTTGATAAAATGCAAGGTATTATATTTTTTGTCTAGAATCACGCTGTGCGTCTGTGTGAATTTAGGAATGATATTCGCCCCTTTTTCACATTCTCCCTCCTCTCTTCTCATACTCCCCCATCTCCTCATACACACTCCTCTCTCCTTATACTCCCCCTCTCTCCTCACACTCCCCCTCTCTCTCCTCATAATCCCACTTCTCTCCTCATAGTCCCATGTCTCTCCTCATAGTTTTCCCTCTCTCCTCATACTCCCCCCTCTCTCCTCACACTCCCCCTCTCTCTCCTCATAATCCCACTTCTCTCCTCATAGTCCCATGTCTCTCCTCATAGTTTTCCCTCTCTCCTCATACTCTCCCATCTCTCCTCATACTCCCCCCTATCCTCATACTCCCCCCTCTCCACAAATCCCCCCTCTCTTCATACTCTCCCTCTCTCCTCAAACCCCCTTCACTCCTCAAACTCCCCTATCTCCTGATACTCCTTCCTGTCTCCTCATACTACCCCCTCTCTCCTCATACACCCCGTCTCTCTTTATACTCCCCTTTTCTCCGCATTCTCCTCCCTCTCTCCTCATACTCTCCCCTCTCTCCTCATACGCACTCCTCTCTCCTTATACTCCCCCTTTCTCCTCATACTCGCCCTTCTTTTCACATACTCCACCCTCTCTGCTCATACTCCTCCTGCTCTCCTCATATTCCCCCTCTCTCCTCACACTCCCCTTCTCTCTCCTTAAACTACCCCCTCTCTCATTATACTCCCCCTTTCTCCTCACACTCCCGCTCTTTCGCCTCATACTCCCCCTTCTCTCCTCATACTCCCATGTCTCTCCTCTTACTTCCCTCTCTCTCCTCATACTCTCCCCTCTCTGCTGATATTCCCCCTTCTCTCCTCATAGTCCCACCTCTCTTCTCATACTTCCCCCTCTTTCCTCATACTGCACCCTCTACTCATACTTCCCCTCTCCCCTCATACTCCCCCCTCTCCTCATACTCCTCCCTTGTTCCTACATTCCCTCCTCTCCTCATACTCCCCCTTTCTCCTCATACCCACTCACTCCTCATATGCCCCCATCTCTTCATACTTCACATCTCCCCTCATACTCCCCTCTCTTCATACTCCCCCCTCTCCTATTATTCCCTCCTCTCCTCATACTCCCCCTCTCTCCTCATACCCCCTCTCTCCTCATATTCCCCCATCTCCACATACTCCTTCCTGTCTCCTCATACTACCCCCTCTCTCCTCCTACATCCCCTCTCTCCTTATACTCCCCTTTTCTCCACATTCTCACCCCTCTCTCCTCATTCTCACTCCTCTCTCCACATACACACCCCTCTCTCCTTATACTCCCCTCTGTCTTAACATTCGCTCCTCTTTCCATATACTCCCCCGTCTCTTTATACTCCCCCTCTCTCTCCTATACTCCACCCTCTCTCCTCTTATTCCCCCTCTCTCGTAATTGTGCCCCCTCTGTCCTCATACTCTCCCCTCTCCTTATACTCCCCCTCTCCCCTCTTACTTCTCCCTCTCTCTTTATACCTCCCCCTCACCTCATACTCCCCCCTCTATCCTCCTACCCCATCTCTTCATAGTTCCCCCTCTTTCCTCATACTCCCTCCTCTCTACTCATTTTCCCCCTCTCTCTCCTCCTACTCCAAAATTATCTCCTCATACGCCCCCTCTCTCATACCCCCTCTCTCCTCATACTTTCCCTCTCTCTTCTCATAATCCCCCTCTCCTCATACTCCACCCTCTCCTCATACTCCACATCTCCTCAAACGTTTCTCTTTCTTCTCATACTATCCCCTTTCTTATCATACACCCCTCTCTCCTTATACTCCCCCCTCTCTCCACATTGCCCGCCTCTCTTCTCATACTCCCCCCTCTTTCTTCATACATACCCCTCTCTCCTTAAACTCCATCTCTCTCCTCATACACATCTCTCTCTGGTTATATTCTCCTCTCTCTCCTCATATGCCCCTCTCTCCTCATATTCCCCCCTCTCTCCTCATTCTCCTCCTCTCTCCTCATACACTCAAGCACTTATATATTGAATCAGGCATTCTTCTTACAGACATTTAATCATTTAGTCAGCACCCAAGTACTGATGCAGTGAAGTAGGCCTTAGCACATGAACTGCTTCAGACCCCTATCCAGTATATATGCATTCCTCTATCTACTTGCGCACTTGTGTTTCACATCTTCAATTTTTGCACTCTGTATCTTTATATTTCCACCAAACACTCTGTGACTGTTCTTGCAGTACTATAGAGACCCATTTAGGAGTCTGTGATAATCCTTTCACTGCACTAACACTCAAGCACTTATAAATTCAGTCAGGCACTCTCGTTTCAGAACTGTAATCATTTAGTCAGTACCCAAGTACTGATGCAGTGAAGTAGCCCTTACCACATGAACTGCTTTAAACCCCTATCCTGTATATATGCATTATTCTATCCATCTGCACACTTGTGTTTCACATCTTCAATTCTCCATTCTGTATCCTTATACTTCCCCCAAACACTCTGTGTCTGTTCTTGCAGTAATGCAGTGACCCATTTAGCAGTCTGTAATAATCCTTTCACTGCACTAACACTGAAGCACTTATCAATTATTTCACACACTCGCCTTACAGGATTGTAATCATTTAGTTAGTACCAAGTACTGATGCAGTGCAGTAGGCCTTAGAACATGAACTGCTTCAAACTCCTATCCAGTATGTATGCATTCTTCTATCCACCTGAACACTTGTCTTTCACATCTTCAATTCTCCATTATGTATCCTTAGCCTTCAACCCAACAGTTTGTGACTGTTCTTGCACTACTATAGTGACCCATTTAGCAGTCTGTGATAAACCTTTCACTGCACTAACACTCAAGCACTTATAAATTCAGTCACACACTCTCTTTACAGAACTTTAAATATTTAGTCAGTACCAAAGTACTGATGCAGCGAAGTAGGCCTTAGGACATGAACTGCTTCAAAACCCTATCTAATATATATGCATGCTTCTATCCACCTGCAAACTTGTGTTTCAATTCTTCAATTCTCCATTATGTATCCTTATACTTCCACCAAACACTCTGTGACTCTTTTTGCACTACTGTAGTGACTCATTTAGCAGTCTGTGATTATCTGTTCAGTGCATTAACACTCAAGCACTTATAAATTTAGTCAGGCTCTCTCCTTACAGAACTGTAATCATTTAGTCAGTGCTCAAGTACTGATGCAGTGAAGTATGCCTTAGCACACGTACTGCTTCAAACCCATATCCAGTATATATGCATTGTTCTATCCACCTGCTCACTTGTGTTTCACATCTTCAAATATCCACTCTGTATCCTTATACTTACAGCAAACACTCTGTGACTTTTCTTGCAGTTCTGTAGTAACCCATTTAGCAGTTAAGCATGGGCGAATTTTGCGAATCTCGCGTTCGCGAATTTTGCGGATTTGCGAACTCGCAATCCGCAAAATCCGCGAATTCTCGCGAATTTGCTGATTTTTTTTTTTGTGTTCGCGCGGGTTTCTGCCAGTTCGCGAGGGTTTTGTACAATTTCGCAAACGCGAACTTACCGGTCGGGTCGCAAGTTTTGCGAACTTGTTGTTTCTACGTGTCCAGCCTGTTTGGGACACTCTTCTTCATCACTGCCACTCTCTGTCACCACTGCCACTCTCTGACTACTCATGCCACCCTCTGGCCCACCCATGCCACCCTCTGTTTCATCACAGCACCCTCTGGTTGTCCAGTCAGTGTACATTATTGTGGCAAAGCAAAGCACACCTTCCCTGCCTCAAGTGACCTGAATTAATTTGGGGCTGATTAATGTGTCACAGAATATTTTTTTAGCTGGCACCTGCTTCCTTAGTGCTTCCTGATTAGTGATCTTTTGCACTTGCTAAGTGCTTTCATTGTTGCAAAATTAGTTACAACACCTGCCCTGCCCCAACTGACAATAATGAATTAGGGGCTGATTAATGGATTTGAACTTCCAGCCTGGCTCCTGCTTGTCTCCCTTAGCTGTAATTCAGGACCTTTGTGGCATATGTGTAACTATTCTGAGGTTCAGAGCAGGGTCACATAATAGTTGCAACTGGCAACTGAACTCTGGAGGGGCCCCTCAGGAAGCACTACAGGAAATGGCTACTAATGATGAGCCTGAACTTTTGAACCTGGTAAGTAGTTTCAGTTTTGCTAAGATCGTATTTCTGCAATTTAGCGCTTATTCGCGGGGCGCGAAGTTGTACTGGGAAGCCGCGAACTCACGCGAACAGTGCGAGCAAGCCATAAAATCCGCTGCTCGCGGATTTGCGGATTTTGCGGGAGATTCGCGAATCTCGCGGGTTGCGAATTTACCGAAAATCCGCAAAATCCGCGAGCGAAACGGATTTTCCGCCCATGCTTACTAGCAGTCTGTGATAACCCTTTCACTGCACTAATACTCAAGCACTTACAAATGCATTCATGCGCTCTCCTTACAGAATTGTAATCATTTAGTTAGTACCCAAGTTCTGATGCAGTGCAGTAGGCCTTAGAACATGAACTGCATCAAACCCTTATCCAGTATGTATGCATTCTTCTATCCACCTTCACACTTCTGTTTCACATCTTCAATTCTCCATTCTGTATCTTTATTTTCCGTCAAACACATTGTGACTGTTCTTGCACTACTTAAGTGACCCATTTAGCAGTCTGTGATGATCCTTTCACTGTACTAACACTCAAGGACTTTTAAATTAAGTCATGCACTCTCTTTACAGAACTGTAATTATTTAGTAAGAACCCAAGTACTCATGCACCGAGGTAGGCCTTAGGACATGAACTGCTTCAAACCCCTATCTAGTATATATGCATTCTTCTATCCACCTGCACACTTGTGTTTCATATCTTCAAATCTTCCCTCTGTATCCTAATACTTCCAGCAAACACTGTAAGTGTTCTTGCAGTACTGTAGTGACCCATTTAGCAATGTGTGGTAATCTATTCACTGCACTAACACTGAAGCACTTATAAATTCAGTTAGACACTCTCCTTACAGAACTGTAATTATTTAGTCAGTACCCAAGTACTGACGTAGCGAAGTAGGCCTTAGGACATGAACTGCTTCAAAACCCTATCTAGTATATATGCATTATTCTATCCATCTGCACACTTGTTATTCATATCTTCAATTCTCCATTATGTATCCTGATACTTCCTCCAAACACTCTGTGACTGTTCTTGCACTACTGTAGTGACTCATTTAGCAGTTTGTGATTATCCTTTCACTGCAGTAACACTCAATCACTTATAAATTTAGTCAGGCTTTCTCCTTACGGAACTGTAATCATTTAGTCAGTGCTCAAGTACTGATGCAGTGAAGTAGGCCTTAGCACATGTACTGCTTCAAACCCCTATCCAGTATATATGCATTGTTCTATCCACCTGCTCACTTGTGTTTCAAATCTTCAAATCTCCACTCTGTGTCCTTATACTTCCAGCAAACATTCTGTGACTTTTCTTGCAGTTCTGTAGTGACCCATTTAGCAGTCTGTGAGAATCCTTTCACTGCACTAATACTCAAGCACTTATAAATTCATTCACCCATTCTCCTTACAGAATTGTAATCATTTAGTTGGATGTATGACGTTACAACGCATACTTTTACAACGTATACCTTAACAACGCATTTTTTACATCTCAACATCATTTACAACGCATTCCATTACAACGCATGCCATTACAATGATTTTTAAAAACTACCTTTACAACGTATTCCTATACAACGCATACTACCTTTACAAAGCATACCATTACAATGCATAACATTACATTGCATGTATGGTAAACATTGGATAGTGTAGGGGTAAAAATTACTATTCTAACTCCAGAGGGGTGCAACAGTAGGGTAATTGTTGGATAGTGTAGGGGTAAAAATAACTATTCTAACTCCAGGGGGGTGCAACAGTAGGGTAAGTGTTGGATTGTGTAGGGGTAAAAATTACTAGTCTAACTCCAGGGGGTGCAACAGTAGGGTAAGTGTTGGATAGTGTACGGGTACTATGCGTTCTAAAGTTATGCGTTGTAATGGTATGCGTTGAAATGACATGCGTTGTAGTGGTATGCATTGTAGTGTCATGCGTTGTAATGGTTGCGTTGTAATGGCATGCAATGTAATGGATGTTGCGTTGTAAAAGTTTTGTTGTAATGGTAGTGCGTTGTAAAAGTTGCGTTGTAAAGGTTGTTTCCCCATTTAGTTAGTACCCAAGTACTGATGCAGTGCAGTCGGCCTTAGAACATGAACTGCTTCAAACCCCTATCCATTATGTTCAATCAATCAATCAATGACATTTGTATAGCGCGCTACTCATCCGGAGGGTCTCAAGGCGCTGGGGGAGAGGGGTCCGTTACTGCTCGAAAAGCCAGGTCTTGAGTTGCTTCCTGTAGGAGAGGTGGTCCTGGGTTAGCCAAAGGTGGATGGGGAGGGAGTTCCATGTTTTGGCTGCCAGGTAGGAGAAGGATCTTGCTCCGGTGGTTGCTCTGCGGATGCGTGGAACGACGGCGAGGGCGAGGCTGGTCGACCGTAGCTGGCAGGTGGGCGAGTAGAAGGTCAGGCTGTTGTTGAGGTACTTGGGGCCCAGGTCGTGGAGAGCCTTATGTGCGTGGGTGAGGAGTCTGAACGTGATCCTCTTGCTGACTGGGAGCCAGTGCTGGTCTCTCAGGTGGCCCGAGATGTGGCTGTGTCGGGGGATGTCCAGGACAAGTCGTGCGGAGGCTTTCTGGATGCGTTGGAGTCTTTTCGGAAGTTTGGCTGTGGTTCCGGCATAGAGGGTGTTTCCGTAGTCCAGTTGGCTGGTGACGAGTGCCTGAGTGACCGTCTTCCTGGTTTCGGTGGGGATCCATCGGAAGATCTTTCGGAGCATGCGCAGGGTGTTGAAGCACGATGATGAGACGGCGTTGACTTGTCTGGTCATCGAGAGGGAGGAGTCCAGGATTAAGCCCAGGTTACGTGCGTGGTCCGTTGGCTTGGTAGTGGTGCCCAGGGCAGGGGGCCACCAGGAGTCTCCCCAGGCGGAGGGCGATGACCCCAGGATGAGGACTTCCGTCTTGTCTGAGTTCAGTTTCAGGCGGCTGTTCTTTATCCACTCGGCAACGTCTTTCATCCCTTCGTGTAGACTGGTTCTGGCAGTGGCTGGGTCGTTGGTGAGGGAGAGGATCAGCTGGGTGTCGTCGGCGTAGGAGATGATGTTGAGGTTATGTTCACGTGCGATGGCTGCGAGGGGGCTCATGCAGACGTTGAAGAGGGTGGGGCTGAGCGATGATCCCTGTGGTACGCCGCAGATGACTTTGGTGGCCTCGGATCTGAACGGGGGAGGCGGACTCTCTGGGTTCTTCCGGCGAGGAACGAGATGATCCACTCCAGTGCCTTCTCTTGGATTCCGATGTTGCTGAGGCGCTGCACTAGGGTGCGGTGGCAGACAGTGTCGAACGCTGCGAAGAGGTCCAGGAGGATGAGGGCCGCTGTTTCCTTGTTGTCGAGCAGGGATCTGATGTCATCAGTGGCTGCGATGAGGGCGGTCTCGGTGCTGCGGTTAGCTCGGAAGCCGGACTGCGAGTGGTCGAGGGATCCGTTTGTCTCGAGGAAGTCGGCAAGCTGTCTGTTGACGGTCTTCTCGATGACTTTGTCAGGAAAAGGAGGAGCGAGATGGGGCTGAAGTTCTTGAGTTCGGTGGGGTCCGCTGTTGGTTTCTTCAGGAGGGCACTGAGCTCGGCGTGCTTCCAGCTTTCAGGTAAGGTGGCGGTGTTGAAGGAGGCGTTGATGATGTCCCGGAGTAGGGGTGCGATGATGGAGTCGGCCTTGTTGAAGAGGTGGTGGGGGCAGGGATCGGTTGGGGATCCGGAGTGGATGGTGTTCATCGTGCGGGTGCTGTCTTCGGTGCTGACCGGGGTCCAGGCGCAGAGGGTGGTGGTGGGGGGCATTGGTTCGGTGGTTGGGTGCGTGGTTGGTGCGCCGAAGCTGCTGTGTATTTCGGCGAACTTGCGGTGGAAGAACGAGGCGAGTGAGTCGCAGAAGTCTTGCGAGGGAGTGATGTTGTTGTTTGCATTCTTCTATCCACCTCCACACTTGTGTTTCACATCTTCAATTCTCCATTCTGTTTTCTTATCCTTCCACCAAACACTTTGTGACTGTTCTTGCACTACTATAGTGACCCATTTAGCAGTCTGTGATAATCCTTTCACTGCACTAACACTCAAGCACTTATAAATTCAGTCACGCACTCTCTTTACAGAACTGTAATTATTTAGTCAGTACCCAAGTTCTGATGCAGCAAAGTAGGCCTTTGGACATGAACTGCTTCAAACCCCTATCTAGTATATATGCATTCTTCTATCCACCTGCACTCATGTGTTTCACATCTTCGATTTTCCATTCTGTATCCTTATACTTCCACCAAACACTCTGTTCTGTTCTTGCAGTAATGTAGTGACCCTTTTAGCAGCCTGAGATAAGCCTTTCACTGCACTAACACCCAGGCCTTAGGATATGAACTGCTTCAAACTCCTATCCAGTATGTATGAATTATTGTATCTACATTCACACTTGCATTTCATATCTTCAATTCTCCATTCTGTATCCTTATACTTCCACCAAACAATCTGTGACTGTTCTTGCAGTAATGTAGTGACTCATTTAGCAGTCTGTGATCACCCTTTTACAGCAGTAACACTCAAGCACTTATAAATTTAGTCAGGCTCTCTCCTTACAGAACTGTAATCATTTAGTCAGTGCTCAAGTACTGATGCATTGAAGTGGGCCTTAGCACATGTACTGCTTCAAACCCATATCCAGTGTATATGCATTGTTCTATCCACCTGCTCACTTGTGTTTCACAACTTCAAATATCCACTCTGTATCCTCATACTTCCAGCAAACACTCTGTGACTGTTCTTGCACTAGTGACTCATTTAGCAGTCTGTGATCACCCTTTTACTGCAGTAACACTCAAGCACTTATACATTTGGTCACTCACTCTCTTTAAAGAACTGTAATTATTTAGTCAGTACCCAAGTACTGATGCAGTGAAGTAGGCCTTAGCACATGTACTGCTTCCGACCTCTATCCAGTTTATATGCATTGTTCTATCCTCCTGCACACTTGTGTTTCACATCTTCAAATCTTCACTCTCTATCCTTGTACTTCCAGCAAACACTGTGTGAGTGTTCTTGCAGTTCTGTAGTGACCCATTTAGCAGTCTGTGATAATCCTTTCACTGCACTACCACTCAAGCACTTATAAATTCAGTCAGGCACTCTCCTTACAGAACTGTAATTATATAGTCAGTACCCAAGTACTGATGCAGCGAAGTAGGCCTTAGGACATGAACTGCTTCAAACCCTTATCCAGTATATATGCATTCTTCTATCCACCTGCATACTTGTGTTTCACGTCTTCAATTCTCCATTCTGTATCCTTACTCTTCCACCAAACACTCTGTGACTGTTCTTGCACTACTGTAGTGACCCATTTAGCAGTGTGTGGTAATCCATTCACTGCACTAACACTGAAGCACTTATAAATTCAGTTAGGCACTCTCCTTGCAGAACTGTAATTATTTAGTCAGTACCCATGTACTGATGTAGCGAAGTAGGCCTTAGGACATGAACTGTTTGAAAACCCTATCCAGTATATATGCATTCTTCTCTCCACCTGCACACTTGTGTTCATATCTTCAATTTTCCATTCTGTATCCTTATACTTCTACGAAAGGCTCTGTGACTGTTCTTGCACTACTGCAGTGACACATGTAGCAGTCTGTGATAATCCTTTAACTACACTAACACTCAAGCACTTATAAATTCAGTCTGGCACTCGCCTTAATGAACTATAATTATTCAGTCAGTACCCAAGTACTCATGCAGCAAAGTAGGTCTTAGGGCATTTGGAAGTCCTTTAGCTTTAGCACAGTGAATGGATTAGTACATTATGTTGAATGGGTCACTACAACAATGGAAAAACAGTGATAGAGTGGTTGGTGAAAGTGTAAGGATAGAAACTGGGAAATCAAAGGTGTGAAAAACAAGTTGGAGGTAAATACAAGACTGCATGCATAGTGAGTAGGGGTTTGAAGCAGTCCATACCCTAAGGCCTACTTTGCTGCATAAGTATTTGGGTACTGACTGAATGATTACAGTTTTACAAGGAGAGTGCCTAACTGAATTTATAAATGTGCACTTGTCTTTCACAACTTCAATTCCCCAGTTAGTATCCATGATGTTGCAGAAAATAGTTTGTGTCTCTCCTTATACTGCTCTTGTGATGTATTCAGTACCATGTAGGAATGCATTCAGTGCTCCAAAATTCAACGTCTGATAAATTCATTCAGATACTCTTCTTGCCAATGTAGTTTTTCAAACTCTTTTGCAGTATGTATAACTTTTTTTAATTACATACTTGTTTTTTTATACTTAGTGAATATATTCGTTTAGTAATGGAATGTTATATTTTTATTGATTTATATTTATAATATTATATATATTTTTTAAAACAGATTCTTTTTATGAGCACTAAAAGAAATTCATCATGCCATCAAAAAGTCAAAAGAGAAAACAATATAAAAAATATTATTGTTTTCAAAAAAAGTCATCCACAAAATTCACTTGAACAAAATGTGTGAACAAAAAGAAAAAAACTCCTGGTAAGACAATGAAGGATTTTTTGAAGAAGTTATCAAACAGTAGAAATAGTGTGGACAATGTGAAAAGTAAAAACACAGTATCTGCAACAAATAAGAAAAAAAGAGAAGAAACAAAAATGATGGGAAATCATGTTGTAAACAAATACTGTATAGTAAAAGAAAGAAGGAAGAATCAATTTCAGGAAATTAGAAAAATAATGTTTTATAAGAGAGTTGTTTTAAATTTGATAAAGGGAATGAAGAAATGTAAAAGAAAATCAGCATTTTATAAGAAAAAGAAATATATTGAAAATATTGTTGAGAAGGCTTTTCAATTAAAAAACTAATTATTAAGTTTTAATAATTTATAGAATTCGATCACTAGATAAACCAATTAATTTGATGAAGGCGAAAATTAAGTGGAGAAGACTCATTAATAGAACTAATTTTTCTGATTTGTTTTGGGTGAATGGAAACATAGTTCAAGTTCTACGCATTTTTTAATGAAGAGAGTTGTTTTCAGAGTAATGATTTATTGCATGCAGTTGACACCAGTGGTTGAGTTTATGAGGTTAGAAATGATAGTCCTATTGAGAAAGAGAAAATTATTCCCAAGAAATGTAGAAGAGGTGTTAGCTGATTACGTTTTAGGGAGATATCCTAAAGCTCCAGTGAACACTTGGAATCTATTGATTTTTTACGCAATTTCATACGCAAGTATACTAAGAAAAGTGTTAAACAAAAGATTAAGATGTTGCAAGGACTAGACCCTTGCAGAGTGAGAGGAAATGCTGGTTTACAAGGTCATTCTCTGGCTTGTCTTTCTAAAAGAGTATGTCGAAGTGTTTTTCACCATATCAGGATGTTAGCAGTACATCATACTCAAAGGAGGAAATTAGTCAGAACATTGTATCATGCAAAAAGTCCAGCACTAATGTTAAAAAAAGTTGAACAGTGCTCTTTTGCGTGGATCTGTTTTAGATGTAATGAACGTATGTGAAGACATTAAGGTTAGTTACTTTAGTCCTGAGGAAGACAGTGCAGAAACTGATACATTAGTAGAAGAAAATGTGGAAGAGAATGTACAACATTGTAGTACAGAAAGGTTTGAGCAAGAAATTACAAAGTTTAAGGTGATTTCAGGTGAAAGGTGAAAGGCCAAATTATTCTTGTATTTGTTGTCGACGAACTCATTATAAAAATCAGACCAGGACTGCTGATCTGTATTTAAAAAGTGAAAAAGAAAATAATATTGAGTGGAAAGAATTTGCAACTTATTTGTTGGTAGAGAATTGTTTTGATTTGGGTTCTGATCAACATATTTGTAAATATTGTTATCACAAATTAGACGAGAACAAAATGTCTGCTAGAGCTGTGCATAATAATCTTGAGTTGGTAAATATTCCTTCTGAACTGATGGATTTAAATATCTATGAGTCTATTCTTATTCAATTGGCTAAGAGAATGTAGAAGATGAACCTCTAGTTATTTTGGTTAATGGCATTGCTACTAAGAGTAAGAAAATATGGCAAGAATTAGTGGGTGTTAGGAAAGTGAAAAAGGCAGCGTTGTATCTGGTAAAAAATAATCAGTACTATAAAAATGTATATGTGGGAGAAGAAGAAATAACTGTAGAAGAAGATAGTGACTCGTCCACGGGACAAATTGAAAAAGTGGATGTATCCAGAACTGAAGAAATATATGAACATTACCGTGTTCATCCACTTCATTCCAAAGAAGTGATGGGGAATATAATGGAGTTATTCCAAATAAAAGAAGGAAAGGGAAGTCCATTAGTGTATGGGAAGAAAGCTTGGAAGCTCGTTGTTTCCCTCAGTTGTTTCCAAACGGAAAAGGAGGACGATATGATGAATGACCTGTACAGATTCCTGCATCTGAATACCGGTCATCAAGATTGTATGCAGAAGATCCAAGATTTCAACACTGTATTCCATATTTGTTTCATCTTTTGTTTGAGAGTGACTTGTCTGGACTTTCTTATGCAGTCAACCATATATTGAAAACAGGTGTACATCTGCAAAACGTTTCTGCAAAATAATTTATGGATAAAGTAAAGCAGAAAGATAATGTTTTGGAATCTCAGCTGATTAATCTCATGGTATGTCAACGTGATACTAATGAGTACTGGTACTGTCATCATGGGGAACTTAAATGTATGCTAAGGAACTTAGGAACTCCTACATGGTTCCTTACTCTAAGCTGTACTGAATATTCTTGGGATGATTTACTTCAATTTCTTCGAGAGGCAAATCCAAATATAGTAAATATTGAATACAAGACACCCGGAGAATTGTGCTCTTTGGATCCAGTTAATGTATGCAGATATTTCAATCATATATTTGAAGCTATGATGTCCTTTATCACCGATAAAAAAAACATCCTCCTCTTGGAGAAGTTGTGGATTTCTTTTGGAGAAAGGAGTATCAAGCAATTGGTGCTCCTCATATACATATGCTAATATGGATCAAAGATGCTCCCAAATACAGAACAGATTTGTTTGATACTGTGTTGTCTTGTATTGAAGACTATGCTGCATGTGATATACCCAAAAGCACAGAAGAAAAGGATTTAAGACAACAAATCTTACGATTCCAAAGCCATCGTTGTGGGAAATACTGTCGTCGAAATTACAAATCTAAGGACAAATTCTACACCTAATGTCGTTTTGGATTTCCACGTCCTGTAATATCAAAAGGAAGAGTGAACAGTTTTATGCCATCTTTGGACATACTATCACAAGAAAGTCTCCAAAAAATACCTACAACTTAAGAAGAATTGAAGAGTCAAAATATATAAATGACAACAACCCAGTAATTTTGTCCATATGGAATGCTAACATGGAAATTCAATATGTTGTGGACAATTCCATTGCTCGATATGTAACATCCTATATTACAAAATCAGAAAAGACGGAATTGAAGGAAATGTGCGAAGAGATTTCCCATGAGGGGAGTCTAAGTAAGAAATTAAACAGTTACAGTTTGAAGATGTTATCTCATCGAGAAATTGGAGCGTATGAATGCTCGGATCACTTATCATCTGCAAGTCTATACTCCTAATCTAGAAAAATCATTTGGGTGAGTCTAGGTCTTGCTGCAACACGAAATCGAGTACTTACATCTGTATAAGATATTGAAAATTTAGCTGAAAAAGAGCCAGAAAGTACAGATATTGTGAAAACAAATATTTTGGATACATATCATCCAAATAGAAGTCATCATCTTGAGAACATTTGTCTCTGTGAAGTGCTGCAAAACTATATTTTTAAACGGAATATTGCAGAAAACATCAAAAATGGTATATGTGCTGTGATTGGTTCTGGACGAAGTTTGGTGAAACAATGAAAAGGACATTTGATTAATCACCGTAAACTGAGTTGTGAAACTCCTGACAAAAGGGAATTTTACTATTTAGCTCTTTTGCACCTCTTCAAGCCTTGGCGTTCAGAACTGGAATTACTTGGAGATTTCCAGAGCTACGAAAATTCATTCAACGCAACTAAAGATACTTTAGAATGTCCTATTTTTGCTAATTATTAAAATGTTGAACGACGAAATTGAGCAAGAAGCTACAATTGCAGCAGAGATTGCTAGAGACAGATTTTAAGACAGTCAAACTTCTGCTCCGTTGAGTGAGGATAAACTAGGAGAACCAATTGTTCAAAATGAAGCAGCAACTGCCATGGATGAGGTGGAAACAAGAAGAATCTTAGTAATGGTTTTAAAAAAAAGTACATCTCGGGCCAGAATATAGTTTAAAAAAAAACATAAAACGTAAAGTGCTTTGTGCAGAAAAAGAATCACATGGGCACAATTCTACTTTAGTATTGCAGTATGCATCACATGGGTATGACACCAGGAGATGAGCAATACCCATCCTGAATCTGATCAAATAAAACATTTTAGCCTGATTGAAATGGAAAGAGAGGTACGGTTTAATTTTTGGGGAGCTGACTAATAATGAGTGCTCTACAATCCTTTTTTTGCCATTTCTTTACCGTCTCTTATATGGTTCAAATAAAGAAGAAAATCCCTTTTCAGATTGTATTTTGGGATTGCAGAAATGTCACCAAGGGTGCTGAAACAATTCTCCATACCCAGTTTCCCTAATTGTTCTTGAATATAAGATAGCCAGGGAATCTTTTTACAAAATATAATTTCAAGCAATCCAAAATGATATCGCGATTCAGGACTGGTTATTCCTTGATCCATATGTTATGCCAGAGCTTCAGGGGAGCTAGTTGCGTATGAAAAGTCAACGGTGTTACACCTAATTCGTTGTGGCACATAATGACAGGAGTACTTTGAGGTAATGTCAATGTGCGTTTTAACATCATATTTTCCGCTCTCTGAATCCCCGGAGTATTAGTGAAGCCCCATGTCTGTGCTTTGTAGATGTCTATTATGCTTTAATTGGACGGGAGCCTAATTTCTTTGTGTATCTGAAGAGGCCTTTGCATTTTTATTAAAGCTACCAATGCTTGCATCCACTAGATGTGTTCATGAATTTTTTTCATTAAAAAGTATGCCTAAGTAAGTAAAAGTTGGTACCCGAGACAATATTTCATTATTTATATAAAAGGTTTTTGTTTTTGTCGGAGATTTACCTATTACATTTACATGTGATTTTGCAACATTGGTTTTTAGGCCAAGGTCACGCATAAAATCATTAAAGCCAGTTAAAAGCCTTTGTAATCCCACCCCATTCCTCAACATTAAAGCACAGTCATCAGCGTATAATAGGGCCGGTAGAGACCCGTTACCTACTGTTGGTGCATCGATATCTTTTATGTTTAGAAGGACAGGATAAGTTAATGTGTGTAGCTTTTCTTCTCTATGTAAATATGTCCTCATCCTACAGAATACTTTCTGTTGAAGCGGCGTTCTATACCTGTTGCTGTGAGTATTTTTGACTTACATAAGCAAAGACTAATTTCTAATTAAGTTAAAAGGTGAGTACTGGATTGGTTTTCTGGACAACCAACAGTATCCCTTGCATTTTACTAAAACACATTTACTAGTTTGGAATGGGTAAGGTGAATAGACATATTCTAAATGTTTAGTACTGCATTTTACTATAACAGTCTGAGTCTTTTTCTATAGTTATAAGAATTGACTGGCTTTAAATGTTATGAAAACTTAGGAACAGGATATCTTTATAATTATTTATATTTATATAACCTTATAAAGTAATAGAACTGTACTGTTGGAATGTTATTAGACAATGGTATTTATATAATATTTTTTTGAGGCCACCAATAGTTGATAAAGCTAATTTTGTATTATGTATTAAGAAAACTGATAAAGTGAAATATTTATGTTTTTGTGCAATGACCTACAACATAAGAAATTAGTTATGGAAAGAGAGCAGAATAATAACAAAGACACATTAGAAATCACGAACATTGTAATTGAAGAAATGAACATACCTCTAACAGGCAGCGAGACTGAAGTACTAAACATCAGTCCTGCAGATATCAGCTGTGATTTCGAAGATGAATGCTTTGACGCTGATTTTGTAGAAGCACTGGACAATGTCGAATTTTCGGAAGACATACATTTTGAGATTGCTAACCAGCAATATAATGTTGAAGAAATAGCTGATGAATTGCTTTTAGAGGTTCTGTTACAATATGAGATGTCAGAAGAATACATTTATTGTTTAATAATAATAACGTATTGAGCATTATGTACTAATGCATGCACTGTACTAAAAGTCAAGCACTTATAGATTCATTTACACAATGTTTACAATATTCTATTAATTTAAAGTATGCAAAGTAGGTCTCAGGGCAT